>NC_064921.1:122484056-122815723 GCF_023897955.1 Schistocerca gregaria
TGCTAGAAGGGGAGTTTGGTCGCTGTGGGTGGAAGTGGTTGAGTAATTTTCTCGCACATTGTCTTTATGAACAGCATTTAAAACGTTTTGAGTGTCGTTCCGTGTGTCAGTGAGGAACAGAGACGGGTTCGGAATTTTCTGGGAATCGGGTTTTGAACCGGATTTTTCCAGAAAGTTCCGAAATCCTTGAAGATATATGTGGCTGAAAATTATTGTTGTAATACCTGACCACCTCATAAGTAAAATATATCGTCGACAATTATACTAGTTAAGAATGGTTATGCAGGCGAGTTATTCTAGCGCTGAAAAACGAAATTGTCATCGAGATCAATAAGACCGTACAAGAGATGATTCCAGAGGCAGATATCGGTACCACGTCTGATTCCAGAGGCATGTCGAATGTTACCATGTCTGATGAAAATGGAACTGTAAATTTTCCTACTGATTTATTAAATTCATTGAATGGTCCAGGCTTGCTGTTACACTGACTCAAATTGAAGGGCGGTTCGCCAGTCATTTGAATTCGCCGAAACTTCGTAAAGGTATAAGATACTGCATCAAACAACTGCAGAATGACATCATGGAAGCCAACATAGTGACTGGCAAAGAAAAGGAGCAGATGGTATTTATGCCGTGAATTCCTTTAACATTATCTGGATTGCGTTTCAGTTTAAGGCGATTGCAACTTCCAATAAAATTGACTTACAGCATGACCATCAACAAAGCACAGTGCCAAACATTCCGATGCTGTAGCATTAACTTAAAGAAATCGTGCTTTTTACAGACCAGTTGTATGTCACATGTTTACGGGTTAAAATATGTTCATTTATAGTTGGAATAACAGAAATATAAACATAGTGTATAAGCGAGAGTTGTGTAAAATGAAAGTGTAAATATACAGGGTGGTTCAAAAGGGTACGGCCAAACTTTCACGAAACATTCCTCACACACAAAGAAAGAAAATATGTTATGTGGACATGTGTCCGGAAACGCTTACTTTCTATGTTAGAGCTCATTTTATTACTTCTCTTCAAATCACATTAATCATGGAATGGGAACACACAGCAACAGAACGTACCGGCGTGACTCCAAACACTTTGTTAGAGGAAATGTTCAAAATGTCCTCCGTTAGCGAGAATACATGCATCCACCTTCCGTCGCATGGAATCCCTGATGCGCTGATGCAGCCCCGGAGAATGGCGTATTGTATCACAGCCGTCCACAATACGAGCACGAAGATTCAATACATTTGGTACCGGGGTTGCGTAGACAAGAGCTTTCAAATGCCCCCATAAATGAAAGTCAAGAGGGTTGAAGTCAGGAGAGCGTGGAGGCCATGGAATTGGTCCGCTTCTACCAATCCATCGGTCACCGAATCTGTTGTTGAGAAGCGTACGAACACTTCGACTGAAATGTGCAGGAGCTCCAGCGTGCATGAACCACATGTTGTGTCGTACTTGTAAAGGCGCCTGTTCTAGCAGCACAGGTAAAGTATCCCGTACGAAATCATGATAACGTGCTCCACTGAGCGTAGGTGAAAGAACATGGGGCTCAATCAAGGCATCACCAACAATGCCTGCCCAAACGTTCACAGAAAATCTATGTTGATTACGTGATTGCACAATTGCGTGCGGATTCTCGTCAGCCGACACATATTGATTGTGAAAATTTACAATTTGATCACGTTGAAATGAAGCCTCATCCGTAAAGAGAACATTTGCACTGAAATGAGGACTGACGCATTGTTGGATGAACCATTCGCAGAAGTGTACCCATGGAGCCCAATCAGCTGCTGATAGTGCCTGCACACGTTGTACATCGTACGGAAACAAGTGGTTCTCCCGTAGCTCTCTCCATACAGTGACGGGGTCAACGTTACCTTGTACAGCAGCAACTTCTCTGAGGCTGACATTAGGGTTATCGTCAGCTGCACGAAGAATTGCCTCGTCCATTGCAGGTGTCCTCTTCTTTGTAGGTCTTCCCCAGTCGCGAGTCATAGGCTGGAATGTTTCGTGCTCCCTAAGACGCCGATCAATTGCTTCGAACTTCTTCCTGTCGGGACACCTTCGTTCTGAAAATCTGTCTCGATACAAACGTACCGCGCCACGGCTATTGTCCCGTGCTAATCCATACATCAAATGGGCATCTGCCAACTCCGCATTTGTAAACATCGCACTGACTGCAAAACCACGTTCATGATGAACACTAACCTGTTGATGCTACGTACTGATGTCCTTGATGCTAGTACTGTAGAGCAATGGTTCAAATGGCTCTGAGCACTATGGGACTCAAGTGCTGTGGTCATCAGTCCCCTAGAACTTATAACTACTTAAACCTAACTAACCTAAGGACATCACACACATCCATGCCCGAGGCAGGATTCGAACCTGCGACCGTAGCAGTTGCACGGTTCCGGACTGCGCTCCTAGAACCGCGAGACCACCGCGGCCGGCTGTAGAGCAATGAGTCGCATGCCAACACAAGCACCGAAGTCAACATTACCTTCCTTCAATTGGGCCAACTGGCGGTGAATCGAGGAAGTACAGTACATACTGACGAAACTAAAATGAGCTCTAACATGGAAATTAAGCGTTTCCGGACACATGTCCACATAACATGTTTTCTTTATTTGTGTGTGAGGAATGTTTCCTGAATATTTGGCCGTACCTTTTTGTAACACGCTGTATACAAACAACACCACAATTTCTTGTTAAATTAAGTAACTTTTGGTCTGACCTGTTTTATTAATAATATTTTGTCACATCGTTGGTTAATTATTTGGCATACAGTGGACTACATACATCGTACGTTTAATGCAATGTACGTCTGTATTTGTCTGATACGAAAACCGATCCTTGTGGCATCAACTGCGCTATAGGTACCGACCCGGGCAACACTGTTTATTGCTGCTAGTATTATAGCTAATGTATAATGTGAGAGGAGGCGTTTACCCTTGCGGCGTGGCGATGATGCAGAAGAGGTAGGCGAGCAGAAGCAACCTGGCTGGCGGTCCCAGCAACCAGGGCAGCCCCAGCAGGAAGAACAGCACCACAGCCGTCAGCGCACGACGCCTCAGGTTCACCGTGCTGTGTCTGCAACACACCGAGCGTCTCAACACTGTGCGACACTGCCCGCAGTATCAACGCTATAACCGTTCCTGTGAAACACAACTAGCTCTTTTATTCACATGAAGTGCTGAGTGCTATTGACAAGGGATTTCAGATCGATTCCGTATTTCTGGATTTCCGGAATGCTTTTCACACTGTACCACACAAACGGCTCGTAGTGAAATTGCGTGCTTATGGAAAATCGTCTCAGTTATGTGACTGGATTTGTGATTTCCTGTCAGAGAGGTCGCAGTTGATAGTAATTGAGGGAAGTGATCGAGTAAAACAGAAGTGATTTCTGGCGTTTCCCAAGGTAGTGTTATAGCCGCTTTGCTGTTCCTTATCTATATAAACGATTTGGGAGACAATCTGAACAGCCGTCTTCGGTTGTTTGCAGATGACGCTGCCGTTTATCGACTAATAAAGTCATCATAAGATCAAAACAAACTGTAAAACTATTTAGGAAAGATATCTGAATGGTGCGAAAAGTGGCAGTTTACCCTAAATACGGAAAAGTGAGGTCATCCACCTGAGTGCTAAAAGGAACACGTTAAACTTCGGTTACACGATAAATCAGTCTAATCTGAAAGCCGTAGATTCAACTAAATACCTCGGTATTACAATTACGAACAACTTAAATTGGAAGGAACACACAGAAAATGTTATGGGGAAGGGTAACCAAAGACTGCGTTTTATTGGCAGGACACTTACAAAATGTAACAGATCTACTAAGGAGACTCCTTACATTACGCTTGTCCGTCCTCTTTTAGAATACTGCTACACGGTGTGGGATCCTTACCAGATAGGTCTGACGGAGTACATCGAAAAAGTTCAAAGAAAGGCACCACGTTTTGTATTATCGCGAAATATGGGAGAGAGTGTCATAGAAATGATACATGATTTGGTCTGGAAATCATTAAAAGAAAGGCGTTTTTCGTTGCGATGGAATCTCCTCACGAAATTCCAAACACCTACTTTCTCCTCCGAATGCGAAACCATTTTGTTGACACAGACCTATGTAGGGAGGAACGATCACCACGCTAAAATAGGGAAAATCAGAGCTCTTACGGAAAGGTATAGGTGTTCATTCCTTCCCCGCGCTACACGAGTTTGGAATAATAGAGAATCGTGAAGGTGGTTCGATGAACCCTCTGCCAGGCACTTGAATGTGATTTGCAAAGTATCCATATAGATGTAGATGAGGAAGAAGGGAGACTCCATCGGAAGTGGAGTTCAATAGAGTCATCCAAGACGAGCGATATCCATCGCCCAACCACCAACCATCAAGCCGATGAAGGCTCTCGAGGAGCTTCCTGGCAATCACAAACCGAAGTGTGGATTCTCCACTAGTAACCAGGACGGCGAAATGGAGAGGCAGAGAGACAGAGAGAGAGAGAGAGAGAGAGAGAGAGAGAGAGAGAGAGAAAGGAAGGGAGAGAGAGAGGGGGGAAGGGGGAGAGAGGGAGAGGGACAAACATAAAATTGTTGGGTGCTTGACAATGAGGCCACCTGCCACGGTTCTCAGTTACAGAGTTGCCTATACGAGTAGTCACTCTTTATAAAATGAAAATTAAAGTCCACATATCTGCAACCTAGACATAGCATGCATTCACTAGTATATCTGTTGATACTGCTGTCATTCATCAATAGTACTGGTAAAAGAGGGCTGGTTGATAACATAATCAACAGGAACACATGAAAATTGAGTAGGATTTGTGATACTACAGAAAATATCAACAGCTTTAATGCCCTTGTCTCTATGTCCTAAAACTCAAGGTAAGTCCCTCGGTACGTGAAAGACCCACTTCTCAGTATATACATTATCCAGTCACATTAATGTTATAACATGAAAAAAGCCCGAATAACCAACTCTTACAGCGTGAACCGCTGCCAGACGTTTGTAAGAGAGTCAATGACATTCTCAAAAGTACTGACAGGGATGCGGAGTCATTCCGACAGTGACTAACTGCACTAGGCTTTTCGTCTGAGGATACATGACACGAATAGCCAAATAAAGGTGGTCCCACAGGTAGATTTAAGTCCAGGGAGTGTGGTGGTCATGGGAGTACGGTAAACTCATCCTGGTGTTCGTCAAATCATGCACGTACACTGCGAGCTGTGTGACATGTTGCATTGTCCTGCTGATAGATGCCATCAGGGTGAGGGAAAAAAAACTGGGTGTAGGGATGGACATTGTCCCCAAGGATAGATGTACACTTGCGTTGATCCATCGTGCCTTCCAGAATAACGAGATCACCCAAGGAATGTCACGAAAACATTCACGAGACCACAACGTTCCCTCATCCAGCCTGGACTCTTCGAACGGGTGTTGGCAGGTGTTTCCTTTCGGGTATTTCAAGCTGATGGAGCATACGATGTGATTCATCTGAAAGGGCTACCTATCACCACTCAGTGGACGTCCATTTTCGGCTCTGGCGTGCAAATTCCAACCTTCATCGCTGATGGACAGCAGATAGCATGGATACATGATCCAGGCACATCCTGCAGAGGACAATATACAAAAACGTTCGCTGAACGGTCATTAAGGAGAAATTATTGGTAGGGCCTTGGTTCATATGGGCGGTCAGTTGCTCGACAGTTGTGCGTGTGTTCGTCCATAAATATCTCTGCAGCCGTCATTCGCCCTTTGTTATCTATGGGTCGCGAAGCACCACAGATGCCTCGTGGTTTTGGATAGGCTCATTTTGCCATCCAGGACATACTTTAACCACAGCAGCAAGCGGACAGTTTGCAGACTTAGCCGTTTCGAAAATGCTTCCACACTTGGCCCGAAAGTCAATGATCATGCTCTTTTGGATGTCAGATAAATGGCTCCATTTCCGCATCAGGAAATGACTGCGCTATTGTCTATATTCTCCGATACGCTCTATATAATCTCCGTTGCTAGTGCTGTGTTTGGCTATTGCATGTTGATGTCGAACATAGGCGGTGGTCACATTTATGTTACTGTACTGTAGTGTGTGAAACACACCACGTTAAAACATTATACTCTGTGACTGTTACATCACAAACAGTGCATTTTGGCGGATCTTCATGTCACAAGAGATAAGTACATGCCATTGCGCAGTGTCCAATATGAAAGTGAGTAGAGACCACTGCGTCCCTCCATTGACTTTGGAAGGAAGTGTGACAAGGTCACTGGCTCTCCCAGCCACTGTCTTTTCCACTCAGCCATCACTATCTTTGTGAACCATCACACAATTGGCTGAGGGGGGACGTTGTGGTGAAGTATGGCGTTTTTCTGGCATACTGCTTTTGATGCTCTGTCAGCTTCTTAATTCCCCTAGATTCCAATGTGACCAATTAACCAGCAGAATTCCACCTGTTTTTCTGCTTTTATAGAAGTTCTGTAACGTCTTTGACTATCTCAAATATCTGCTGGGCGCATTTACAGAATAGGCTGTAGGGCACTAAGATTCCATTCAGACAAGAAACCCATGCAGATGCCTGGTTTGTTTAATATACACACCAAGATGGAGCAGTGGACAGCAAGCCCGACTCTTTTCCCCATCCTTCTCCATCCCATTTATAATAACACGACGTCGGGACGTCGAACTCAGCTCTTTACTGATTTCGCCTTTAACGCCAGACTCCTGCACCAAAGTTAACATGAAAGAAGTAGAGGTAATAGAAAGTGAATAGATGGAAGAAAATCAATCCTGTGAAATTGGTGCTTGAGATAGTAATACTTTATCTGGGGCAAAAGGACCATAGGGTAGGCGGGTAGGGAGGGGGGGGACATCATAATTATTCATCTTCTCATATGATACATGGCTCTCCTTGTGGAGGCTTGTCCTGGGAATTTCAGTAATGTTTGTATCCATAAATATATCATAAGAAATCCAATATAGTTCCACCACGTGCGGTCGACTTTAATTCTTTTCTGTACACTCAACAACAACAACAAAAAAAATAGAAAACAGGGCTACTGGAGACAAAACCGTAGAAAAATCCGACCACTTGAGAATAACAGCACAAAAACTGGGCCAGGCCGTGACGTCAGAGAGCCGAAGCGAGTCATTGACTCAGTAAATGCGAAGTATCCGACGCTCACTCTGAATTCACCTACGCCACAAGTGCTAAGGATTACGTACGTTGCTACCCATATTATGAACCTGATTGAATGTTCGAATGGCAGTGACAGCACCTGGATGCTAATAAATATGCGGCACAGGGGCTATAAAACGTCTAAGAATGTATGAGGGCTCACTATCTACCATAATGGAAGACCAATTTTGCAAACAAGTTCTTTATTTTCTTAAGCCGCTTATATTCGTTTTTCGCAACTTGAAATTATAAATTCTCACGTTTTGGAACGATCATTAAAGCCACAAAATCACCTACGAGCATATGGAGTCATGTGTTCAAAGAGACTATTCTTAATCTGTTCCTCGGGGCGTAATGGATAGAAGAATGGAATAGTAACCTGAAAGTGCAGAGTTCAAAGTTACATGTTGCCGTTTTTTTTTATCATTTGTGCGAATTCGCAGGAAAGAGAGAATATCCAACCATAAAAGCAACATTTGGAGAAAATAGAACGGAAAATGAAACCATTACCAATTCAGCGTAAGAAAAGTTATAAATTAGAACAGATACACGGAACACGAATAAATTAACTACAGTGTACTTCGACCAAGAGCGAACGAGTAGGGATGTAACGAGTACTTGTGCTTCTGTATACAGCCAATAAAGCTCTCATGAATGGACTATGTTATCAATTTGTTAATACAACGTTACTGGATCACCCAACTGTCAGAAACTATTAATTGTTATCTATTAAGTCTTTTACGAACTGCTATAAAAAAGTATGCCCACAATTAAAAGCGTTTAGAGAAGTTTGAACTCAGCCGTTCGCACCTCGAGTAGTGATCTAAGTGCAGTTAATTGGTTTTAAGCTCGGTATAGTTCGTTGAACACAGACCAGATATCGTGGTAAAGAATGAAAACAGTAAAACTCGTTATTTGCTGTAGATTCCAGTGGCTGGTCTAGCTAAGTAAAACGTTGCAATACAATGCTCGACTATATTACAACAGATCTCATCCATCATATGTGTCGAACCACTATTTTCACTTTAATCATGGTCGTGTGTGATACAGTACAACGCCGACTCTGCGAAACGCAGCTCCACAAAGTATTCTTTGGCGAAAAAGTCTCCAGTTCGTTCACAGGATTTACAATAGCTGAGCCGCTGAGAGCCAAAATGGTATAACTAAATTTTTCCCACTTTTGAGAAATGAAAAGTTTTGCGTTTCGTTTAATGTAAAGTCATGCTTTTCGACAATTCGTGATTCATTTGATTAAAGGTACACATGGAGTATTATAATTATGTTTACTACAGACATTTTAGTCAAAAGTTGGAGTCGCTTTTTTCCTCTCAGAAATTTACTCATAGTGAAAGATAAAGTGGTATAAATCAAGAGTTGCACCACTCTTCTTATAAAAGAGTTGGTGAAGTTGAATACCTGAGAAGGAATACGCTGTCTCTTAATCTATCTAATTGCAATTTATTTATAAAACAAACATAGTGTGATACATTAAATTGTGTTTGCTGTCATTGTCCTATTATGAACTTTTCTCTCACAAATCAGATTAAAATAATTGCGTTATTATTATTCATTACTAGACTGCTACTTACTGAATCTGTCAAATAATTCAGCAGTGCGTTCATCTACAGATTATAAATAAATTGTTTCTAAAGGTCGAGATTTCTTAAAAGGTAATTCCTGTCATGCTGATATTTCAAGAGTCTTTATAATAGAGAATGTCTGTCTACTTGATTTCACCGCCCACGTCATCTTCCTCTGCCAAAAAGTCAAAATGTCCAGATTCAGATTCCTGAGCCGATCTTGCAGTTGTCAGTAGGTTGAAGAAAGCGTGGTGCACCGGAGGAATGTACAGGGAAGTGTCATCCAGCCTTTCTTTTTTGCCTCCGTGACAGGTCGCACAGAATTGTTGAAAGGGATGAGTTTTATGGTTTATGTATTTAATGTGGGACATCACAGCTTGATTCGTGTAGGCTCTAACCTAGACTTCAACATGGCCCTTATAAAGACAAGTTCTGCTTTAGTAACTTCTGCATATTACAAATTTAAAGAGAGAAAATAATGCTAATAATTACTAGTACTGTTATAAGGCGTTTGTGATTTTAGAGCTTAAATACGCAAAACAGCGCAGAACAACAAGACAACCTGACCTTACCGCTTGACTTACGCCACTATTTCCGCGAACGTGCCTCACTCTGGCGTGAGAGGAAGAATGCGTTTGGAGCTCTCCAGTGGCTCCGGTGCGAGTTATCGATATACCACTTCCCATAAGAGATCGATGTGCTTTGTGAGTAAACTGAGCGGTATATAAAAAAAAAACTATTTAAAAAAATTTAGATCACTTTGGCTCTCCGCGGCTCACATTATTCAGGTTTTCGTCATTTATGTCTTGAACGCAAAATCTGGGATGTTGCGTATTGTGTGGATGGCTCTGCGATTATTTACAAACAAATTAACAACAGATTAACTGCCTCTAAGAGAAACAACGACAAAGGGAAGACGAGGGAGACGTTGGCCGAGTGAGCTGCAGCCTTGTGACGGACTGTCGTGGCAACAGCAGTACGGGATGCGGTGCAGTGGAAGAAGTCGTGGGAAGAGTCCGAACAATAGGGGAAAGCTAACTGCCATTAACAAACGTAACAAAGAAACATGGATAAACAAACGAAAACACCACTGGAAATCTTTACTTATGCCCTGGGGTCAACTCGAATCGTTGACCTCTGCTTCACTGCAATATGCGCATGGTGCTGATTGTGGATGGATGTTGTGAAAGGTGTATGGAACTTTTGTAAGGCATAGCATATTGATCCGATCTTGATTCGTGCTGATGATGTCGAAGGCGTTTAAAGAAATTTCTTCGACATCACTGCCTGTCCTATAACGTAACCCTAGCTACAGCTGCACGGGGTCCAGCAAACATCTACAGTATGCAGATGAATTGAATTACCATGAACGCGTGTCACATATCTGGCATAGTCATGAGTTTTTAGGTTCAAATTGATCTAAGCACTATGGGACATAACATCTGAGGTCATCAGTCCCCTAGACTTAGAACTACTTAAATCTAACGTAAGGACACCACACACATCCATGCTCGAGGCAGCATTCGAGCCTGCGAGCGTAGCAGCAGCGCGGTTCCGGACTGATGCTCTTAGAACAGACTTTTTAGGTATCGTATATTCACACGACGACTATTAAACGGCAGTAACATGTACTGTCAAAGCCATACGAATTCATCTCAAAGGTGACTATGGAAATGATAGTTACCTGTGTATTGAGAACTGTGGATTAAATACCGATCGTGTGACTGATGGAACCTCGGAATGTCAGAAGTCTATCCATAGACCATCTCTGAACCCAGTAAATGCATGGTATTCAAGGCAAACCAACAACAGTGTGACATACATTACGTGTACCAGTATGTCTTCTGTAGTTGTTTCCGTTACACCAGATTCTTGTTCTTTCCCTTGAGAATTAAACGCAGGGCACAGACGTGTTACAGTAGTTTGTTCCATATTCGATATAGAGACGTCCGTCTTTGCGCCTTTGTTCCATCTGCCACAGAAGGTCAGTCAGACCAACATTTTCCCTTTATTTATAGGTATATCTTTTCGAGATATCAGACCCGGGAACATGTCTGCTAAAGACGCTATGTACTGGCATCTAGAAACTTTACAGTACAGATATCAGTTACCTGTTAAAATCAAAAAAAGTTTGTTAACAACTAGTTCACAAATTTTCATTCAAGGAGAAAGCACCTGTGGTGAGAGACCAACTAAATGTGACGAAGGTTGCCATAGACTGAGGGAAGCAAGACTGCCTCATAAATTCCATACCGTGACGCATGATTGTAGTCAGAAATAATGGACAGTTGTGGAAAAAATATTAGAGCACTGAAAGCAATTTATTTTCTTTATTGTTCTTCTGCTCAGTTTTCTGTCAGCGAGAGCCAGTGGAAGATCACTTGGCCACTGAAAAATGTCGGACACGAGATAAGATTGGTTGGTTGGTTAATCTGGAGGAGGGGGCCAAACAGCGATGTAATCGATACCATCGGATTAGGGAAGGGTGGGGAACGAAGTCGGCCCTGCCCTTTCAAAGGAACCATCCCGGCATTTGCCAGAAACGATTTAGGAACATCAAGGAAACCTAAATCAGACTGGCCGGGCACGGCTCTGAACAGTCGTCCTCCCGATTGCGAGTCTAGTGTGCTAACCAGGGTGTCACTTCGCTCAGTACGAGATAAGTAAATATGAGTTCGTTTTCCTTTATATTACCGTTTTAACTGAAACAAATTTCTTTTAATTTTACGTT
Source organism: Schistocerca gregaria (assembly GCF_023897955.1). Classification (NCBI taxonomy): domain Eukaryota; kingdom Metazoa; phylum Arthropoda; class Insecta; order Orthoptera; family Acrididae; genus Schistocerca; species Schistocerca gregaria. The sequence goes on from NC_064921.1 coordinate 122,495,543, forward strand.
TTGAATACTACATCATCCTTATTTGCTGTCGCCTACACACGTGAAAAGGAAGGTATTTTTAAGCCTATTTATCGTTACTTTAAAGTCATATCTCGCTTCCTCCCAAAAATACGTAAACATTTCTTCTAACATTTATTCACTTTTAATTTTAGCTCCAATCTCTCTTCCTCTTAATTTTCCCTCCAATCTCTCTTTCTTTTAATTTCCCTTCCAAACACTCTCTCTCTCTCTCTCTCTCTCTCTCTCTCTCTCTCTCTCTCTCTCTCTCTCTCTCTCTCTCTCTCCCCTTCTTTCACTCTGGTCTCATTTGCCTTTTAATCCATCTCCCAAAAATAATGAACAGACTAAGCAGATGTTGAAATAATATCTTTTCTTGTAATGACTCCCTCCAACTCATTTCTCTCAAAACCTTTGAAACAGTTTCCTTTTAAATCTCCTGTTCCATTACCCATCCTTGCAACTGAGAAATTCATGCGTTATCCCTCTTATCTTTTCCCGACGATAAAAGAACTATGACAAACTTTTCTATATCGTCCACTTTTCTTCCCTTCTACCCACCTCCCTCCTTATTCCATGCCCCTGCGTCCCTCCCTTCCTACCAAGCCCCTCTCACTCTCTCTCTCTCTCTCTCTCTCTCTCTCTCTCTCTCTCTGCCCTCCCTATGCCTCATGCAAATTGACACACACACACACACACACACACACACACACACACACACACACACACACACACACACACACAGAGAGAGAGAGAGAGAGAGAGAGAGAGAGAGAGAGAGAGAGAGAGAGAGAGAGAGAGAGAGAGAGAGAGAGAGGGGGGGGGGAGGGAAATAATAATGAATAAATATTAAATCTGTATATTGAGCAAGCAGTAAAGGAAACAGTAGAAAAATTCAGAGTAGGTATTAAAATCCATGGAGGAGAAATAAAAACTTTGAGGTTCTCCGATGACATTGTAATTCTGTCAGACAGCAAAGGACTTGGAAGAGCAGTTGAACGGAATGGACAGTGTCTTGAAAGGAGGATATAAGATGAATATCAACAAAAACAAAACGAGGATAATGGAATGTAGTCGAATTAAGTCGGGTGATGCTGAGGGAGTTAGATTAGGAAATGAGACACTTAAAGTAGTAAAGGAGTTTTGCTATTTGGGGAGCAAAATAACTGATGACGGTCGAAGTAGAGAAAATATAAAATGTAGACTGACAATGGCAAGGAAAGCGTTTCTGAAGAAGAGAAATTTGTTAACTTCGAGTATAGATTTAAGTGTCAGGAAGTCGTTTCTGATTGGAGTGTAGCCATGTATGGAAGTGAAACATGGACGATAACTAGTTTGGACAAGAAGAGAATAGAAGCTGTCGAAATGTGGTGCTACAGAAGAATGCTGAAGATTAGATGGGTAGATTACATAACTAATGAAGAGGTACTGAATAGGATTGGGGAGAAGAGGAGTTTGTGGCACAACTTGACTAGAAGAAGGGATCGGTTGGTAGGACATGTTCTGAGGCATTAAGGGATCAGCAATTTAGTATTGGAGAGCAGTGTGGAGGGTAAAAATCGTAGAGATGAATACACTAACAAGGGAACCTCCCCATCGCACCCCCCTCAGATTTAGTTATAAGTTGGCACAGTGGATAGGCCTTGAAAAACTGAACACAGATCAATCGAGAAAACAGGAAGAAGTTGTGTAAAACTATGAAAACAATTAGTAAAATATACAAACTGAGTAGTCCATCCGAAGATAAGCAATATCAAGGACAATGGGAGTCAAGGAGCGCCGTGGTCACGTGGTTAGGGAGAGCAGCTACGGAACGGGAGGTCATAGGTTCAAGTCTTCCCTCGAGTGAAAAGTTCAATTTTTTATTTTCAGTTTATGTGACAAACTCTTATGTTTTCATCACTTTTTTTGGAGTGATTATCACATCCACAAGAAAACCTAAATCGGGCAAGGTCGAAGAATCTTTTTACCCATTCGCTAAGTGTACGAGTTAGGTTGGCCGACAACATATTCCTGTCATGTGACGCACATGCCGTCACCAGTGTCGTATAGAATATATCAGACGTGTTTTCCTGTGGAGGAATCGGTTGACCTGACCATACGATTAAATGTTTTCGGTTCCCACGTCCTTTCGTCTGCTAATCGCACGGTTTTGCGGTGCGGTCGCAAAACACAGACACTAAACTTATTAAATTGAACAGAGGCGTAAATGAACGAACCGACATATCATAACTTTACGAAAGTAAAATTTACAGTCGAGGGAGGACTTGAACCAAGGACCTCTCATTCCGTAGCTGCTCACGGTAACCGCGGGACCACGACGCTCCTGAGCTCACATTCTCCTTGATGTTGCCTATGTTCGCATGGACTACTCAGTTTGTATATTTTATTAATTTTTTTCATAGTTCCACACGACTTTTTCCTGTTTTCTCGATTGATCTGTGTTCAGTTTTTGAAGGCCTATCCACTGTGCCAACTTATAACTAAACCTGAGGGGGGTGCGATGGGGAGGTTCCCTTGTAAGCAGATTCAGAGGGATGTAGGCTGCAGTACGTACTGGGCCATCGTTGCTCGTGGAAAACGCCGTCCCGACTGTGAAAATTATGATTTCCCACGCCACATTCAGATGGAGCTCTGCGAATGCCAGCCAGTACAGCTGATCTTCGTACGTGCAGCCCTGTTTCCCTCAGTCTTCGGCGAACTATGTCACTTTTAGTTGGCCTCTCACCGCAACTGGCTCACTTTTAGGAAGGGAAGCAGTCGGCTCAGTGTCCTCCTGCCGTTTGCTCAGTGTCTTCCTGTCTGAGCCAGGAATTCCGCTGGTAGTACCTCTTAACTTAATTCTTCCACCGTCTCTTTGAGGTAGTAGGCGGCACCTCCTGCCAGCGTCACTAACCGAAAACTTGCCTTCATCAATTAGAATGACGACTATCTTGAACTGAACACTCCTCGTGAGCCATTGCATGGGACTGCCCTAAATGTTATAACTGCTTGCCGCTCTAATGCTGACCCCTCGGGAGGAAGTAAATGTCGTCAAAAGGTGCTGCAGTGGTCACAGACTTAACGCGTTAAGTCAATATAAATAAAGAAGTAATTTTTGAGAATATTTCTCTTGGAGAACAGCGATTTTTTTATTGCTTAAAAATGAAGATGACCAGTCACAACCGCAAGAAACTTCCTTTTTTTCTTTTTATTTGGGGTTACCGGTTTCGGTCCGATAGTAAATGTCCGTGGAATCGTAACGCCTGCTCCGTTCATCGCAATCGTATAACATCATGGTGGTAGGGCTGAGATGATCTAAAACAGACCGAAACAGCTAACTTCCTAAAAAAGAAGTTTCTTAAAGTTGTGACTGTTCTTGTTCAGTTTTAAGCAATAAGGCGAAAAGTCGCTCTGGCCGACCCCGTGTTACAGGTGGAACTAAGGCGGAAAGGCGGAGGTCGCTAGTTCAGAATTTGTCCAAGTTTGAACAGCTGTAACACGCGTGTGTCCAACGTTGAATTCTTAAGCAGCAGGAATAAAGGACAGGTGTATCGGAAACAGCTACAGCAGACATACACGTAATGCATGTAAGGCTGTTGTTGGTTTGTCCTGAATACCATGCATTTACTGACTCCAGAATCCTAACTGGGGACAGACTTTCGACATTGCGAGGTCCCATCCATCACAGGGGTTAATATTTAACCCACAGTTCCCAATGCAAAGACAACTTCTATTCCCTTAGGCACCTCTGAGGTGGGTATAGCTTTAAAATTCGTGTTACTGCCTTTTAATAGTGGTCGTGTGAATGCAGGATACCTAAAAACTCATGAATGTGCCAAATGTGTGCCAGGTGTGGATGGTAAGACAATTCATCTGCATGCTGCAGGGCCCGCATCTCGTGGTCGTGCGGTAGCGTTCTCGCTTCCCACGACCGGGTTCCCAGGGTTCGATTCCCGGCGGGATCAGGGATTTTCTCTGCCTCGTGATGGCTGGGTGTTGTGTGATGTCCTTAGGTTAGTTAGGTTTAAGTAGTTATAAGTTCTAGGGGACTGATGACCATAAATGTTAAGACCCATAGTGCTCAGAGCCATTTGAACCATTTGTGCATACTGCAGATGTTTGCCAAATCCTGCGCAGCTAGGCTTACGTTGAAGGACAGACACGTGTGGTCAAAGAAAATTTCTTTAAACGCCCTCGATATGTCTCACATAAGTCGTGAACACCTTTGGAGACACCTCAGTTACCCATCCAGAATTAGCACCAGGTGCATATTACAATTAAGTAGAAGTGAACGATCCCAGGGCATGAGTAATATTATCCACTGCTGTATACGTTTGTTTTATCTACACAGGCGGAAAAAATCTCTACAAGAAGATAAAAGAAAGCTAGTATTCCCGTTTCTACATCTGAAATACGATACTATTCAAATATCGCGCCAGTCGCATAAGAGTGACGCTAGTAACACTACTATGAGGATGAAAATCAGGTTTGCTTTAAATACATGCAGTAATAGTCGTGAGCGTATGTACCCTTTGAGACTGGATGTGGTGAGGTGATGTTAGTCAAGAATGCCTTTAAGGCGGCAGAGACGTCATTACCAACGCCTCACTGAGTTTGAAAGAGATCTGTAATAGGGCTACGAGAAGCTGGGTGTTTCTCCTGCAATGCTGCAGAAAGACTTGTCAGGAATGTAACCACTGTACGTGATTGCCGGCAACCGTCGCAGGAATGAACGGTCACAAGAAGACCGGACTCGTACGACCTCGAGTCACAACCGAATGGCAAGACCAACTTGTTCGACGGATGGCTCTGGCGCCTCGTACTGAATCTGCTGCAGCAATTTGAGCCGCAGATGGCACCACAGTGACAGAACTAAATCTTACATAGTGTTAATTCGAGGACAGATCCGAGCCGAAGCCTTGTAGGGTGCATTCCACTAATCCCAAACGACCGCCATTTGCGACTTCAGTGGTGTCAAATGAAAACTGACTGGAGGGCAGGATGGAAGTCCGTTGTGTTTACTGTTGAAAGCGGTTCTACCTCAGTGCCAGTGATGGTCGTGTGTTGGTTGGGAGGAGGCCAGCTCAGTGCCTGCAACCAACCTATCTTAGTGATAGACACAGCGTACCTACAGCTGAAGTTATTGTCTGGGCTACAATTTCGTGTGATAGCAGTAGCGCTCTTGTGGTTATCCCACGCACCCTGACCGCAGTTTTGTACGTCAGCCTGGGGATTAGACCTGTTGTGCTGCCATTAATGAACAGCACTCCAGGGGATTTTCCAACAGGATAATGTTCACCCAAATACGGCTGTTTTAACCCAACAGAGCGTCAACATGTTGCTTTGTCCTACTCGATCAACAGATCGAACATATATGGGACATTATCGGACGACAACTCAAGTGTAATCCACCAACAGAGTTGACCATAACTGTATTGACTGATAAAGTGCAACAGGAATGGAACTCCATCACACAAACTGACTTCCGGCACGTGTACAACGCAGTGCATGCACGTTTGTATGCTTGCAATTCAAGATGCTGGCCGTTACATCGGTTATTAATGCACCTGAATTTCACATTTGCAATGTCTAATCTCTCACTAACATCTACACATCGTTACTCGTTCGCTTTTGGTCGAAGTGTTCTGTCGTAAGTTTGTTGGGAAATTGTAACTAATGCTTTAAACAGTTACGGATAGTAAGTATTACGTGTAGGTTTACTAATTTATAACATATTTTACGCGGAATTGGTAACGCTTTTATGTTCCGTTCTATCTTTTAAGAATAGCTCTCCAAATGTTGCTTTTGTGGTCGGATATTTTCTCCGCCGCAAGACACCACATCTTTCGCGCCTTTAGCTACGTGAAGAAAAGTACGTATCTGAAATATAGCGAAGCCGATATGCAGTAAAGACAGCTATTTCACTTCTCGATTTCATAATCTTCCTACACATTGTCCGAAACATCGCGTTTTTTTGCCATTCTTGCGAATTAGCACAAATGATAAAAAAAATGAGAGCATGTAACATCCAGCTCTGCACCTTCAGTTTACCAGTACATTCTTCAATCCCTTACGCCACGAACAAGAGGTGTGCGAACAGAGGGTCTCAAATTAAATACCTTTCAGCCGTAAATTTTCAACCTTATTTTAATTGGCAAACAGTTTCACCGTTTTATTACGCTATCATCAGGCCCCGGACCGACGTATAGGAAGAATCTATCCCGGTTGTGGTCAAACAGGAGCCAGCAGTACTGGTATCAGTGGATATTTGCTACAGTCCTCTCTTCAACCATCACCTGCCGACTGGTGATGGTTGAAGAGATGACTGTAGCAAATATCTACTAATACCAGTATTGCTGGCTCCTGTTTCACCACAACCTGGGTAGATTCTTCGTACACGTCGGTCAGTGGCGTGAAGATGGTGTAATAAAACCCTGAAACTGTTTGCCAATTAAAATAAGGTTGAAAATTTACGGCAGAAAGTTGTTTAATTTGACGTCCTCTATCGAACAGCGGAGTCCAACAACCATTTCTAAAAAGATGGACATACAGAGTCTTGATGTGAGAATAGTCTCTTTGAACAAATTACTCCATATACTCGTACAATGTAGTTTTGTGGCTTTAATCTTCGTTCAAAAACGTGCAAAGTTATGTTTTCAACTTGCGAAAGACGAATATGGGCGGCTTTAGAAAATAATAAACTTCTTGGTAAAATTGGTCTTCCAATCTTAGTTGGCCTGTACAGTAGATAGTGAGCGTAAGTACATTCTTAGGCGTTTTATGACCACTGTGCCGTATACTGCTTAGCATCCAGGATCTGACACTGCGATTCGAACATTCAGTCAGCTCCATAACCTGTGTCATAAAGTATGTTATCCTTGGCACTTTTGGAGCATAGATGAAAACAATGTGAGCCCTGTTTTTCTGGTCCTGTGATTATCCTGTTATTGTCAAATGGTCCGATTTTTCTGCCGCTTTTACAGTAGACAATTTTTTTTTCTTTTGAGTGTGCATAAGTGTATGTTTCTATGGAAAAAAACTGCACCAATATTCAGTCAGATCTAGCTAAGAGTTCAAAGTGGTCCAATAATGGCAACGTGCTTTAAATGTTCAGAAGTGACAATCTCTGCATACAACGAAACGAAACCTGATGACTACAGCGCCAGTTAGCGACAACTGGAAGCAATCAAGTCAAACAAAATGAAAGTCGTTCATTGGAAAACGTCTTCCATGTCATTTGTCTTTACAGGAGTTACAAGTCGCTGGTTAGGTCTGAAGACACTATGCACGGGTTTAGTCTGCTAGGAATGCCACACTCTCTTGCTCCATAGCAAAACCTCATGTATACCTATACGCTGAAGTCGTTTTCAGATGCATCAATTCTCTTTTAGTGCGGTACCGATTTGGACTGAGGAACAGAGAATACTTGCGGTTCCGCTCTGGAGTAATCACATCGCGTGGCGTCACCTGCACTTTCCTTGGTTCAGATTCCGCTAGTTTCTCTAACGTTTAATTTTGATGACATTATGCTTCAGCCTACAAGGGTTTGTGGTGATAATGTTGCATGCTCACGCACTTTGGCCTAATAGTCTGCTTATTTTCCAGATTTATAGATGTGCTTTCATTATGATCAAGGTTATATCCGTTCTTCAAAGCGAGAGACTTGGTTCCATGTTCAAAGAACAAAATCGGTTTTTCGTTAACTCATCCGTGAATATAGGCCATAGATAACATTACTAGTATGAAACTTCCTGGTAGATTAAAACTGTGTGCCCGACCGAGACTCGAACTCGGGACCTTTGCCTTTCGCGGGCAAGTGCTCTGCCATCTGAGCTACCGAAGCACGACTCACGCCCGGTCCTCAGAGGCAAAGGTCCCGAGTTCGAGTCTCGGTCGGGCCAACAGTTTTAATCTGCCAGAAAGTTTCATATCACCGCACACTCCGCTGCAGAGTGGAAATCTCATTCTGGAAACATTACCATTTACTATTATTATTTAGTATTACTACTGGGATCAGAAATTATATGGGGCTTTTTTGTTCTAATTTTGATGTTTTATCGTAATTGTGACCTATGTGGTCCGATGGAGGAAGTCTTTAATTTCACTGCTGATTAAAGTGTTGATTTTCTAGAACATTAATCAGTAATTATTCCAAATTTCTCTTCAGTTTTCCATCCAGAAGATATTTACAGTTTATTACGATTCCTTGGTTAGTTACCATATGATCATTTATTCTTTGTCTAAGTTGTCGTGAACTCGAGCACTCTTAACTGAATACCTTCTCCCTTCAGCGAAATCATTATTTTGATAAGCTGCTATTAGAAAATTACATAATTTTTTGTGAGTGTATTACGGGAAATGCAAGGTAGGTCTGAAGAGCTGAGAACTTCGAGACATGTGCTGATGCTGAATATGTTGAGTGCTTTTTCTGATTAGTGCTTTTTACATGTAGGTTTGAGGCTATACAAAAGAAGTTTACTCTTCCGTAGTGATCATGCAGTGTATTTTCCGGTTGTGTTAACAGATTTAGGTACGTTGGTCGCAGTCATGTGCCCATTACGTAAACCTCGGTCAAGAACCGCTATATTTACCGTTGTGCTATGAAAGCCCTTTCTGCCTTCAAATATTTCACAAAAGGAGTCAGATCGCGTTTATTCGTACATGGAACAAAATCCTTCGTAGAAAGGAAATATTTTCACTGAAGTCAGAAATGGTTCTAAAGGCTCTGAGCACTATCGGACTTAACATCTGAGGTCATCAGTCCCCTAGAACTTAGAACTACTTAAACCTAACTAAGGACATCACACATCCATACCTGAGGCAGTATTCGAACCTGCGATCGTAGTGGTCGCGCGGTTCCAGACTGAAGCGCCTAGAACCGCTCAGCCACAACGGCCGGATTCACTGAAGTCAAACGAGTTATGTACTTAGATTACATTTAAAAGAGAATAGGATGCTCTCAAAATACTTGGGTGTGACAAACTGTATGGACATTTAATGGAACGTAAACACAGCCTCAGGCGTAGATGAAGACAGGGCAGACTTCACTTCATTCCTAGGATACTAGGAAAAAGCAGGATAAAGTAATCGCGCTACACATCCTAGAATTTTGCCCAAGTGAGTGATAACCGACCCAGATAGGACATATGAAATGGGCCGGTCCTATGGTAACACCTTTGTTTGACCCACGGCAGAGTGTTGTAGAAATGCTGAAAAGACTGAACTGGCGGATACATGAAGCTAGACGCAAACTCTCTTATGAAGCCTACCTTCAAAGGTTCAAGAAGTCGCTTTGTGTGGTATCGAGAAGGCGAGACTACGTTGTTTAATTGCCACAGAGGCGTTTCACTAATCGACCTTCTCACGCTCCGTATGTGAATGAAACGGGAAGCAGACATGCTGAATGGTGCAATACGAAGTACCCTCTGCCATGCGCACCACACTGGTTTGCAGAGTATAGTTGTGGATGTCGATACGTCCCAGAAGAAATGCAATAATCAGGAGCCGTACGTTTCTTGCTTCGACTACTGAAACTGCTTGACAGAAGAATTGAAACACCCAGAAGACATTGTCGGATGTCTGTGTAACTTCATACACGTATACACCATCGGCGAGTCTGAAAGTGACTGGAGCCGTACTTCTCTGTGCCTCCAGAATGCTTTAGTGTTCGTGTTTAATATTTTTACAAGGCCTGGTAGCGCATATCAGGAATGTGAGTAACACAGATGTCGACTGTGAAGCACATGGAGATGCCGCGTGTTCGTGTGAGGCTGTGTCATCATCACCAAATGTAATAGTAATGCTGTATGGCCAACAGCCTGGTGCAGGTCTTTGAACTTGATGCAGTTTCTGTGGCCGGCCGCAGTGGCCGAGCGGTTCTAGGCGCTTCAGTCTGGAACCGAGCGATCGCCACGGTCGCAGGTTCGAATCCTGCCCTGGCCATGGATGTGTGTGATGTCCTTAGGTTAGTTAGGTTTAAATAGTTCTAAGTTCTACGGGACTGATGACCTCAGATGTTAAGTCCCATAGTGCTCAGAGCCATTTTCAGTTTCGGTGACTTGCGTGTCCCTGAGCCAAAGGCATCTGTTGTAATCAGACTGTCACTCATACAAGTATTAGCTGTGCCTGAGATTGCTTAATTTTGGTAAGTGGGCGAGAACAGATTTTCCTATCGTGCCAAAGCCGTTGGCATCAGCACAGGACAGAGTTGGAAAGAGGCCTCATTGTGGGGCTCCTTCTGGTCGTATAGTCTAATCGTGCAATATCCAGGTTCTGAGGCATTTGGATGTGACAGTGGCTGAGTGTTGATCTGAATGGGAGGGTGAAGGCAGACATTCTCGTCGTCCACGTGTCGGTCTAACACTACTGAACATCACAAGAGAAGATCGTCGTACTGAGCGCCAAGTATATGTTAATCCATTCACATCTGTGCCTGCCATCCGAGATGGATTCCCTGCAAAATTCTGTGTCATCTTGTGCAATTTGTTATAGCCTAGAAGCAGCCAGGCCACGGAATTATCGTCCCTTGCGCAAACTGCCATGACCACCACAACGTGCTCCCACAGTCAGGAAGATCTACTGATCTCTCCATGATACAGATGTGTGGGACCAGCTAGGACGTCATTGCAGTGTCAGTATCAAGGATACCGGACCAGTTGAAACAGTTCTAGCCCAGCTCTCCTCAGCTGAGGATACAACGGTTTTGTGGCACCAGTAAATACTTCTGTATATGCATCTAGGCCAGAGCGGGTACAACGTCATGCAGTAAGTGGCCTTTGCAAATTTGACTCGATATTGTGAAAACTGAAATAACATTACATGCTCTCTCAACCCATGAAATTTCATTTCGTTTCCTCTTCCATTTCTCGATGCTTCACTCTTCATGTCATGCAATCTATTTGAAATTCTAATCGTGTATAATCATACTCATTTACCTGGCATTCAGTACGAGGTGAACTCCTCTTCCAAAATTTCTAATTGGGATTCTACAGCTGTCTTCCATCATGTCTAACTATCCATCAAAGAGAACTCACGTTTTTATGCGCCACGGCAAAGCAGCACTGCCGGATGTTATCTCTATACTCTACAGATAGACATGTAGTGGCATAAGAGTTCCCAATATGATGTCACAGAAAACGAGAACACCGTTCCCAGGTATCCCAGGTTCGACAAATGACGGAAATCACTTTAGCCTTCCCTGACTCTACCCTGAACTGGATATTGTTTACACGACACTAGATACTTCAAACCACGTGGTACCTTTGTATGAGGGGAGGGCACTGGGCGGGTCGCGCCTGAAGAGTTTTTTTTTTTTTTCAGAGGGATTCAGGCATTTCGAAAGCAGGATGGTGACCTTGGCGCTTGGTTTTAGCACTTGGTCAAGCTCCAATGCACTGCTGTTGAATGCTTCCCCTCTCCTCATCCATACAGTCCATGGACTTCATTTAAATACGCCAGGAAAGAAATTACTAGCCGAAAAAATATGTACTCGCATTTCGAAGAAGAGTGAAGAAAAAAGTACAAGTGACAAACAAACGGAGATTAAGAAGTGCTTTAGACGAGTTCCAAGCTGTGCCAACGGCCAAACGCAAATTACGAAGTGGTTTAAACCGGTTAGACAAGAAACAATCAATCAAGTCGTCAGCCAAACGAAAATTACAAAACGGTTTAAACTGAAGAAGACAGAGGTGGATGAAGCAAAACTTTACAAGTTCCAGAAGTTAAGTCGCCTGCTGATTGCCACCAGCGAACAGAAGCCACACGCAAGAAAGGTACAGCAATTTTTTTTTTTAGGGTAAGTGCTGTATTGGAAATGCCATTAAATAAAGAATCAGAAACCGTTTCAACTAAAGTTACTAAGTACCCAGATTTTACTATACTACACCATAACGTTCAGTCGCTCACAAATAAAATTTCTATGTTGGAAGCACTACTACAGTATGCACTAAACATAGACATAATTTGCATTACTGAACATTAGCTACGAAATGACGAAGTAAAATTATCCTCAACCTCAGGACGTATATTAGCAAGTCATTTTAGCCGAGAGTTTTCCAAACATGGTGGCTCTGCTATTTTTGTGAAAGAACAAATAAAGTTCTGTGATGTCAGTAAAAGTTATATTGTCTCAATTGAAAAAGACTTTGAACTTTCCATTCCCAAACTGCCAGAGCTTAATTTCATAGTTATTAACATATATAGATCACCAAGTGGAAACTTGTCAGTCTTCATGAATAAACTAGAGGTTCTGGTGAACAAGATCAGTACACTAAATATGAAGATAGTGCTTTGTGTGGATTTCAATACTGATTTTTCAAAAGACAGCAGCGGCAGAGATGCTTTGATAAATATGACCAATACATTCAATATGATCCCCACAATACACTGTCCAAGAAGATTAACAGAATGCACAAATTCCATTATTGACCAAATATTCATCTCAGAAACAACTTACAGATTCACAAGCAGAGTACTGAGCATGGGTTATAGTGATCATGAGGCACAGCTGCTGTGTATAGAAATGCCAACAAGTAGTCGCAGTTCCTGAAAAGTAGTTAAAAAAGAACCTTTTCTGAAGATAATATTAGAATTTTTAATCTCTTAGTGGCGAAGGAGAACTGGGAAAGCATCGCAACTCAGAACAATGATGATAGCATGTACATGAGTTTTCAGAGCATCTTTCTTCACTATTTTAATGTGGCATTTCCAAAAGTAGTAAAAACAATAAAACTTAACAATAATAAGCAATGGGTAACTAAAGACATAAAAATTTCCAGTGAGAGAAACAGATTTAAAATCCCTTGATCAGCATAAATTAGCTGCAGGTATTTTTCTAGATCTGTCAAAAGTCTTCGACGTCCTGGACCATAACATTCTGCTCGAAAAATTAGAAAGATGAGGAGTAAGAGGTGTAGCACATAGCTGGTTGTGTTCATATCTAAAAAAAGAGCAGTCAGAAGGTATCACTTCAGTATGAATTCAACAAAATGAATAAAACAAGAAACAACTTCTTTCTTTCTAGGGAATTACCAATAAAATATAGTGTACTACAGGGCCAAATCTTAGGTCCACTACTCTTCTTGATTTATGTGGACGACTTAGTTGAATATATGAGTCCTACTAAAACTATCCTGTTTGCCGATGACACCAGCATATTACTCACTGGATCCAGTCCAGAAACTTTGCGGTCCACAGCAGAAAGTTCTATGAAGACTTTCTGAGTGGTTCACAAAAAACAAACTCATTATAAATACTGAAAAAACTGTGTGTGTCGATTTTCATTTAATTCCTCCAACTAATCAAATGCCTATTCAAGTCCAATTAAAAAATGATCCCCTAGAAAATTTGTCACAAAATTCTTGGGTCTTTGGGTTCAGCAAGACTTAAAGTGGGACACACATATAAATAACTTGTGTAGAAAACTATCATCTGTGTGCTATGGCCTAAGAACTTTAAAGGCTACAACAAGCAAAACAACAGTACTGCAGGCATACTATGCACAGTTCCACTAACTAATCCCATATGGGATCATTTTCTGGGGATACTCAACTCACTGTAAAGAATTTTTGGAATGCAAAAAAGAGCTTTTAGAATAATTTGTGGCCTTAAAAAGATGGAGTCCTGTAAATCCCATTTTACTGAGCTTGGTGTTCTAAAAGTCCAAGTTTATTCAGTTTTGAAACTATCTTCTTCACTAGGGACAACCTCCTGAAAACAGGCAAACTGCTACAGAACAAAAGTGTACAAACTGTAGTAGCAGAAGGGAATCAAAAATACATCAAAAATATCACAGAACAACCACCTATCAGGGGAGCATAATTAACATTGGTGTAATACTACACAATAAGATACCAGAGGAAATAAAAAATATCACTCATCCAATATTTAAGGCTAAACTAAAGGCATTTCTAATAAAGCACTGTTTCTATTCTGTCAGAGAATTTCTGAATAAGTAACAAAATTAATTACAATAGGTACCTAATTTTAATTGCTAATACTATGTATTATTGTAACTTATCTGTGACCTGTCCAATATCCATTGTACAATTTGTGCTATATGATAAAACTGGACCAATAAAAAACCAAATCAAATCAAATCAAATAATGTTCACTATTTTCATGAAATCTCTCTGCAGTAGACATTCAACCCCTAACCCGACCTATTTTTGATTGTGGCTCGCTTCTATTCTGTCAGCGACCCAGTTGCATGTATTATCAATCAGATGCATTGGCTTTCCAACCTTGCTTATTTAAGACTCAAATTACGTGGGCCAAACGCTCACAATATGTGGTCAGGGGCATATAACTAAGGATTGTGCCAAAACAAATTGGTCACAGCACACTGTGCCATGTGTGTTACTCGTTTTTGTATTATCCCACCATGGTTTAGTCGACAAAAAGTCGCTATGATGCAATAAGTTTTTTTCTTGGATCCACAATACCTCTGAACTTAGAACATGGCAAGAAAAACACAAATAAAATGAAATACTTTATCTATATTATCAAACACTGAGCTAGCAACAGAAAACGCTTTTTACCACGTCCTTATCTCAATAAATGCCACTGTACCTGTATTTTATATCAACAAATAATAAGGTGCTTGATTGAATGGCAGTGAGGACATTGTTCTCTTCAATTTCTCTTTTTACTTACTTATACTCAGCATAGCACGAGGAAAAATAAGCAGGGCAGGAATTACGATACAGAATACTGTACGCAATAAAAGACCTTAATCTGCATTGGCTTTCAAAAGTATTATTTGAAATTTCGGCCGTATATTGTATTGGAAACGTCTATTCTTTCCAAAAAATTATCCATTAACATGATCCCTCTTACCTATGTTACCTTGCATTAACTTCTAAGGTTTTACAGTTCAAGTGGACGTCCTACAGAGACTCCTCAGTGAATCCACTCTGGAGGGGAAGAGAAGCTGCTGTGGTGTAAAAGTGGTGGAAGTCCCATCACACATGTACCACATATTCATACAATTGACCAGACCACAGTCATCGGCAGAGATTTATCCAGGAGGGCACAAGATCCTAAGATTTCTATTTTTTGGTATAGCTTATTCATGATTTTGACGATATTTCATGACATAACAACTGACTTATTGTTAGTCGAAATACTGTTAGTTATTCTTTTAACATACTTCTGAAGGTAGATTACTCTGTAGCTTAAAAGGTAAACATGTTTCATTAATATATGCAAAGCCCTTCATTCTGTGTTATTAACTTGACTGTGGATTCCACCTGTTTCGAGGTAGGGATCTGAAATTATGTTCTCACACGATTAAAACCAGCTTATCAGTGAGTTATGAAAATATGAACAGCAGAAGTTTTAACTCATACATAAATAGTACTAGGTTCATAATAAAAATTAAAAACCTGAACCTGAATTATCAGAACGATTGAGAAAATCAATGAAAATAACAAGCAAAAATGCAACGTGATGTACTCATTATTGTAGGGAAACAGGAAATGAAATTTAAATATTGACTATTCTATTCTGATGTTATTTGTAGGACTATGCATATAAAGATTCACATCGCATCACGAGAATGGATGTGTATTTTATTTTTTTATGCTGGCTGGCATAAACAGAGTAGGGCAATGTCGGGCAATGTATAACAATTCATGTTTGCTCTTAATTTTAATTTGTGACGGCGTCTATTCTCATGTTAACTTAAACAGGTTGACAAGTGGATAATGTGATCCCGAAAGATGATGTGGTAAAAAAATCACACATTTAGGACAACTGTGTGGGTAACATTCTCGGTACTAAATCAAAATTCTCTGACTTTCCATTAGGTCATTTACTACAAAAGATCACAAATTTTAGCGATAAGAAATGAAAGGTATTAAAAAAAGGAAAGAGAACGAAAAATATTCTCGTCGAAAGAAGTATAGTGGTAACAAATACAGGCTTTACGCTGAGAAAAACGTTTCTCAGGATTTGCGTCTGTTGTACAGCGGTGTGAGAAAAAAAAAAAGAAAAGAAAAGCGATAGAGATCCAGGGTTACAGAAGAAAGTTTCATATGAAGGTATCAGGGGACTACGGGAAACCATAGCGGAGAGTTACACTAGGAGAAGACTGTTAGACTACACATACCAGATAACTAAGAAAGTTGGGTGTAGGTGCTACTCTGAGATAAGGAGACTGGCACAAGAGAGAATCGTGGTGGGCCGCGTCAAACCAGTCAGAAGACTGAACAGCCAAATGAAAATCGTTCTGAGAAGGATTATTTTCCTGTAAACAGTGTAGGTAGTGGCTGTATCATGTAGACCGCTGAAATTTGGGGCTGACGTGATCAATGGCGAGGATTACGATATGTGTTTAATCAGATGAATTCGTGTTCCACTTTGGCTGTCTTATCCACTGACACGATCGGCACTTATATGCTTAAATGACTCCCCTCTACAAGTCTAGAAACTGGGAGTTTCCAAACACCCTCTATACATCAGTATCGCGGAGTTTTCTAGAAATCGGCATCTCAAACGTGAACGAAACACTATGTGCAAACATGATACTAATGCGCCGGTAACGAGGCTCACACACATCAACAGCTGACAAGGTCAGGAATATACTTGTAGCTCTAAATGTGCTTACCGTCGGATTCCTAGGTCAACCTCGTCCTGGCGTACAGGGAAGAGGATAACCAGCAGCAAGTAGAGGAAGATGGCGGCGTTGGCGGCCGTGCACAGCGCCACTGGTAAGACGACGGTTGTGTAGAGGGCGACGCCCTGCGGGTAGCACAGGAACTCCGTGGCGATGTCCTGTCGCAGCGGGTAGCCCCCCTCCAGCCCTGATGTCGCCACCAGCGCCCCCACTGGCACCAGCGGCGACAGCCACGAACACGCCGAGCTCACCAGCACCACGTGCGGGAACAGCGCCTGTGCAAATCACCCAGAAGGGGTATTGTAACTCCTGCCTTTATTGAAGTTAGTGTATTGAAGTCAAACAAAATACAAATCTTTTGAACATCTTTGATTTCAACAGGTTGTTTTCTGAGCAGCTTATCACTCATCGTCTTTGTCTTTTGTTCACGCGTCACAAAAAAACACACTGACGCTTTTAGACTTAACCACTCTGACAAATCCACAACAGCCAGCCACATGTTCCTTTACGTTGACAGACTGACACCCACAACAGCCTAACTTTACTCCAAACAGAAAAGCACCGTAAAAAGCCTTTATCTACTACAACAATTAGAAATAACTGTTACACAAAGAAAAATCTTCTGAAAACATGTTGAACCAACAAACAGAGTACAGCAGCCACAGTTTATTCAGTAATTTTAAAACTTTTTTCTTTCCTAAAGGAACAAATACATTAATAGTGCAACTATTTGATAACGAAATCTGCAACTGACATATTCACATATCTCTGGCAGTTATCTCTCAGTATTAGTAAGTGTAACCTACCTGCGTATAACGAGGCGAAAATCCCCATTAATGTATGAGTACAAAATAAATGATCAGTCTTTGGAAGCGGTAACATCAGTTAAGTATCTGGGTGTGACTATTCGAAATGATCTAAAATGGAATGATCAGATTACACAAATAACGGGTAAGGTTAACTCTAGATTGCGGTTTATCGGTAGAATCCTGAAGCGATGCAGTCCTTCAAGAAAGGAAATAGCTTACAATACGTTAGTTCGTCCAGTCTTAAGAGTATTGTTCGTCTGCATGGGATCCTTACCAGGTGGGTCTGATTCAAGAGATTGAGAAGGTCCAAAGAAGAGCGGCAAGATTCGTGACTGCTACATTTAGCCACCGAGAGAGCATTACAAATCTCATAGAAAGTTTGAAGTGGGACATACTTGCAGATAGACGACACGCTAAACGTTAGGGGCTGCTCACTAAATTCCAAAATCCAATCTTCGCCAAGGATGTAGGGCACATATTATTACCACCAACTTTCAAATCTCGTAATGATCGCCATTCAAAGATAATGGAAATACGAACTCGTACTGAAGCGTTCAGGCAGTCGTTTTTCCCTAGCGCGATCCGCGAGTGGATCAGAGGAGGGGGGGGGGGGGGGGGGAGTATGACTTTGGCGCGAATTATGCCCTCCGCCACACACCGCTTGGTGGCTAGCAGAGTAGATATGTAGATGTAGATACTCGTTTTGTAAACGGTATCCTGTATAACTAATAATAATGGCTTTGTACAGAGGATAGGCAAAATAATGTGAACAATGGTAGTAACTGTATGGTTATGTTTGATGGTTAACAGTGCAGGTAAAGCACGTGTCACGTTGGACTGTGCGCGTTCAGTACGGACTAGGCATCAGTGCAGGTTGTTAGCGAGTAGTACACACTTCGTATTTGCATTCACAGGCCAAGGTCGACGTGAAATGAAATACCTAACAGAGCTACAAAGAGGGCCGATTGTGGGGACCGAATTAGCTGGAGCTTCAGTAACCAAGACAGCCAATTTATTGAATCCAGAATGAGATTTTCACTCTGCAGCGGAGTGTGCGCTGATATGAAACTTCCTGGCAGATTAAAACTGTGTGCCCGACCGAGACTCGAACTCGGGACCTTTGCCTTTCGCGGGCAAGTGCTCTACCATCTGAGCTACCGAAGCACGACTCACGTCCGGTACTCACTGCTTTACTTCTGCCAGTAGAGCACTTGCCCGCGAAAGGCAAAGGTCCCTAGTTCGAGTCTCGGTCGGGCACACAGTTTTAATCTGCCAGGAAGTTTCAATTTATTGAATGTTTCAAGAGCAACTAACTGTTTGAACAGTCATGACAGACTACACAAAACATGGAAAGATATCATCATGTAAACGTAATAGTGGGCGCAGATCAGAACTAAGTGACAGAGATCGTAATACGCTAACACGAATTGTATCAAAACAACACAAAACTACGGCGGCTTAAGTGACTGCAGAGCTCATTAGCCGTCTTCGAGACCCCGTATCTATCGACACTGTCCGTCGAGAACATTAAGCGAATATTCATGGACGACCTGCTATACCGAAACCATTAGTGACGACAACCAACGGAAAGAAGCGTAAAACATTGCGTCAGGAGCATAAATCCTAGACGTCTGATCGGTAGAAACAGGTCATATGATCCGACGAGTAAACGTTTTTCTTATTTCAGACATCGGGCCAGGTTTACGTCTGGAGAACTCCAAAAGAAACCTACAATCCTGATTGCTTGATTCCAACAGGTAAGCAGGGAGATGGAAGTGTGATGGTGTGGGCAGCTATATCATGGTATTCTGCTGGTCCCATCATTACTCGCAAAGGCCGTCTTACAGCCAACGGTTATGTGAACATTTTAGGTGATCAGCTGGACCCCACGATTCAAATGTTGTCCCCAACAATGATGGCATATTTCAGGACGATAATGCACCCACTCACACAGCCAGGACAGTACAATCGTGGTAGGAGATGCATGCAACTGAACTGCAGCGTGTTCTGTGGCGAGCACAGTCACTGGACTTGAACATTATCGAACCCTTGTGGGCGGTATTTGAGCGCAGACTCTGGAGCAGATTTCCGCCTCCCTCGTCACTACAGGAGTTAGAAGAGGTTCTGATGGGAGACTGGCATTACATTCCACTGGCGACTATACAATCATTATGCACCAGTATTCCGAGAAGAATCGCAGCTACTGTATATTACAGGCAAATGAGGGTCCAACCCATTATTAATAAACTATTTCCATGTAAGTAAAGTGTTCACATTATTTTGCGTATCCCCTGTATCTTCTTTAATAACATCTGTGTATTTGTAGAGATGCAGCATCTTTACAGTTGTAATTCTTTGATATGTTTTGAATTATGTTTACATAATGTGTTGTAGAATGAAAAGTGTATGTATGCACTGTATATAAACTTGGTTACTCATGTTGTTGTGGTCTTCAGTCCTGAGACTGGTTTGATGCAGCTCTCCATGCTACTCTATCCTGTGCAAGCTTCTTCATCTCCCAGTACCTACTGCAACCTACATCCTTCTGAATCTGCTTAGTGTACTCATCTCTCGGTCTCCCTCTACGATTTTTACCCTCCACACTGCCCTCCAATGCTAAATTTGTGATCCCTTGATGCCTCAAAACATGTCCTACCAACCGATCCCTTCTTCTAGTCAAGTTGTGCCACAAACTTCTCTTCTCCCCAATCCTATTCAATACCTCCTCATTAGTTACGTGATCTATCCACCTTATCTTCAGTATTCTTCTGTAGCACCACATTTCGAAAGCTTCTATTCTCTTCTTGTCCAAACTAGTTATCGTCCATGTTTCACTTCCATACATGGCTACACTCCAAACAAATATTTTCAGAAATGACTTCCTGACACTTAAATCTATATTCGATGTTAACAAATTTCTCTTCTTCAGAAACGCTTTCCTTGTCATTGCCAGTCTACATTTTATATCCTCTCTACTTCGACCATCATCAGTTATTTTACTTCCTAAATCGCAAAACTCCTTTACTACTTTAAGTGTCTCATTTCCTAATCTAATTCCCTCAGCATCACCCGATTTAATTGGACTACATTCCATTATCCTCGTTTTGCTTTTGTTGATGTTCATCTTATATCCTCCTTTCAAGACACTGTCCATTCCGTTCAACTGCTCTTCCAAGTCCTTTGCCGTCTCTGACAGAATTACAATGTCATCGGCGAACCTCAAAGTTTTTACTTCGTCTCCATGAATTTTAATACCTACTCCAAATTTTTCTTTTGTTTCCTTTACTGCTTGCTCAATATACAGATTGAATAACATCGGGGAGAGGCTACAACCCTGTCTCACTCCTTTCCCAACCACTGCTTCCCTTTCATGCCCCTCGACTCTTATGACTGCCATCTGGTTTCTGTACAAATTTTAAATAGCCTTTCACTCCCCGTATTTTACCACTGCCACCTTTAGAATTTGAAAAAGAGTATTCCAGTCAACATTGACAAAAGCTTTCTCTAAGTCTACAAATGCTAGAAACGTAGGTTTGCCTTTTCTTAATCTTTCTTCTAAGATAAGTCGTAAGGTCAGTATTGCCTCACGTGTTCCAACATTTCGACGGAATCCAAACTGATCCTCCCCGAGGTCCGCATCTCCCAGTTTTTCCATTCGTCTGTAAAGAATTCGCGTTAGTATTTTGCAGCTGTGACTTATTAAACTGATAGTTCGGTAATTTTCACATCTGTCAGCACCTGCTTTCTTTGGGATTGGAATTATTATATTCTTCTTGAAGTCTGACGGTATTTCGCCTGTCTCATACATCTTGCTCACCAGCTGGTAGAGTTTTGTCATGACTGGCTCTCCCAAGGCCGTCAGTAGTTCTAATGGAATGTTGTCTACTCCGGGGGCATTGTTTCGACTCAGGTCTTTCAGTGCTCTGTCAAACTCTTCACGCAGTATCGTATCACCCATTTCGTCTTCATCTACATCCTCTTCCATTTCCATTATATTGTCCTCAAGTACATCACCCTTGTATAAACCTTCTATATACTCCTTCCACCTTTCTGCCTTCCCTTCTTTGCTTAGAACTGGGTTGCCATCTGAGCTCTTGATATTCATACAGGTGGTTCTCTTCTCTCCAAAGGTCTCTTTAATTTTCCTGTAGGCAGTATCTATCTTACCCCTAGTGAGATAAGCTTCTACATCCTTACATTTGTCCTCTAGCCATCCCTGTTTAGCCATTTTGCACTTCCTGTCGATCTCATTTATGAGACGTTTGTATTACTTTTTGCCTGCTTCATTTACTGCATTTTTATATTTTCTCCTTTCATCAATTAAATTCACTATTTCTTCTGTTACCCAAGGATTTCTAGCAGCCCTCGTCTTTTTACCTACTTTATCCTCTGCTGCCTTCACTACTTCATCCCTCAGAGCTACCCATTCTTCTTCTACTGTATTTCTTTCCCTTATTCCTGTCAATTGTTCCCTTATGCTCTCCCTGAAACTCTGTACACCCTCTGGTTCTTTCAGTTTATCCAGGTCCCATCTCCTTAATTTCCCACATTTTTGCAGTTTCTTCAGTTTTAATCTACAGGTCATAACCAATAGATTGTGGTCAGAGTCCACATCTGCCCCTGGAAATGTCTTACAACTTAAAACGTGGTTCCTAAATCTCTGTCTTACCATTATATAATCTATCTGATACCTTTTAGTATCTCCAGTGTTCTTCCACGTATACAACCTTCTTTCATGATTCTTAAACCAAGTGTTACCTATGACTAAGTTGTGCTCTGTACAAAATTCTACTAGGCGGCTTCCTCTTTCATTTCTTAGCCCCAATCCATATTCACCTACTATGTTTCCTTCCCTCCCTTTTCCTACACTCGAATTCTAGTCACCCATTACTATTAAATTTTCGTCTCCCTTCACTATCTGAATAACTTCTTTTATTTCATCGTACATTTCTTCAATTTCTTCGTCATCTGCAGAGCTAGTTGGCATATAAACTTGTACTACTGTAGTAGGTGTGGGCTTCGTATCTATCTTGGCCACAATAATGCGTTCACTATGCTGTTTGTAGTAGCTTACCCGCATTCCTATTTTCCTATTCATTATTAAACCTACTCCTGCATTACCCCTATTTGATTTTGTGTTTATAACCCTGTAATCACCTAACCAGAAGTCTTGTTCCTCCTGCCACCGAACTTCACTAATTCCCACTATATCTAATTTTAACCTATCCATTTCCCTTTTTAAATTTTCTAACCTACCTGCCCGATTAAGGGATCTGACATTCCACGCTCCGATCCGTAGAACGCCAGTTTTCTTTCTCCTGATAACGACATCCTCCTGAGTAGTCCCCGCCCGGAGATCCGAATGGGGGACTATTTTACCTCCGGAATATTTTACCCAAGAGGATGCCGTCATCATTTAATCATACAGTAAAGCTGCATGTCCTCGGGAAAAATTACGGCTGTAGTTTCCCCTTGCTTTCAGCCGTTCGCAGTACCAGCACAGCAACGCCGTTTTGGTTAATGTTGCAAGGCCAGATCAGTCAATCATCCAGACTGTTGCCCCTGCAACTACTGAAAAGGCTGCTGCCCCTCTTCAGGAACCACACGTTTGTCTGGCCTCTCAACAGATACCCCTCCATTGTGGTTGCACCTACGGTACGGCCATCTGTATCGCTGAGGCACGCAAGCCTCCCCACCAACGGCAAGGTCCATGGTTCATGGGGGTTACTCATACTGACCTCAAAACCATGAATCCACCATTGGAAATAGTGAATTATTTTTCGATTAGTATTAGTTTTGTAGCCTTTTATTCACAATGTGCCCTCTTTGTAATATACCGTTGTAATCTTGCCAGGACCAGAACTAACCTAAATCTGTTGACTCAAGGATCGAAACGTGGCTGCACGATCCGTTACAGCCATGTGGATAAGATGCCTGTCATCTCAACTGCTAGTGATACGAGGCCGTTGCGATCCAGCACGGCGTTCCGTATTACCCTCCTGAACCCACCGATTCCATATTCCGCCAACAGTATTGGTTTTGTAACCTTTTATTCGCAATGTGCCCTCTTTGTAATATAATCTCGACCAACGCGAGCAGCAATGCCGCGATACGATAAACAGCAATCGCGATAGGTTACTATTCGACCTTTATCAAAGTCGGAAACGTGATGGTACGTATTTCTTCTCCTTAAACGAGGCATCACAACAACGTTTCACCAGGCAACGCCGGTCAACTGCTGTTTGTGTATGAGAAATCGGTTGGAAACTTTGCTCATGTCAGCACGTTGTAGGTGTCGCCACCGGTGTCAACCTTGTGTGAATGCTCTGAGAAGTTAATCATTTGCATATTACAGCATCTTCTTCCTGTCGGTTAAATTTCGCGTCTGTAGCACGTCATCTTCGTGGTGTAGCAATTTTAATGGTCAGTAGTGTAATTCCCATCATGCGTCACAGCCAACCGTGCAGTTTGAAGGTTCTAACGCAAACCATTCAGATGTTATGACGATTTTATTTAATATAGTTCAATAATTGTCACCCTCTATCAATCGTGCGCGGTTGCAGGTACCTGAGCGCCGATGATGGTGCCGAGTCTAAGAAGCTGCAGCACGGCGGCCGCCGTAGTCCAGGCGGCGGCGGCGAGCACCGCGTAGTGCAGCGCCACGCCCAGCCAGCGGCACGAGTCTGGGTCCTGAGGACGCCACAGCCACGACGGCCGAAACGCGTCGACGGCGGCCAGCGCCAGCAGCAGGTCCCGCACCGCCACCGCGCTGCCCAGCTGTAGCAGCACGCGCGTCCTGCAGCCGGACACAGTAAAGTTACACCCAGACTTACCATCTGTCACTCGCCCCCACACTCGAACTTCCATTACGCATGTCGTGAATACGACATACATACGAACTGAAAAGCAACTGAAAGATTTGAATACAAGTAAATCCCCAGGTCTGGATGTAGTCCTAGTTCCATTTAACAAAGAGTACTCTATGGCATTGGCCCCTTGCTTAGCTTGTATTTATTGTGAATCTCTCACACAGCACAAAGTCCCAAGCGACTGGCAAAAAGCGCAGGTGACTGCAGTACACAAGAAAGGTAAAATCACGACCCGCAAAATTGCAGACCAATATCCCTGACTTCTGTTTGCTGCAGAATCCTTCAACATATTCTCAGTTTGAATACGATAAACTTTCTTGAGAATAACAAGCTTATGTCCACGAATCAGCATGGTTTTAGAAAGCATTGCTCGTGCGAAACTCAGCTTGCTCTTCTCTCACGTGATATACTGAGACAATACCATAGAAGGAAAGTTGCTACTCACCATATATCAGAGATGCTGAGTCGCAATAGGCAAAATAAAAAGATTCACACAATTAAAGCTTTCGGCCATTAAGGCCTGTATCAGCAGTAGACACACACACACACACACACACACACACACACACACACACAAACACAACTTGCACACACATCTGCAGTCTCAGAGAGCTGATATCACACCGCGAACAGCAGCACCAGTGCGTGACGGGAGTGGCGATTGGGTGGGTGTAAAGAGGAGGCTGGGGTGGGGAGGGGGAGGGACAATGTGATGGGAGTGGCGGACAGTCAAGTGTTGCAGTTTAGACAGAAATAAAAGACTGGGTGTGGTGGTGAAATGACAGCTGTGTAGTGCTGGAATGGGAACAGGGTAGGGGGGGGGGGGGTGGATGGGTGAGGACAGTGACTAACGAAGGTTCAGGCCAGGAGGATTATGGGAAAGTAGGATGTATTGCAGAGAAAGTTCCCACCTGTGCAATTCAGAAAAGCTGGTGTTGGTGGGAAGGATCCATATGGCACAGGTTGTGAAGCAGTCATTAAGATCAGGGTGGTCCACACCCAGTCTTTTATTTTCTCTCCTTTCTGCTACTTACCCCCCTCCCCCCACAGCACCTTCTCTCCTGCCCTCCGTCTAAACTGCAACACTTGACTGTCCGCCACTCCCATCATATTATCCCTCCCCCTCCCCACCCCAGCCTCCTCCTTACCTCCACCCACTCGCCACTCCCATCATGCAATGGTGCTGCTGTTCACAGTGTTGCCTCAGCTGTCTGAGACTGCAGATATGTGTGCAGGTTGCGTTTATGTGAGTGTGTGTGTGTGTGTGTGTGTGTGTGTGTGTGTGTGTGTGCGTGTGTGTGTGTGCGTATGTGTGTATGTGTGTATACTTCTGACAAAGGCCTTAATGGCCGAAAGCTTTAATTGTGTGAGTCTTTTTACTGTGCCTATCGCGACTCAGCAGCTCCGCTATACGGTGAGTAGCAACTTTCCTTCTCTGGCATTGTTATATTCCATCCTGGATTTTCCATTGTTTGATGATATACTGAGAACTATGGATGAAGGGCTACAGGCAAATTCCATATTTCTAGATTCCCCAAAAGCACTTGACACGGTGCCCCATTGCACGCTGTTAACGAAGGTACGATCATATGGAATAGGTTCACAGATATGTGATTGGCTCGAAGACTTCTTAAATAATAGAAACCATTATGTTGTCCTCAGTGGTGATTGTTCATCAGAGACAAGGGTATCGTCAGGAGGGCCCCAGCGAAAATTAATAGGACTGCTGTCGTACTCTACAAACATAACTGAATTAGCGAATACGATGAGCAATAATGTGTGGTTGTTTGCTGATTATGCCTTGGGGTACGGTAAGGTTCCAAAGTTGAATGACTATAGGAAGATACAAGGCGACTTGGACAAAATTTACAGTTGGTGAGATGAACGGCAACTAGCCCTAAGTGTGGAAAAAGTAAGTTAAAGTGGATGAGTAGGAAGGAGAAGCCTGTACTGTTAGGATACAGTATTACTATTGTCCTGCTTGACACA
The DNA here is from genome assembly GCF_023897955.1 of Schistocerca gregaria. Classification (NCBI taxonomy): domain Eukaryota; kingdom Metazoa; phylum Arthropoda; class Insecta; order Orthoptera; family Acrididae; genus Schistocerca; species Schistocerca gregaria. The sequence goes on from NC_064921.1 coordinate 122,521,804, forward strand.
GTCATGTCGTTTAAATATCTGGGGGTAGCGTTGCAAAGCGATATGAGATGAGACGAGCCTGTGAAGACTGTGGTAGGGAAGGCAAATGGTCGACTTCGGTTTATAGGGAAATATTAGGTGAAAGTGGTTAACTTGTGAAGGAGCCGGCATATAGGACGCTGGTGCGACTTATTCTTGAGTACTACTTGAGTGTTTCGGATCAGTAACAGGTCGGACTGAAGGAAGACGTGAGCAATTGAGAGGCGGGCGGCTAGACTTTTTACCGGTAGGTTCGATCAACACGTAAGTGTTACGGAGATGCATCGAGAACTCGAAAGGAAATCACTGAAGGAAAGGCAACGATTCTCTGGCGCCAACACGCATCGAGCGTAAGGACCACGAAGATACGATACGAGAAATGAGGGCTCATTCGGAGGCGTTTCTCCCTCGCTCTATTTGATGGTGTAACAGCATTGGCGGCCGAAGACTTCCGGCGTAAGAAGTCAGCCTCATTCTGCCAACGGCCTTGTCTAAGAGGGCGGAGGAGCGGGTAGAGGTTCAGGGCACTCTCTTGTCCTAGGGGCGGGAAATTGCCCCTAAAGGCGGAAGAATCAGCAATGATCAACGACATGAGGATGCAGAAGGCAATGGAAACCACTGCATTAAAGACACGTAACGTGTATCCGCAGGGCATGTGGCCTGTAGTTGAAGAAGTGTCATGATGATCTCTCCATTGGCAAAAGATTCCGGAATAGTCCCCCATTCGGATCTCCGGGAGGGGACTGCCAAGGGGGAGGACACCATGAGAAAAAGATAGAGTAATCAACGAAAGGATAATGTTCTACGAGTTGGGGCGTGGAATGTCAGAAGCTTGAACGTGGTAGGGAAACTAGAAAATCTGAAAAGGGAAATGCAAAGGCTCAATCTAGATATAGTATGGGTCAGTGAAGTGAAGTGGAAGGAAGACAAGGATTTCTGGACAGTTGAGTATCGGGTAATATCAACAGCAGCAGAAAATGGCATAACAGGTGTAGGATTCGTTATGAATAGGAAAATAGGGCAGAGGGTGTGTTACCGTGGACAGTTCAGTGACCGGGTTGTTCTAATCAGAATCGACAGCAGACCAACACAAACAACAATAGTTCAGGTATACATGCCGACGTCGCAAGCTGAAAGATGAACAGATAGAGAAAGTGTATGAGGATATTGAAAGGGTAATGCAGTATGTAAAGGGGGACGAAAATCTAAAAGTCATGGGCGACTGGAATGCAGTTGTAGGGGAAGGAGTAGAAGAAAATGTTACAGGAGAGTATGGGCTTGTGACAAGGAATGAAAGAGGAGAAAGACTAATTGAGTTCTGTAACAAGTTTCAGCTAGTAATAGCGAATACCCTGTTCAAGAATCACAAGAGGAGGAGGTAGACTTGGAAAAGGGCGGGAGATACGGGAAGATTTCAATTAGATTACATCATGGTCAGACAGAGATTCCGAAATCAGGTACTGGATTGTAAGGCGTACCCAGGAGCAGATATAGACTCAGATCACAATATAATAGTGATGAAGAGTAGGCTGAAGTTCAAGACATTAGTCAGGAAGAATCAATACGCTAAGAAGTGGGATACGGAAGTTCTAAGGAATGACGAGATACGTTTGAAGTTCTCTAACGCTATAGATACAGCAATAAGGAATAGCGCAGTAGGCAACACAGTTGAAGAGGAATGGACATCTCTAAAAAGGGCCATCACAGAAGTTGGGAAGGAAACCATAGGTACAAAGAAGGTAGTTGCGAAGAAACCATGGGTAACAGAAGAAATACTTCAGTTGTTTGATGAAAGGAGGAAGTACAAACATGTTCCAGGAAAATCAGAAATACAGAAATACAAGTCGCTGAGCAATGAAATAAATAGGAAGTCCAGGGAAGCTAAGACGAAATGGCTCCAGGAAAAATGTGAAGACATCGAAAAAGATATGATTGTCGGAAGGACAGACTCAGCATACAGAAAAGTCAAAACAACCTTTGGTGGCATTAAAAGCAACGGTGGTAACATTAAGAGAGCAACGAGAATTTCACTGTTAAATGCAGAGGAGAGAGCTGATAGGTGGAAAGAATACATTGAAAGCCTCTATGAGGGTGAAGATTTGTCTGATGTGATAGAAGAAGAAACAGGAGTCGATTGAGAAGAGATAGGGGATCCAGTATTAGAATCGGAATTTAAAAGAGCTTTGGAGGACTTACGGTCAAATAAGGCAGAAGGGATAGATAACATTCCATCATAATTTCTAAAATCATTAGGGGAAGTGGCAACAAAACGACTATTCACGTTGGTGTGTAGAATGTATGAGTCTGGCGGCATACCATCTGACTTTCTGAAAAGCATCATCCACACAATTCCGAAGACGGCAAGAGCCGACAAGTGCGAGAGTTATCGCACAATCAGCTTAACAGCTCATGCATCGAAGCTGCTTACAAGAATAATATACTGAAGAATGGAAAAGAAAACTTAGAATGCGCTAGGTGGAGATCAGTTTGGCTTTAGGAAAAGTAAAGGCACGAGAGAGGCAATTCTGACGTTACGGCTAATAATGGAAGCAAGGCTAAAGGAAAATCAAGACACGTTCATAGGATTTGTCGACCTGGAAAAAGCGTTCGACAATATAAAATGGTGCAAGCTGTTCGAGATACTGAAAAAAGTAGGGGTAAGCTATAGGGAGAAACGGGTCATATACAATATGTACAACAACCAAGAGGGAATAATAAGAGTGGACGATCAAGAACGAAGTGCTCGTATTAAGAAGGGTGTAAGACAAGGCTGTAGCCTTTCGCCCCTATTCTTCAATCTGTACATCGAGGAAGCAATGATGGAAATAAAAGAAAGGTTCAGGAGTGGAATTAAAATACAAGGTGAAAGGATATCAATGATACGATTCGCTGATGACATTCTTATTCTGAGCGAAAGTGAAGAAGAATTAAATGATCTGCTGAACGGAATGAACAGTCTAATGAGTACACAGTATGGTTTGAGAGTAAATCGGAGAAAGACGAAGGTAATGAGAAGTAGTAGAAATGAGAACAGCGAGAAACTTAACATCAGGATTGATGGTCACGAAGTCAATGAGGTTAAGGAATTCTGCTACCTAGGCAGTAAAATAACCAATGACGGACGGAGCAAGGAGGAAATCGAAAGCAGACTCGCTATGGCAAAAAAGGCATTTCTGGCCAAGAGAAGTCTACTAATATCAAATACCGGCCTTAATTTGAGGAAGAAATTTCTGAGGATGTACGACTGGAGTACAGCATTGTATGGTAGTGAAACATGACTGTGGGAAAACCGGAACAGAAGAGAATCGAAGCATTTGAGATGTGGTGCTGTAGACGAATGTTCAAAATTAGGTGGACTGATAAGGTAAGGAACGAGAAGGTTCTACGCAGAATTGGAGAGGAAAGGAATATGTGGAAAACACTGATAAGGAGAAGGGACAGGATGATAGGACATCTGCTAAGACATGAGGGAATGACTTCCATGGTACTAGAGGGAGCTGTAGAGGGCAAAAACTGTAGAGGAAGACAGAGATTGGAATACGTCAAGCAAATAAAAAAAAAAAAAGAGGAGAAATGACAAGTATATCCCGCCACCCACCTTACGGTGGCTTTCGGAGTATCTATGTAGATGCTGATGTAAATGAGTTTAATTACTAGTAACATTATCAATAAAGATTGCTGTAGTCGTCGTTAAAATGGCGTCGGATAAAAATATTTGGACCGAGATACATTGGTTATCTCTATACACATGGTGAATCACTTATAATTGGCACCGCAGATATTGCGCAAATAGAAAGTGCTATTGAAGTGCGGTTTTCAAATAATTCAGATGGAGCTGAACACTATGGGACTTAACATCTGAGGTCATCAGTCCCCTACACTTAGAACTACTTGAACCTAACTAACCTAAGGACATCACACACATCCATGCCCGAGGCAGGATTCGGACCTGCGACCGTAGCAGCAGCGCGGTTCCAGACGGAAGTGCCTAAAACCGCTCGGCCATAACGCCTGGCTGAAGTGCGGTTTTCACTGAATAGATTAGTTGTTAGGGGCTCGTATTGTTGGTCGGTAAACAGATTTTAATAGTACTTAGAAAGTATATGTTTGTACTAGCATGCAGTTTTTAAAATGGAACAATGCTTATTGACGTTAACAAACTAAAAGATGGTAATTATAATGTCAGTGATGTTTGTTGCAGGGTTCCAGTACGAGTCGTTTACGAGATATCGTATTTTGAAAAGTTTCCTTACCGACACTTATTTTTGCCAGTCAACCGGCGTTGTTGCTAGGTACGATGTTGTTAATTATGCTTGCAGTGTGCTTGTGTGCTCCTTGAGTGCGCTGCGACTTGCCAGTCAGTTACTGTGTGATGGTCCAAGCAGTAGGTCACGAGTGGAAGAGGGGATTTACCAATGCAGAAAAAGCCGACGTACTCATGGTGTATGGATCGTATAGGAAGGATGCAGTTCGTTCTTGTAAGGTGTATGTGACAAGATATCCCATGGCAAGATAACCCACTAGATGTCAAGCATCTCGGCAACCATTTATTAACTTCTTCGATCAGTTACGTACAAGTGGTAGTGTAACACCTAGACAGCATAACAGAAGGAAACAAGTGACGACAGAAGAGTGGGAAATTAATGTTTTAACAATATTCTAAGAAATGTAAAAAGCCTCTTTATAATAAGTGTCCCAAACCATTTGAAAAAAATTGTGTCGAACAGGAAACGCTCTTCACTCTTACTGTTACAACTTCATGTGTAAATTATAATGCTTTGCGAAAATGGTATTATTATTATTATTATTATTATTATTATTAATTAGCCAGTCTGCTTTTGAGTATGAAAGAAAACACGAGAAGAAGGTTCAATATACATATTATGCATTTAAATACTTTTGAAATGAATTTTTTGGTCTTTAACAATTTATATCTATTCGAACCAACTTTTAAATAAAATACTTTCAACATATTCCTTGCAACTGGCGTAAGGATAAAAATTAAAAATGTGGTTAGTGGGATCCATGCGCTCTTATTATGGACGAGTTTTTGACGATTCCTGTTAAAGATTAAAAGGATAACGTCTCATTTCATTAGCTGTTCCTATAATTTGGAGGGAATCCATGAAGCACACAACAGACTGTTACTATTGGTGACAAAGACAGAGTCACGGCTGGTTTAAGGCCCAAGAGACACAAGCCGGCACTTGGAGCGCCAAGTTAAGCGCGACAACTGTAAGTTTCTATACAGAACGTGTCATAATTAACAGCGGCCGCTTGGGCTGAGAGGAGCGCTAGAGGCTGCCATGTGCAAGATATTTATACAGTCCGCATGGCAATTTGTAGCGAAAACTGACACAAACGAAAGTGTGCGGGGGAAAAGAGGGCAGAATGTGATGAATTGGGGGGGGGGGGGGGGGGGGGAGAAAGGGGAGGGGGGCGGAAGTCACCAAATGAGAAGTCGCTTGTGTGGAAAAATGCTCTCGAAGCGAACCTGGATAGAAGCAACTCAAAAACAAGGAGAATTGTGCAATACACTCATTTATCATCTGCTATAAGGGCTGCATATCACAGTGAAAAATTGTCAGTTCCTTTAGAATGTGACGATGAGTGAATGTTAATGCAGTCATGAACACTCAGAAGACAGTGAAGGAGAGATGGACGCCGGCCCTGCATTTCGAGGCCGCTGAGGATCAAATGAGTAACAATTTTTGTCTCAAGGAAATCTCAGGTATCTTCTGGTTGACCTAAATTTGTCGAAACAACAGGCGGCTCTATTAGCTTTGCGATTAAAAGGGAGGAATCTTCTTTTTCGGGCTACGAGAGCGATTGTTTTTCGTGATCGCCATGTTTTTTTCCTTCTGCATATTTCTCCTTGGAAGCTGGAATAGATTTTTTGTAATAATGAAGAAATGGCCAAGATTTCTCTGTAAATGGGCTAGCCCTCGTTCATAGATTACAACAAACAAAATATGAAAACAGTACTTCTCTACAATCTTAAGAAATTTTCTTCTGTTCCGGTTAATTGTGCAGTTAAACTGGAGTAAAAATATGATAAATTTAAACTGCTACTCTCACATATCTAGTGTGAGGAATACAAACAACTTTTATGAGGAAGTTTCAAGATAACTGCAATTCTTCTCGGCAAACATGCTTTCCATGCGGGTGGAACAACAAGGACGAGGAAAACCGCTATTATGGTGGGGAAATGGTCTGCTCGGAATGAACGGCTGTCTAGACAGAATAATTTGTTGAACACTCCAGAAATATGCATCTTACTCCGCCGAAATTAAATTTCTCTCGTCAAAAAGTTTATGAAAGACAAGGACAAAAAACTCGTGTGGAAGCATGTACATGCAAGAGAAGTTTCTAAGGTTCAGAGGTTCAGTGAGTTAAAATTAAAGGAACGAATATTTTATATTAACAGAATCTTCCGTCGGTTCTTGGTAGAACAACATTATAATAATAAATGAAAAGCACCAGTTTGCTTTTGTTCTAGAATATTATTTTTATTGCTAAGCAGTTTTCGGCTTACAAGGCCATCTTTAGACATTTACTATTATCACCAAAGAAGTTAAATGTTAGCAGACAACATTGGAAGAGAAGAAACACATCTAGAGTGAAGTAGAAACATACAGTGAGTAACATCTTTGCAATGAAATAGTAAAAACTGGAAAGTACGTAAATAACAATGGAGTTGACAGGTAAACCTTTAGCATCAAATAGGAATAGCATGCCTACATAACAGTTTCTATTAATACACAAAACTAATAAAATAAGATAAAATTAGTACTAGACAAGGCTGCATCAAGAGGTATGAAACATGGAGAGTGTTACGCGACCAATTAAAAAAGAAGAGACCGTTGTCAATGTAAATACAGAATACACGAGGAACTTAAGCAATATCAATAACATAAACAGAAATTAGTAAATTCAGGAAAATTGAGGTGTTTGAGAGAACCTACAGTTTGAGTGTGTGGTGGTACTGCATTTTAACATTAACATTATAATCAAAGCAGTGGCTGTATACCAGTTTACATTAAATAAACAAGCAAAGTAACATATGAACAGTATTTTATGAGACAACTACAAGGGGTGTTAAACATGGTCAGTAATACAAGTTCAAGTTAAAAGCAAACCCTTAACTAATGAAACTACAGCATATGTGGAATACAAAGACAACTGCAACAAATAAAACAACTTAATGACTACAGGAAAATGGGAATACACTGCTGGAAATTGAAATAAGAACACCGTGAATTCATTGTCCCAGGAAGGGGAAACTTTATTGACACATTCCTGGGGTCAGATACATCGCATGATCACACTGACAGAACCACAGGCACATAGACACAGGCAACAGAGCATGCACAATGACGGCACTAGTACAGTGTATATCCACCTTTCGCAGCAATGCAGGCTGCTATTCTCCCATGGAGACGATCGTAGAGATGCTGGATGTAGTCCTGTGGAACGGCTTGCCATGCCATTTCCACCTGGCGCCTCAGTTGGACCAGAGTTCGTGCTGGACGTGCAGACCGCGTGAGACGACGCTTCATCCAGTCCCAAACATGCTCAATGGGGGACAGATCCGGAGATCTTGCTGACCAGGGTAGTTGACTTACACCTTCTAGAACACGTTGGGTGGCACGGGATACATGCGGACGTGCATTGTCCTGTTGGAACAGCAAGTTTCCTTGCCGGTCTAGGAATGGTAGAACGATGGGTTCGATGACGGTTTGGATGTACCGTGCACTATTCAGTGTCCCCTCGACGATCACCAGAGGTGTACGGCCAGTGTAGGAGATCGCTCCCCACACCATGATGCCGGGTGTTGGCCCTATGTGCCTCGGTCGTATTCAGTCCTGATTGTGGCGCTCACCTGCACGGCGCCAAACACGCATACGACCATCATTGGCACCAAGGCAGAAGCGACTCTCATCGCTGAAGACGACACGTCTCCATTCGTCCCTCCATTCACGCCTGTCGCGACACCACTGGAGGCGGGCTGCACGATGTTGGGGCGTGAGCGGAAGACGGCCTAACGGTGTGCGGGACCGTAGCCCAGCTTCATGGAGACGGTTGCGAATGGTCCTCGCCGATACCCCAGGAGCAACAGTGTCCCTAATTTGCTGGGAAGTGGCGGTGCGGTCTCCTACGGCACTGCGTAGGATCCTACGGTCTTGGCGTGCATCCGTGCGTCGCTGCGGTCCGGTGCCAGGTCGACGGGCACGTGCACCTTCCGCCGACCACTGGCGACAACATCGATGTACTGTGGAGACCTCACGCCCCACGTGTTGAGCAATTCGGCGGCACGTCCACCCGGCCTCCCGCATGCCCATTATACGCCCTCGCTCAAAGTCCGTCAACTGCACATACGGTTCACGTCCACGCTGTCGCGGCATGCTACCAGTGTTAAAGACTGCGATGGAGCTCCGTATGCCACGGCAAACTGGCTGACACTGACGGCGGCGGTGCACAAATGCTGCGCAGCTAGCGCCATTCGACGGCCAACACCGCGGTTCCTGGTGTGTCCGCTGTGCCGTGCGTGTGATCATTGCTTGTACAGCTCTCTCGCAGTGTCCGGAGCAAGTATGGTGGGTCTGACACACCGGTGTCAATGTGTTCTTTTTTCCATTTCCAGGAGTGTATGTAGGAAGAGAGAGTGTGGGAAGTAATGAACAACAAAGATGTTTATATGAAGTTTACGAGAGGGCAAGTGTTGAGTTGTGTCTGGTCATTTAGGATGAGAGCCGGACTGTGAGCAAGATGTTTGTTAATACCCAGGGCTTCCAGCACGTTGAGTTTATGGCCTTTGTTTGCTAAGTGAAGTACACGGGACACTGGCTGGTAGTTGTGACCCTCACTCAGTACATGCTCAGCAAATGCACAGTCTGACTACCGGTGGTCTTTACAAAGCAACGCTCCCAAGGCAAAGTATCGGAATATTTATTTTTCAGTATAGTTCTTTTCTGTTATTTAGTTTCTCGTTAACGTTTGATCCGTTCTTTTGTGCACTGACAGATTATTTTGCTGTTTGCATTTATAAGTCTTGTGGCTAGAGAGAGTCGTTTTTACTAGATTCACATAATACGAGTATATAGCCTGCCGTAGGCATTTGCAAAAATCAATTACTTCATGAAAACTGATACTAGTAGAGAAATTATGAAATTAGATTTAGATTTAGGGACGAGTTATATTCCAGAGAACATTGAATGTTGTTCTTTTAAATGAAAAACTTAGTCTACAAATGTAATCGATGGTAAATATTTCGATCATCTTATGAAAGAATCAATAGGCCGCCGTTACAGTTTTCGTCGACCCCGATTCCTATATGAAGATTTAAACCGGCAGCTTTAACAATCATGCCCTTCAGTTATTATAATTTGAAGCGTAAAAAAATATTTTTCTAACTGACACAAATAAAATGGTGGATTTAGAGTACAGCAAAATATAGTGAGGAAATGTCTCTCTCTATAAACGCTTTCAATCGTGCTGTCACGTAGGCAGTAAAGATGCTTCTGACAGCCAAGAAAAATATTAAGAGTGTGAGGTGAAGTTGTAGGAAGAGGGGTCAGTAGGAAAGGCGTAGGAGGCGGAATTGTGGACAGGGTGGAGCAAGGGTTCGACTATTGTACATCGCTTGCAATTAAAATTGATACACCAAGAAGAAGAATATATTATGCAGATAAGGTGTACTAAGAAGAATAGATAACTGTAGTTGCAGGTGTACAGAGTGCGACATATAGTACACCGATCTGCCAGCTCTGCACCTGCAACGGTTCTAAGCGCTCAGGACACCGAGTCGAACTGAGCTTGGATGATACATACAGATACGTCATTCCGTTCTATTTGAACCCTTTGAAGCAGTCCATCAATAGGAGAGGTGTGCCAGTATCTTGGTAACACATGACCAGATATTTTCGATGTGTGTGAGACCTGTGAAACACACTGGGTAGTGCAATAGCCGACCACCCTCTTTATCGAGGTACTGTATGTCAGGACAACACGGCAAACGTGTGCCCTTGCTTTATTTTGTTGAAAGATAACGTCCCGGAGATTTCGAAGTTATGGTGCAGCAAATCCCCTTAGTGTAATAGCTGCTACCTAGTTACCAGCTATGGGAACCAGAGATGATGGTGTTGTGTATCCAACTGCACCACTTTAGTTACTGGACTCGAATGGCGATGACGAATGTAATCTGGCAACATTCGTTGTTCTCGAGACCTCCACAGACGGAAACGACCATTGTCACGCTCAGGACTTTAGCAAAGACGTGAAGATGCAGTATTTCTTGATGTCCAAAAAGCCTTGGACTTAGTACCACAAAATTGTCAAAAGTACGATCATATGGGGTGCCAAGTGAAATTTGTGACTGGATTCAGGACTTCTTGCTGGGGGGGACGCAGCATGTTATCTTGGATGGAGAGTCATCGTCAGATGTAAAAGTAACTTCGGGTGTGCCCCAGGGAAGTGTGCTGGGACCCTTGCTGTTCATGTCCTATACTAATGATCTTGCAGACAACATTGATAGTAAAATCAGGCTTTTGCAGATGATGCCGTTATCTATAGTGAAGTTCTATCTGAAAGAAGCCGCACACATGTTCAGTCACGTACTGATAAGATTTCAAAGTGGTGCAAAGAGTGGAAATTTGCTTTAAAAGTTCAGAAATGTGGAACTATGCACTTCACAAAACAAAGAAACCTAATATCCTATGACTATAATATCAATGAATCAATGTTGGAATCGGCCAACTCATACAAATACCTGGGTGTAACACTTTTGTCGGGATGTAAAATGGAATGATCAAATAGGCGCAGTCACGCGTAAAGCAGGCGGTAGACTTCGGTTCATTAGTAGAATACTGGGGAAGTTCAGTCAGTCTTACACATCACTCCTGCAACCGGTTCTAGAATATTGCTCAAGTGTGTGAGATCTGTACCAAATAGGACTAACAGAGAATATTGAACGTATAGATAGGAGGTCAGTACGAATGGTCACAGGTTTGTTTGATGCGTGGGAGAGTGTCACAGAGATACTGAAGGAACTCAAGTGCAAAGCTCCTGAAGACAGACGTAAATTATCCGAGAATGTCTATTAACAAACTTTCAAGAAGTGGTTTTTTAATGATGAGTCTATGGATATACTACAACCCCTACGTATCGCTCACATAGGGATCGTGAGAGTAAGTTTAGAAAAATTACTACACGCACATAGCCGGCCGCTGTGGCCGAGCGGTTCTACGCGCTTCAGTCTGGAACCGCGTCGCAGGTTCGAATCCTGCCTCGGGCATGGATGTGTTTGATGTTCTTAGGTTTAAGTAGTTCTAAGTTCTACGGGACTGATGACCTCAGAAGTTAAGTGCGAAAAGCCAGCCACTACGTGAACGACCTCTGCAAAGTTTACGCATGCTCTTCTTCACTGCTCCAATCTATGGCGCGCAGCGCATGCGTAATGTGATACTACATAGCGCTCTCTGTCGGAAAGGGCACTCACGGAGTTTAAATTCAGATATCAGCATTAATAGAATTAAATGTCACTTGATATGTTAAAGATTACGAAATGTTTTCTTTTTGAAGAATTTAAAGAAGTCACCGGGTACCACGTGTTATCCAGTTGAAAGCCGCCACCACGATTAATAGGACCTTGCGCTAAACGTATTTTCACCGATTCCTTAATAATAGAAACCCAAAGGGATCTCGTCTCTCGTGGCAGAGTAATCCACAGACTGTCCTGTAGAGATGGAATGTTCCGGTTTGGATGACTTACTGGGCAGCGAAAAGCGATTATAGCGATTCATGTTCAAAGTGTCTTCCAGGCACTGTGGCACTTCCTCTGACCAACCCATTCTTTGCTACACTGACAAGGTATTCTGTAGTTTCAAGACACAACAAGTTCCCAGTGCACCAACGTTCGGTGGAAGCCCATGGTTTGTGATGGATGGTGGCAGCTAGACGCCTGCAAATATAGGTCTGTGTGTGTGGGCTTGCGCTTTCCGTCTGACCAAGACGTCCAGAAATGGCAGACAGCCGTCCTTTTCCACTTCTATCGTAAATCTGATATTACATCGAATGTTGGTGCACCGGACACATACCTAAACCAAATCCTGCAAAATAAAATATTATCAGAATCAAATTAGAATCAAAATAATAAGTTTCTTCGTAAACCACTAAAGACGATTGAAACATTAGCTGAAACGTGTTTGATTAATATGCAAATCTAAAAGATAAAGAGCGTTACAGAATTCCACTCTCCACTCTCTGGCGTCGAGGAAGGATCAATAGAGTCGAAGACATTCTCTGACAGGGTGTAGATCACATGAGCGGAATGTGAGCTGTCGGACAGATTTCATTCATAGGAGTGAGAATGAATATATCTCCTTACTCTAATAGCTGGAGGAAGCACAGTGAATACAGCTACAGGCATGTCGTTAGGATCTGAAGGCTTTCGATTTGGGTGAGAATGGATTTCCCATGGACATTCCAGTTGTTGTGAAAGTAGTCCTTTGTGCTTTGAAAATGGATGTTAAGTGTTGGGTTGGACGATCCGAATAAGATTGATATTATGAGCAGAGATGCAATCAACGAAGTTCAAAGAAATAGTTTGACACCTGAGATAGTTGCCTTCGAGTCGGTTGTGTTCATGCAGGGGGGAAATATCGCATTCAAGTGTGTCAGTAAACAGACGTCACCATGCAAATTCTGCAGGGGAATGGATGTAGATGTTAACGTCTGAGGCAGAGGAGAACTGTAAAAAATGTAAGGTGATAGATAAGTATTGTGGTGAGATTGCAAAAATATTTGATTAAATATGACTCCTTGGATTTATTTTGGGATAGGATACACATGAAGAAAGATTTGTCGTACTCAGGAGAATGAATATTGTGAAAGTGTAAGTTATGTTGTTGTCGCACAGTTAAATGACTGGACTAAGGTAAGTGGGCCTTGAGGTACTCTAATTGGATAAAAACTAAGTGAACTTGGTTTCGGGAGTAGGATGATGAAGTCATTTACTGAAAGCTAATGGTATGTGATTCGAAATGGGGAGATGCTTGAAAGGCGGATACTTTAGAGAATCGTTGTGGTGAATCTGATTATATCTTTGGCAGTGAGAGGAGGGCCTAAGGAGTCGTTGGACTGAAGGAAGTGTCAGTGGGATGGATAAGGATTATGATATTAAATTTATGGTGTGGAAAGGTTTGCCTTTACATTTTTGGAAATAGAACAGGTGGTATGCTTCACATGTATTAGGAGAGACAGGACCTTGCAAAATCAACATTTACGGTGAGCTATTAAACCTATGGTTCGCGTGACAGCCCAAATACCCGTAGCTCAAAGGTGTATACTAAACAATTCAGCACACACGATTTTCCAAGTGAGCAGCAGAAGTACCCTGCGGTCAACTCCTGTCTTCTCATCTCGTGGAACCGGGTGTACTGACGGTGGTCTCGTCTTCCCAACACAATACGCCTTTCTTTCCACGGCCAGTTAGGTATGAATGTTGAACTGTCTTGTTACCATGAAACCATTTGGGAAAATAACATCTACACGCACCCTCACAGGTTTAAAAGTTAAACATAAGTGCTGTGTCGTTCGTCTATTATGTCACCCAGCAGATGACTAAAAGATAGACAACCGAAATAATAGTTCAAAAGTTGGACTTGTGACGGCTGCATCAGGAAATCTAATAGATTGTTCGTTAGATTGAAAAGTACCGAGACTGTACTTGCCGTAGAAGTTACAAGCCTGAAATTCGAAAGGGAAAGAAGCATAAATTCAAAGGCTTTTCTCAGAAGTGTAGACTCGTATTTCCAAATTAAAGGTATTGCTGGTGTTAAAAATATATGGTTGCGGAGCAAGTATTAGACTACGCAGAAGTAGCACGACTTGAGAGGTCTTGTTATGAAAAATTCATAAGTTTCTAGCAACTATTGGGACTTTACCGCACAAACGGATTTCAAGATGCAGATTCTTAGCGTACGATACAACGACAACGTGTGCTGGAAACTTAGCCATTCTCGATGACTACTCGGTTGGACGGATGTTAGACAATGAGCGCTGTGGTGCAATGCAGACAAAATTCTCTCAATCGCGCTCAGCGAGCATAATCGCAGAGAGAAAAGGGGGAATTCCCAGAGGTGATACGGTGATTCCATGCGGTTGACGAAGCGCGCAGAGGAAGCGTTATCAGTCTGTAGGGTCCGCGTGATAATGAAGCGAGGCCACAACATTGCGGCAGAACGCCTAGCGATTGCAGAGACATCTAAGGAGAGCAGGCGCTTCCGGAGTAGATTTCCGGAGCGAAATGATTACGTGCAGTGCCGACCAGTGAACGCCATATATGTGCAAAGCGCTGTGTGACGGGTAATGAAAGAGTAACTGATTGGCCTGCAATGAAATTTCCTATGGCAGAGAAAAATAATGGGAAAATCGCGCAATCTACTGGGTAATGAGTGAACGACGTGGATGCCACTCGGTAGTGGGCCAGCCGACACGTCCTGAACGTTCGTTACTGGTGGACTGACGGACGAGGGAGCTGTCGGCGACGACGTCTATGAACCCGTCCGATATGTCGAGACAAATGTTTCGTGTCGCTGTATACGTGGTGAAGTTGATTGTATAAAAACACTTCCGTATAATGATACAGGATCGAAAGTGAGGGTCAACCAACACCTTAGGGAACTAGAAACCTGAAAGAAATTTCTGTTACTGGAGTCACACTAGTTCCGGTATTTGGTGAAAAGAAGAAAATCGAGAGGAAAGTGCTTGTGGAAGTAACAGCTTTGAGACTGTGGTATTCCTAAACTATGGTTTGACACTCATGTGATGCCGGCCGGAGTGGCTACCGCTACGGTCGCAGGTTCGAATCCTCCCTCGGGCATGGATGTGTGTGATTAGGTTAGTTAGGTTTAAGTAGTTCCAAGTTATAGGGGACTGATGACCTCAGAAGTTAAGTCCCATAGTGCTCGGGGCCGTTTGAACCAACTCATGTGATAATCAGCAGCGACGTGTTGGCGGAACGATGCACCATAACTGATTGACAGCAAAGACAGTGAGGTATTTATTTAGTTGATCGGATGTGATTATTTATCAAATGAAGACAGAAGTCTGTGAAAGAGTCCGCGATCATGTTATGGCACTTTGTTATGAAAAATTGGGTGGTATTACGCTGACGAAAGCCACAACTTAAGCTCTGTTAATGTAGGACATGTAAATCATGGGGATAATAAGCGAAAAACTGTAGGATGCCAACGAGAGGGAAAGTTTAACTTAAAGGCTAGACAGTTTAGCCGAAGCGACTAGTACGAATGATTTGGAGGACGAAAAACGGAGACTCAGAAGGCGCCTCCACAGAAACAAGAAGGTGATAAACACATTAGAGAGGGTTGTCAAGGAAGAGGAGGATGACTCGCACAAGGTTTTTGAGAAATGATTTTATTGAAGCGTATCTCGTTAAACTAGATGCCTTCTACACCAATGATGAAGTAGTAGACACGAACGCCAATTAACAAGGTAATTTAGCAGCAGTGCAAACTAATGACAACAAACCCACAGATACGAAAACTAAAAGCCTGTGTGATAGGGGTACAAGAATGCATATGGGACGAATTAAGCGTAGCGGAACGCAAATATAACGAAAAAACGGACAATAGATTGGACATTATAAGCCACTGAAGAGAAGCAATTCAAGTAAAAGTCTCGTCGTCAGCATCGAAAGAATGCTACAAAAAAAAGCATGTTATCTCAGAAGGTGGACTTTTTAACGTCTAAATGGAGACGAAAGATAACAGATAGGAATTAATCACGTTCTTTGCGTTGTAATGTAAACGCGTGTTAAGTTGTAAGTAGTGATAACAAGAGTTTTGGTAGTATCTCAGGAAGGTCCCCTTTATAGATTATCAACTGAATTTTGAAAAAAGGGTATTCTTTAATATCTACAAGGTGTATAACTTTGCTTCCGCCGTTTTTTCCCCAACAGTTGAGGCTTTAATGAAACAAATTGGTCACACGTGTATCTATCATTCAAAGTATTTCCCATCACTGACCACTACTTTCTCCCATCTTCCGGGCAGTGTACGAATCCCGCGTCGAAAAAATTGTTTATCTTTTGAAGCGATCCAAGAATCGATCCAATTTGTGACTTCTTCATGAGATCGAAGTGTTGGTCAGCCAGGGCATGCGCCATTGATCTAAACAGGAGATAGTCAGAGGGAGCAATGCGTTTCCAAGTACGTTTTGACCTCTTTTGCAACGTGGGGTTGAGCGTTGTTGTGCTGCAAAATCACTTTATCGTACCTCTCGCTGTACTGCGGCCGTTTGTCTTTTAATGCTCTGCACAAACGCATTAATTGCGTTCGATAACGAGCACCTGTGATTGTTTCACTTGGTTATAACACCTCATAGTACGAGACGCCGAGCTGGTCCCACCAAATGCAGAGCCGTGAATATTCGGTTTGGCCGTCGACGTGGAAGCATGGCCGGGATATTCCCATGATTTATTGCGTTTAGGGCTATCGAACGAACCTATTTTTCGTCCCCGGTCACAATGAGATGCAGAAATCCCTTCCATTTTTGCCTCTGAAGCAACTGTTCACAAACATTCAAACTCTGTTCAATGTCTGGGAGCCAAATTCCTTCTTTCTGTATCATGCCCATAGTCTTGAGACGTTTTGAAATGGCTTGCTGTTTCACTCCCACTAATCGTGCCAATTCTTCTTGAGTTTGAAGCGAGTCTTCACTCAGCTATGTCTCCAATTCTGCAACATCTAAAACATTCTCTCTTCCACCACCATGCCGGTCTACGAATTTAAAATCACCGTTCTTGAAGCGTTGAAACCACTCACGACACGTCCTTTCACTAATAGCGTCCTTACCATACGTACTCGAGAGCATTCGATGAGACTCAGCCGCTGTTTTCTTCATATTGAAACAAAACAGTAACATCTTCCGCAAATAACAAGAATTAGGCTCGTAAACTGACATTTTCAATCAAGATCACCTTTATGATGCAGACACAAATCGACTAATGTTTGAATGAGGTTATGTCGACCGAGGTCCAAGCTATAGTCTGTCTGTAAACTGAAGAGCGAGCAGCGCTTTTGGTGGGGGAAGTGTCCTTTCCCGGAAGAACCCTGCCACTGGCCTACAGGGCAACCCAAAATCAGTTGCCCGTTACCTATCACCTATCTAGCGGTGTAGTTTGGCGTGCCGTGATATACGTCGTTTCTGTTCGTGGGATCTTAGTTGTTAATGTCAGTCAGTTGACTTTGAGTACTCACTGATATACTTCAGTATCCGGAAGTGATGGATAATCGCCCTGCATTGCAAGAAAATGTGCAGAATACGAAGGAGATATTTGCGCAGAACGAGCGTTTGATCGTCTCTAACGTAATTACAGCTTGTGTTAAGGAGGCTACATAAATAGAGCTGTTGGCTAATATTACCAGTCCCAATCAAAGGGCTGCAGTTTATGCAAACGTCAGCCTCGCCAAAATAGGACGCATAAGGAAGGAACGTGAAAACAAGGTTCATGGTTTACTGGAATCGCCGCGAAGAAAAACTACTAATTTAGGTAGGAAACCCATCGTTATAGACAGTTTCACAAAATCGGTCATTCGACGAACGATGGAGGACTTTTACATAAACCAAAAAATAATGCCCACATTTTCGTAGCAGAAAGATGTTTTACACAAGACATTGCGTGAATTAGGATTTACTTGGAAACGAAGACAATGACAAAAAAAGCAGTGCAAATCGAACTAATACAATACAAGTAATTAAAGATTTCTGATTAATTTTTAAACACTCTTCGTGTTGCAATAATTGTTAAGTTTTAATGCAGCCCTTCAAAGAAAACTTCTACCTTTTAGTAGAAACACAAAGTAAGAACAAGCCTTAAATTCTACAGACTGATTGCACTATATCTGGTTCGTCTTACGAATAGAGGAACATACATTCATATGAATAGGCATTCGGTTCTATGTTTGTAGTAGAATCCTGACTTCCGTTCTAATGTTAATATTATTTACTCTATAATGTTTCGAAGAAGCTATCGTCTTTTGTTTTCCTTATACTCTTAACGCATTTGTCTAAAAATAAACGCAGACAGGACCTATCTGTACACGGCGTCGCCACAGATTTAAAGCGCTGACCGCGGCAGGGACTGTACTACGTTGTGGAACAGCCTGTAGAAGCGCCTTGTGACGTAGCAGGGTAGGCAGAGAGGGGACTCGCGCGCTCGCTCTTCAGTTTACCGACAGACTATAACTGCCTGACGTCTGCGATCTTTTTCTTTCGACCGCTACTTAACGTGTCGCCACCGATCGGCAAACGGCGGAAGCAAAGTTGTGCACCTTTTAATATAACTTTCAGTGAAGCAAGTCTTTTCTGAAGGTATTTGTCTGGCGTGTGGGCTTGTACGGAAGTGAAACGTTGACGATAGACAAGAAGAGAATAGAAGCTTTTGAAACGCGGTGGTAGAGAAAAATGCTGAAGATTAGATGGGTAGACTGAGTACGTAACGAGGAGGTACTGAAGCAAATCCAGGTAAAATGAAATTTATGGCGCAACTTGACTAAAATAAGTCATCGATCTTTAGGACACATCCTAAGGTAGGAAAGAATTGTCAGTTTGGCTGTGGAAAGAAATGTGGGGATTAAAAACTATAGGAGGAAACCAAGAGATGAATAGAGTAGGCAGGTTCAAATGGTTGCAGGCTGCAGTAATTATTCGGAGATGAAGAGACCTGCACGGGTTAAGTAGCATCTGGAGATGCATCACACCAGTCTTCGAACTAAGACTACAACAACACGATGAATGCCTCCACACGGTAATGGGGGAGGAGAGAGAGAGTAACATTTACGTGTGCGTTGATTTTAATTTGGTAACGAACGGAAAAGGTGAAAGGTATGAGATTGTATGTATGCAACTATTTAGCGACAAGACTTTGTCTGTTGCTTTGTCAAGCTTTGCTTGATGCATTTCTGTGAATCTGGTCATTTCCGTTGTGTAGGTGTCTGTGTGTGAGTGTGAGTACGAGTGTGTGTGTGTGTGTGTGTGTGTGTGTGTCTGTGTGTGTGTGTGATGTATCTTGCAGAGTGAACTTGCGTTACAGCCCGTGTACGTCTTTCAAGTGAAGTTCCGTTTGAATTAAGGAATACGAGGAAGGGAGGACTCAAAAAAATGGTTCAAATGGCTCTGAGCACAATGGGACTTAACATAGGAGGTTATCAGCCCTCTAGACTTAGAACTACTTATACCTAACTAACCTAAGGACATCACACACATCCATGCCAGAGTCAAGATTCGAACCTGCGACCCTAGCAGCAGCGCGGTTCCGGACTGACGCGCCTAGAAACGCTTGGCCACCGCGGCGGCAGGGAGGATTCACCGATATAACTTTCTTTTCAGATAACCTGTTTGTTTAACAATATATAACCACATTTTTTTACAAAATGATAAAATTTGCAAATGAATAATCTTTTGCAAGGGAAATCAAAACAACAAAAGATATTACAGTAATTTACAAGACGGCCGGACCTGTAGCCCACCCGTTATCGGGTGAAACAGCGGCGTTTTTTACCGTGCAGGACACAGTCTCTCCTATGAAACGCACTTCTGCAACACATACAAATTGTATAAGCACCGTTGACGACAAGAGTGATTCAATTACTCAAAACAGATGACGTAACTTTTAATTTGAAAGCTATCGAAAGGTTCGGGTTTAAGATGCGTACCTGAGCTTAAAGGTTAAAAGGATTAGGAAACAATATATCAATGATAAGCCTTACTTCAAAGCAACCAACGTCTTACTTTCAATCGGCAACCCAGGTGTGATTGGATCCCAAGCCGTCCGCCGTACGTGGTAGCCGTGCGGTCTCAGCGCCTTGCCACGATTCGCGCAGCTCCCCCCATCGGAGGTTCAAGTCCTCCCTCGGGCATGGGTGTGTGTGTTATCCTTAGTGTAAGTTAGTTTAAGTTACATTGAGAGTGTGTAAGCATAAGGATCGATGACCTCAGCAGTTTGGTCCCATGAACTTACCACAAATTTCCAATTATTCCAACCCGCCCTTTCAACAGTCTTATTTTGAGTAAAGCCTGGTGACAGTTGGCTGTTAATATTTTCAGAGTTAATCCGATTGTCAGTTATTAAGACCGCTCTGAAGGAACGACTTAAAACATTACATGTGAACACTTATTACAAGACAACTCAAGCGGCGGAACCACACGATCCAGCTAAAATACTCCAATAATGACCCGATCTTTCAAACACAGCAACGCACAGCTTAGTACAACAGGTTGTTCAGATTACAACTAAAGACTTAGAAATGTAATTATATGCAAAGAACTGAACCGGTTAACATCTAAATCTAACCACAAAGCCCCTGTTTTGTTTAACTGCAACCTGTGCCTTAGTACAATTGTTCCGGCTGTATTTATGACCAGAAGCTGATTCATTAGAACATTAATGATCGGGTATAAACCAAAAAGGAAAGGCAATATAATAGCGGAACAAATTTTCAAACGACAACTAGTGTCTTAGTAAAATACCACAGCCTATATTTGCGACCGAAGAGCCTACCGAGTAAAGCTCTGACGGTCGGGTACAAGCCAGAAAATAATTAGGAGGACAGGTAGACAATGACACAAATCACCACGAGGATTACAGAATGTCACTCCCCTTGATCAGCAAGCAGTTCCATGGATCCACGGGTGTATACAGGGTGTTACAAAAAGGTACGCCCAAACTTTAAGGAAACATTCCTCACACACAAAGAAAGAAAATATGTTATGTGGACATGTGACCGGAAACGCTTACTTTCCATGTTAGAGCTCATTTTATTACTTCTCTTCAAATCACATTAATCATGGAATGGAAACACACAGCAACAGAACGTACCAGCGTGACTTCAAACCCTTTGTTACAGGAAATGTTCAAAATGTCCTCCGTTAGCGAGGATAAATGCATCCACCCTCCGTCATATGGAATCCCTGATGCGCTGATGCAGCCCTGGAGAATGGCGTATTGTATCACAGCCGTCCACAATACGAGCACGAAGAGTCTCTACATTTGGTACCGGGGTTGCGTAGACAAGAGCTTTCAAATTCCCCCATAAATGAAAGTCAAGAGGGTTAAGGTGAGGAGAGCGTGGAGGCCATGGAATTAGTCCGCCTCTACCAATCCATCTGTCACCGAATCTGTGGTTGAGAAGCGTACGAACACTTCGACTGAAATATGCAGGAGCTCCATCGTGCATGAACCACATATTGTGTCATACTTGTAGAGGCACATGTTCTAGCAGCACAGGTAGAGTATCCCGTATGAAATCATGATAACGTGCTCCATTGAGCATAGGTGGAAGAACATATTGATGAAACTAAAATGAGCTCTGACAAGAAAACATAACATATTTTCTTTATTTGTGTGTGAGGAATGTTTCCTGAAAGTTTGGCCGTACCTTTTTGTAACACCCTGTAGTTACACTGAACGCTATTCAATTAAAGAGGAGTGAAGAACTGGTCACGTTATTTACTAGTAGGTTGTGAGAGACAGAAAAATATTGTAAAGCATTTTGGCGTCATACCAACGTTTTATTGTAAGACAACTGGTGAAGAAATTGAGTAGTATGTTGTGTTCTTGATATTTCAGTGAGTTGACGTAGTTTAATAGTCGGAAGAGTGCACTGTAGGAAACCACAGTCGAAGGTTCTGTTATCGATGCTATTGCTAGTATTAGGAGGTGCGTAAGTTCGTAGCGTTTTCCATAAGTTTAATAAACACAAGAGATACACATAACAGAGACTTTAGTCATCAATAAAATATTCCCTTCCACTATTTACAACAGCCTTTGAAAGGTGGGTTGAGTTTTGGATTCCGCGACTGTAGAAATCACGTAGTTTTAAGGTGAAGAACTTATCGAGCCATATTTCATGCGGAAACGAAGTTGTTCAACAGAGAGCGGGAAAGTTGAAAATCTGAGGGCGCAGGATCAGGTGAAAGAGGATGGACCCGGAATGACTTCCCAACGAAACACCTGTATACCGTTTTTCTCCGTCTAGCAGAATGCGGACGGGCGTTATCATGGCGTAGTCTCACGTCACGAAGTCTTTCTGGTCGTTGTTCTTGGACTGCGTCTGCAAGATGTCTTTGCAGTTGACAATAAATTCCAGTAGTGATGTTTACATCCCGGGGAAGTAATTCATAGTACATCGCACCATCACTGTTCCACCAAATGCATAATATTATCTTTAGTGGATGCTGTGGTTGCTGCTTCGTTTGGTCTCGACCTTTTCTTTCGTTTCCTTTTGTTAACATAAAGAGACCATTTCTCTTGACCTGTAACCACACAGGATAGGAATGGGCGATGTGGTTCATGAGCGAGCTGAGGACGAGCAAGCAGAGATGCACGTATGAGCACCCGTTGTTTTTTGTGGTTTTGGCTTAAAGCATGCGGTAACCATAAACACGATCTTTGAACCTTCTCCATTGCATGGAAATATCACACGATGGCGGAATGATTGCATTTCATCACATTTGCCAGTTCTCGAGTACACTGACGTGGATCACTGTGGTTTAAGGTCGACATGGGTGTGTGTTGTTCTTACCATAAGTTAGTTTGAGTATTGAGTAAGTCTAGGGAACGATGGCCTCAGCAGTTCGGTCCCTTAGGAATTCACACACATTTGAACATTTTTTGGGATTAATGTGTTTAAACGATCTTCATCAATCCCAGAAGATCTTCCTGAACAGGGAGAGTCACTAATGTCAAAATGATCCTCCTTAAAACGAAAAAAAAAAAAAAACATTTTCTTACCATATTCTGTCCAGTGGCATTATCTCTAAGCACGGTGCAAATCCTTCTGCCTGTCTCCGCTGCCACAGAAGAATATGTCGAAAATGTCCATTTGGCGCTCCATTTACTAGTGTCCACAACTCCACTCATTATCTCCAAATGACAAAATGACACTATGCAAACATAAGTAGCAACAGCGAACTACAACTAAAAATGACAATCGACAAATAAACCGACAGTAAGCAGAATAGCGATAGGCAAAACAAAGCCGCTACGAATATATTTTAATTTTCTTGTTTAAGTCCGAGACATTAGCAACTACAACTCCGTGTTCTAGGCCAACATTGATATTTTTGACTTTATGTGTGTGCAACAAGAAGAACAACACTGTTGTTAATTTTACGAGAAAAAGTATCTCAGGTGAGGAAAATGAATGAGAGATGAGTGAATAGCTTCATTTGACCACAAAATGTTGATATACATCGGAGAGAAACCGCCGTAATTACATTTGTAATCAAAATTATTTACCGTCTTTATGATTACTACCTTATTCAGTTCACATGGCACTTCTTAATTTAGGACTAATAGACTATTAAAGAAGGAATGCAATTTTTATTTACATAAAACGATAAAATATACTTATGTAGAGGAGCGGAAGTTAAATTTTTTAAGGTCTTGCACACACTGCACGAGATTTGTCATTATTGGGATAATGTATGACTCAAATGGTCACAGTTGGCCACTTCCATCGGTAAGAATGTTGTTGTTGTTGTTGTTGTTGTTGTGGTCTTCAGTCCAGAGACTGGTTTGATGCAGCTCTCCATGCTACTCTATCCTGTGCAAGGTTCTTAATCTCCCAGTATCTACTGCAGCCTAAATCCTAATGAATCTGTTTAGTGTATTCATCTCTTGGTCTCCCTCTACGATTTTTACCCTCCACGCTACCCTCCAATACTAAATTGGTGATCCCTTGATGCCTCAGAATATGCCCTACCAACCGATCCCTTCTTCTAGTCAAGTAGTGCCACAAATTCCTTGTCATTGCCAGTCTACATTTTATATCCTCTCTACTTCGACCATCATCAGTTATTTTGCTCCCCAAACAGCAAAACTCATGTACTACTTTAAGTGTCTCATTTCCTAATCTAATTCCCGTAGCATCACCCGATTTAATTCGATTACATTCCATTATCCTCGTTTTGCTTTTGTTGATGTTCATCTTATATCCACCTTTCAAGACACTGTCCATTCCGTTCAGCTGCTCTTCCAAGTGCTTTGCTGTCTCTGACAGAATTACAATGTCACCGGAGACCCTCGAAGTTTTTATTTCTTCTCCATGAATTTTAATCCCTACTCCGAATTTTTCTCTTGTTTCCCTTACTGCTTGCTCAGTATACAGATTGAATAACATCGGGGGTAGGTTACAACCCTGTCTCCCTCCCTTCCCAACAACTGCTTCCCTTTCATGCCCCTCGACTCTTATAACTGCCATCTGGTTTCTGTACAAATCATAAATAGCCTTTTCTTCCCTGTATTTGACCCCTGCCACCTACAGAATTTGAGAGAGAGTATTCCATTGTCGAAAGCCTTCTCTAAGTCTACAAATGCTAGAAACGCCTTTCCTTAATCTAAGATAAATCGTAGGGGCAGTATTGGCTCACGTGTTCCAACATTTCTACGGAATCCAAACTGATCCTCCCCGAGGTCGGCTTCTACCAGTTTTTCCATTCGTCTGTAAAGAATTCGCGTCAGTATTTTGCATCCGTGGCTTATTAAACTGATAGTTCGGTAACTTTTACATCTGTCAACACCTGCTTCTTTTGGGATTGGAATAATTATATTCTTCTTGAATTCTGAGTGTATTTCGCCTGTCTCATACATCTTGCTCATAGATTGTAGAGTTTTGTTAGGCCTGGCTCTCCCATGGCTGTCAGTAGTGCCAATGTAATGTTGTCTACTCCCGGGGCCTTGTTTCGACTTAGGTCTTTCAGTCCTCTGTCAAACTCTTCACGCAGTATCATATCTCCTATTTCATCTTCATCTACGTTCTCTTGCATTTTTGTAATAGTGTTCTCAAGTAAATCACCCTTGTATAAACCCTCTATATACTCATTCCACTTTTCTGCTTTCCTTTCTTTCCTCATCTGAGTCCTTGATATTCATGCCAGTGGTTCTCTTTTCTCCAAAGGTCTCTTTAATTTTCGTGTACGCAGTATCTATCTTCCCCTAGTGATATGCGCCTCTACATCCTTACATTTGTCCTCTATCCATCTCTGCTTAGCCATTTTGCACTTCCTGTCGATCTCATTTTTGAGACGTTTGCATTCCTTTTCGTCTGTTTCATTTATTGCATTTTTATATTTTCTCCTTTCATCAATTAAATTCAATATCTCTTCTGTTACCCAACGATTTCTACTAGCTCTCGTCTTTTTACCTACTTGATCTTCTGCTACATTCACTATTTCGACTCTCAAAGCTACCCATTCTTCTTCTACTGTATTTCTTTCCAACATTCTTGTCAATCGTTCCCTAATGCTCTCCCTGAAGCTATCTACAACTTCTGGTTCTTTCAGTTTATCCTGGTCCCATCTTCTCAAATTGTCACCTTTTTGCAGCTTCTTCAGTTTTAAACTACAGTTGATAACCAGTACATTGTGGTCAGAGTCCAAATCTGCCCCTGTAAATGTCTTATACCCTGCTTCCTGATCTCTGCATTACCATGATATATATTCTATCTGAGACCTTCTAGTATCTCCAGACTTCTTCCACGTATACAGCCTTCTTTTATTATTCTTGAACCAAATGTTAACTGTGATTAAGTTACGCTCTGTGCAAAATTCTACCAGGCCACTTCCTCTTTCATTCCTTACTCCCATTCCATGTCAACCTACTACATTTCCTTCTCTTCCTTTTCCTACTGCCGAGTTCCAGTCACCCATGACTATTAAATTTTCATCTCCCTTCACTATCTGAATTATTTCTTTTATCTCATCATACATTTCATCAATCTCTTCGTCATCTGCGGAGCTAGTTGGCATAATAACTTGTACTACTGTGGTAGGTATGGGCTTCGTATCTATCTTGGCCACAATAATGCGTTCACTATGCTGTTTGTAGTAGCTGACCCGTATTCCTACTTTCATATTCATAATTAAACCTACTCCTACATTACGCCTATTTGATTTTGTATTTATAACGCTGTTGTCTACTGACCAGAAGTCTTGTTCCTCCTGTCACCGAACTTTACTAATTCCCACTATATCTAACTATAACCTATCCATTTCCCTTTTTAAATTTTCTCACCTACCTGTCCGATTAAGGGATCTGACATACCACGCTCCGATCCGTAGAACGCCAGTTTGCTTTCTCCTGATAATAACGTCCTCCTGAGTAGTCCCCGCCCGGAGATCCGAATGGGGGACTATTTTACCTCCGGAATATTATTTTACCCAAGAGGACGCCATCATCATTTAACCATACAGTAAAGCTGCATCCCCTCGGAAAAAATGACGGCTGTAGTTTCCCCTTTCTTTCAGCCGTTCGCAGTACCAGGACAGCAAGGCCGTTTTGGTTGGTGTTGCAAGGGCAGATCAGTCAATCATCCAGACTCTTGCCCCTGCAACTACTGAAAAGGCTGCTGCCCTTCTTCAGGAACCACACGTTTGTCTGGCTATCTGTATCGCTGAGGCACGGAAGCCTCCCCACCAACGGGGGGATAAGAATGTAGCTTATCAATTTGCGTAAGTGGCTGAGCCATGTTGTCATATGTTGAGTACATGGAAAGAAAAGGAGACGAAACAGCTTGCAGTGGAAAACTGAGTGTGGCTTAACGGAGGTGGGTAGAGTGGGATGTGACAGAGAGGGAGAGGGATAGGGAGAGAGAGAGGGGGGGAGAGAGAGACAGACAGAGAGAGAGAGAGAGAGAGAGAGAGAGAGAGAGAGAGAGAGAGAGAGAGAGAGAGATATGGGGGGATGTGCTGTAAATGGTGCAGAGGAGACTGTGCTTGTATGCAGCGTCTTCACAGACGAACGTGGCCATCAACTTGCGTCAGAGGAAATCTGGACTAGTCTGTGAATAACACCTATTGCCAGTTCAATTGCTGACTGAAATAGGAGCGGCAGAACTGAAGGGGTGCTGCGAGATACTGTCGTGTAGTCTGGGTCTTAAGGTCCTTTCTCATAACCTCTTAGTTTGATCAGACACAGTGGCTCTAATAGCCCCTTGCAGTGCTCTGGCGGTAGCCGTACGACGCCGAGGTGGCCAAAGCAGAGTTGGCCAGATATCGGTCTTCACATGGGGTTGTAATGCATCGGCGACCTTGTCCAGCTCCGTCTCCCTGTAACGTGTCCACAACCTACAAATGGCAAATGGAGAGACTATGGAATCTGCAGCAACACAGTGTAGGGTCCATTCTTCTTGGATCAAACATACCGTCCTTGCAATTTATACTATATTAAGATGTCGCAATCCACGTGCTCGGTTAAATACAATGTCCATAAATGAGAACTACCAACTGTGTATCTCACTAGAGAACACCGAACACCGCCACTCACTTCCTTCTGAGGTGTCACCTGACAGTAAAATGTAACACAGCCGGTATATGACGGATGACTTTCGTTGTCGCACACGTTGAAAGCGAGGCTCTCATGATGCAATAAGAACACAGGTACTGCCTGTATCAACAAAGATTTAACATACAGGACGTAGAGACACGTGTGCGCCTAATTCTTCCGAGCAGTGTACATCGATCAGCCAGTACATTATGACCACTGATCCACTGTCGATATAAACCAGTCCAGCAAATAGCAGCGTCGCCTGGCGAGGAATGACTGCTAATTAGACACACGCACGGAGCATGCGATATGAGTGAACGTGCTGTCCCTGAGTAGAATAGGAAAGGCGCGCGATCTGTCTGAGTTTCACCGGGGGCCAACTCGTGTTGGCCCGGAAGCTCGGCACGAGTCTTTCGGAAACTGCACAACTTGTCGGGTGTTAGAGGAGTGTTGTGGTTAGTGTCTTAAGCACTTGGAGAAACTACGGTGAAATCATGTCCAGACGCCGTGGGGTTGGGTGGGCACCTGCTTTATTGTCTAACGTCGTAGGCTGGTCACACTGGTACCATAAAACAGGACAGGCGACGAACTGTGGCGAAACTAACATCAGACTTTAACCGTGGACAAAGTACAAGTGTGTCTGAACACACAGTGCACCAATCACTCCTAACGATGGGTCTCATTAGCCGATGATCCTTGCATGTCCCAATGTAAACACCACGACATCGGCACTGGACGTTGGCGCAGCGGCAGAGCGTTGCGTATTCTGATGAATCCCGATATCTTCCTCATCGCGCCCGTAGGAGGGCACGAATCCGCCGTCTTCCAGGGGAACAGATTCTTGATACCTATAATGTGGGAGAAAGAGAAGCTGGCAGCGGCTCCATTATGCTCTGGGGAACATACATGTCAGCTTCCATGGGTCCAGTGGAGCTCGTGCAAGGCACTATGACGCCCAAGAAGTGTGGTACACTGGTTGCAGACAACGTACCCCCTTCATAACGATCGTGTTTCCCGGAGGCAGTGCCATTTTTCAGCAAGATAATGTGCCATGTCACAAGACCGGGAGTGTGATGGAGTGGTTCGAGAAAAACAGTGGCGAGTTGGAATTGATGTGCTGGCCCCCCAACTCGCCAGATCTGAACCCGATCGGACACATCAGGGATGTGACTGAACGTGGCGTCAGATCTCATCGGATGTGTGTAGATAAGGTGCCAACTCTCTCCAGCGACCTAACAAAATCTCACTGCTTCCATGCCACGACGCGTCGCTGCTGTTATCCGTGCCAAAGGTGGACGTACCGGCTACTAGGTAGGTGGTCATTATGTTCTGGCTGTGTTGCAACACTTAGTGACATACAATTCTGGAATGAAACTTGACGCCTATGGTTGCGCATATTAGTCTACATCTACATCTACATGATTACTCTGCTATTCACAATAAAGTGCCTGGTAGAGGGTTCAATGAATCACCTTCAAGCTGTCTCTCTACCGTTCCACTCTCGAACGGCACACAGGAAAAACGAGCAATTAAAATTCCACAGTCGATATCTGATGTAGTTGAAAAGCATCTGTCAGAACTTGCAGTCAATAGTACGGTGATGGTGGTGAGATAGTTGAGGAAACAGAGACTCACCCTGGTTTGCGGCGCCACTTGCGGTCGAGTACAGCTGCTGCTCCGAGTCCAACAGTGCCCAGCAGGGACGCGAGGACGCCGGCCAGGGAGATCAGCTCTAGCACACCGGCGTGGTCGCCCCACTTCAAGTCGGCGTCTGTCACCAGCTGCGCGAAGTGTGTCAGGTGCCGGCAGCGGCACACGTCGATCACCTAACGGAGCGGACGAGAAAGAGTAGCTGATGAGAAAGAACAGACATCATATTGCTACGAGCCATCACATTTTCTACCTAATTTCTTGGCGGACATTAGGGACCTCTGTGATGTTTCTAAATTGAATCATACATACTGGACATTCTTAATATGTCTAAGTAAATAATTTTTAATATAAAGAGTTGCAAGTTTAAAAAAAGTTGTTATTTGTTGTAAGAAAAAGTCCCAGATGTAAAAAGTACTTTGCAGTGTTTCAGGTCTCGGGAAGTAAAGATTTCCAAAGAGAGTATCACGATCCAGTCTCCAGACTGAGAAACAGGGGGCTTTCCACCTTGGAAATGTTAAAGATATTCATACTGTGGAAAACCTGTGTCCAAGAAGAGACAAAAAGATAAAAAAGTTGCTCTAAATGGGGAGGAAGCGTCATCTGAGAAAAGTCTTCAGCAAACTGTAGAGGGAGACTGGAATACATCAACAAGTAATCGAGGATGTAGGTTGCAAGTGCTACTCTGAGAGGAAGAGGTTGACACAGGAGAGGAATTCGTGGCGGGCCGCATCAAACCAGCCACAAAGTTCATGCCTAAAAAAAAAAGTTCCATCCACTCCCTGTAATACAAAGAGGGGCAGTGATGCTGAGAGCACGATAAACTGCCCAGACCTGGCCACGACGGTACAGTGTACAGCTGCCGAAGTCCCAGGCGTTCGTCGTCAAGTTCCAGATGCCGCATCGCCGCCGCACGCCACGTACCCGAGGCTTCAGAAAGACATCCACGTACTTTGCGGGTAACGAAGAGTTCCAAGTCTCCACCTAGAAGAACAGAACAGCACTTCATTAAAAGGGTATAGTGCAGTTTAGTAAGTGAACGCATCAGTCGATAAAGAAACCTGGGGTGGATGCTTAGCGATTTTAAGTCAAGTTATTATGGATTAATCTGTAAGTTTTTTAACCATCTTTTTTTGGGTAGCTAGTGCATTTCAAGAAGGTCAGCGACTGCTATTTGTAAAAACAAGCAGATTCGATATTCAGTACAACGCATGTAGAGACTTGCAACGTGCCGTCTTCGCGCCCGCTCGCCCGGAATGCTTGCTTAGACGTGCAAAGGGACGAAATACGACTTGCGCTGTGCTTGCAAGCTTCACTATTATATATACAAATGCTAAGGATAAAACGTTACTCATTTGTTTCCGGAATTTTGAGCATAAAAGTGTGAGTTAATCGATGTCAGTGTTTGCCAGTGCCGAAAAAAGTATATACCTGCC
Organism: Schistocerca gregaria; assembly: GCF_023897955.1. Lineage (NCBI taxonomy): Eukaryota > Metazoa > Arthropoda > Insecta > Orthoptera > Acrididae > Schistocerca > Schistocerca gregaria. The sequence continues at coordinate 122,552,254 of NC_064921.1, forward strand.
CATTTGTTATTCGTATTTTTATTTTATATTTTAATCATATCATATTTGTTATATTTGCGTGTAGTAGGTAGTTAACAAAAGTTAAATACTGAGAGGAGCGGTTATTAGATACATCTATAAAACACCAAAAACCCCAGAAAGATTGAATTTTTAGTAATCTTTATTATAAAAATATTTATTTGCGCGGCAGTGGCGATTCATTAAAAGAGAGACGTATGACTGACCTGCATGTTTGTAAATATTTCAGTGTCCTCGTAACTGATAATGCTAAACGACAAAAATATTTGTAAATGTATTAAAACTTAATTAATGAAAAAATATTTTACAATTCAATAACACAGATTCAGCCTTTTTGTGAAAGGCAACGTAACACATGTACCTATTATCAGCAGACGCGAAGACTAAGCTCGTTAACGAATGCCCCGCCAGGTGGACTATTTCCACAAACGAGCGTCTCTCCCACCAGTGGAGTAAAGTGAGAAACGCTTAAGTATCGCGATACGGGAAAGCGACCCACCTTATTCTTCCGCTCTTTTATTTTTTGACATGCGAGACAACATTATCGAGGTTGACGAACGCATTGGTCTCGGGAATTAGGTATATATGCTCTTTAATCATTAATTAAAAACCGGCTATTTAATCTCGTGGCTGCTAAAACTTCGACGATTAAACAAAGGGTCTTGGCAGTTTATTGGTATTAATAATTAAAAAGTTTTAGTGTCGTCACCAACCTATTAACGAAAAGAAAGGAGCAGACTGAACATCACAGAACGGGGAGATCTGAGGTTATTCCTTACAAAACTGAAGTCAAATATTGATAATTATTTGCCAATTCAACAAGTACATCCGTCTCATTAAAAATATGAATATTTTTTAAAATTGTTTACTTCTATTTTACAGTTCATTGTTGATGTTTCGTCGATTGCTGAATAGTACGTTATCAGTGTTTATTTTTAATCATATTAAGTACATAATTATAAATATTATTTTAATAAATAGGACACAAGAAAATGTGCTGTTTTTATTTTTATTTTTACCACTCCGAATTTAGGGTTGGGATTCGACCGTGACACTTTTTAGGAGTTTTGGGAATATAGTAAAAATGTAGCAGTATGAGGTTTACCGAAAACAGTAAAACTTTGAAAGTGGTCTACGAGAAAAAAAGTTTGGGGACCTCTGCTCTAACCCATGAGTAGCGCTGATCGCTAGCTTTCTAGTAACCTTGACGACATCATTCCAGCAGGAGCTTTTATGCAGGATATCCCACCCACTTTTCGATTTCGTATACTTTCGACAAGAAACAAAATATGAAAAATGCAATTCGCTACGGATGCACCTATGATAGGAGCTCACACAATGAGCAGGAATGCACAATCCTTACAAGTAAACAAAAATCACTTTCAACACAAAGTTACGTTTTGTTAAATAGCTTTTTCTTTTAGTGAAATGGAAACTACAAGTACAAATTTCACTGCTCTAAACGCTATAGCGGCTATACCTTCTGGATGACTCAGACTTGAAATAATGAAAACGGTGCGACAGTTTCTACCGTAATGCAGTAATGCTATAATGTGGGTTAAGTGCACTGTCTGAACCTGCTGCAGGCAACCCTTTCTGTGTGCATTGCAACTAGGAACTGTGTGGACGTTGGCATCCTTTAAGGCCTATTTATTTCAGAAGATAAGAGGTTTACAACAGTGAAAACTAGTCTATTTGTACCTCTAGTTTTCATTTCCGAAGAAAACCGAGCATGTGTCATGAAATAAATAAAACTTCCCTTTGTGTTGAAAGTGATGTTTGTTGACATTCATTGATTGTGTATTCCTGCCGATTGTGTGAGCCTCTGACGTAGGTGTATCTATGGCCAATAGTATTCACATTTAATGGGCTCGGAAGTAGATGAGGTGACAGAGTTATACGGACCACCTCAAAAGCACTCAGCAAGGGACTCAATTTTGCAGTGACTCCCAGAAGCGTACCTGTTGCAGCCTTCATCAGTTCAGTTGAGCAAGTCGTCAACACGCTACCTTCCAACGTGTCTGAAGAATCCGCAGGGCGACCTGCTGGGCACTCACCAGGACAAAGCCTCCCAAATTCAACATCTCGACCGAGGAGAGGGTGTCACTCAGGCAGCTACGGGAGGATGACAGCGTTGTGGATCTGCAGCTGATAAGGGTAACTCCACGGTCTTATTAAACAAGTTGGAGTATGATGGGAAGGTGCAACAACTTCTGGAAGACACTGCTTAAAAACCACTAGATGGTGACCCCACTGACAAGGTGGACAAGAAGACCCGGAAGTTGATGAAGGTGACAGGTCTACCTAAACAGGTCATCAAGAAGCTTCATCCCAAAGCACTTGAACCACCCAGACTCTATGGACTCCGCAAGGTCCACAAGGAGGGGGTCCCTTTCCGAGCTATTGTCAGTAACATTGGCGCAGCAACATACCTCACTGCACAATACGTGAAGAAGATATTGGCACCATATATGGGCAAACGTCCACACCACATTCGGAACTTGGAGGACTACCTATAACGGCTAAGGCAGCTTCACACCATGGGCTCTGACATCATGGTTAGTTTCGATGTGGTGTCGCTCTTCACACGAGTGCCACTCACCGATTCACTCAATATCATTGGAGAGACGTTCGATGGTGCCCTGCTCGACCTTTTCAAGAATATACTGACCTCAACAATTTTCTTTACAGGGGTCAAATTTATGAGCAAACAGAAGGAGTGGCAATGCGCAGCCCTTTATCACCAGTGATAGCCAACCTTTTCATGGAAAGGTACGAAGAGGAGGCACTTGCATCAGCCACTTACCAACCCAAGTGCTTTCTCAGATATGTCGATGACACATTTGTCATTTGCCCCCATGGCAGGGAGAAGCTAGATGACTTTTTGAAACATCTGAATTCACGCCACCCAAGTATAAAATTTACTATGGAGCTAGAGAAGGATGGACAGATACCATTCTTGGATGTCAAGAGGAAGGCAGATGGCACTCTGGGGCACAGTGTGTATCGTAAGTCCACCCACACTGACTTATACCTTCAAGCTAGTAGCTGCCACCAACGGGCACAGGAGAATGGAGTCTTGAAAACATTAGTTCACAGGACTTGGGCTCTGTCAAATACGGAAAGTCTGGCCACAGAGACAGAACATCTACAGCTGGTGTACAGCAGAAATGGATACTCCTCCACAGACATCCATAGGGCACTTCCTGCTGCCAGCCAACCACAGAGTACAGAAGAGGAGTCAGAGGAGGCGGAGAAGGTGGCATATCTGCCATAAGCTGGACCTATTTCTGCAAAGATCAGCAGAATTCTTTCAAAATATGATATAAAGAGTATCTTCTGTGCACCCTCCAAAATTGGGAGAATGCTAGGGGCTGTGAAGGACCATCTGGGGCTACGTAAACCACACATTTGCAACATCCCGTGCCAGTGTGAAAAGTCATACATTGGCCAGACAACCAGGACGGCAGACATCAGGTGCAAAGAACACCAGAGGCACACCAGACTCGGATAGGCAACCAAATCTGCCATAGCGGAGCACTGTCTGGAGCTCAGTCACTCAATGGACTACAGCAACACCAAAATTGTGACACAGATGCCAAGATTTTGGGACAGTGTCATAAAGGAGGCCATCGAGATAAAGGTCACAGACAACCTAATAAACCGAGACAGCAGTTACAACCTCAGCTCGGAGTGGAGCCCGGCTCTGGAGCTTATCAGGGCCCAACGAAAGGAACCAAGAAACTCCTGAAGAAGTAGTAACACCGCAGGAGCAGCGCCAGGTGGGCGCGGACCGCAAACGCAACTCCCAACGCGGGACGGGCTTCTGACAGCCGCCACGACCGCAGACGATGGACGAGCCTGGCGCCGACGACCGTCGGAACACCAGGGAAGGGCCAAAACCACAGGAGCAGCACCAAGTGGGCGAGGACCACGAATGGAGCGCCTGGCAAAGGATTGGCCTCTGAGAAGTGCCACAGATGGAGACCAAGTCGGGCACAGACGTTCTAGGGCGCACTGGGGAAGAGACACCGCCTTACAAGCAGCGCCAGGCGGGCGCGGACAGCGAACTGAGCGCCCGACGCGAGATGGGGCTCACACAGCTGCCACAACTGCAGATGGTGGACGAGGCTGGCGCGGACGTCCGTGGGAGCACCAGTGTAGTGCCAACACCTCAAGAGCAGCGCCAAGCGGGCGCGGCCAACGAACAGAACGCCAAACGCGGGTCCGGCCCCAGACAGCTGCCACGACCACAGATGTTGGACGAGCCGGGCGCGGACGTCTGTGGGAGCACCAGGGAAGGGCGAAAACATCAGGAGCAGCAGCAGGCGGGCGCGGACCGCGAACGGAATGCCCAAAACAGGACGGGCCTCAGAGTGCTGCCACAGATGGCGACAAAGTCGGGCGAGGACTTCCGAGGGAGCACCGCGGAAGAGACAACACCTTTCAAGCAGCGCCATGTGGGCTCGGACGGCAAAGAGGGCACCCAGGGCCATCTGGGCATAAATACTGGATAAGATACTCCAATACAGCAGTGTCGGGTAGCACCTGAAGAAGGCAACGAGTTACGAGGCCGAAAAATTGTGCCACAAACACCCAGCAGTAGACCTGATAATTCCACATGTCAAGATCTCACCAGGAAAGCCTGAAGAGTTACAGCTAAGTTTTTATTTCTTCTCCATGGATTTTAATTCCAACTCCAAATTTTTCTTTTGTTTCCTTTACTGCTTGCTCAATATACATATTGAGTAACATCAGGGATAGGATACATCCCCATCTCACTTCCTTCCCAACCATTGTTTCCGATTCATGCCGCTCAGCTCTTACAACTGTCATCTGGATTCTGTACAAATTGTAAATAGCCTTTCGTTCCTTTTATTTGACTCCTACCACCTTCAGAATTTAAAGAGAGTATTCCAATCAACATTGTCAAAACCCTTCTCTACGTCTACAAATGCTAGAAACGTAGGTGTGCCTTCCATTATTCTATCTTCTAAGATATGTCGTAGGGTCAGTATTGCCTCGTGTGTTCCAAAATTTCTACGGAATCCAAACTGATCTTCCCCGAGATCGGATTCTACCAGTTTTTCCATTCGTCTCTAATTCGAGTTAGTATTTTGCATCCATGACTTATTAAAGTGATAGTTCAGTAATTTTCACACCTGTTAACACCTGCTTTCTTTGCAATTGGAATTATTATATTCTTCTTGAAGTCTGAGGGTATTTCGCCTGTCTCGTACACCTTGCTTTTCAGATGGTAGAGTTTTCTCAGAGCTGGCTCTCCCAAGGCTATCAGTACTTCTACTCTAATGTTGTCTACTCCTAGGGCCTTGTTTTGTCTCAGATCTTTCAGTGCTGTGTCAAATTCTTCAGGCTGTATCGTGGCTCTCGTTTCATCTTCCTGTATGTCTTATTCCATTTCCATAATATCTCCCTCAAGTACGTCGCCCTTGTATAGACCCTCTATATATTCCTTCCGCCTTTCTGCTTTCCCTTCTTTGCTTAGAACTTTGTTTCCATCTGAGCTCTTGGTATTCATAAAAGTGGTTCTCTTTCCTCCAAAGGTCTTTTTATTTTTCCTATAGGCAGTATCTATCTTACCGCTAGTGATATATGCCTCTACATCTTTACATTTGTTTTGTAGTCATCCTTTCTTAGTCACTTTGCACTTCTTGTCGATCTCATTTTTGAGGCGTTTGTAATCCTTCTTGCCTACTTCATTTATTGTATTTTTATATTTTCTCGTTTCATCGATTAAGTTAAATATCTCTTCTGTTACTTAAGAATTTCTACTAGCCCTCGTCTTTTTACCTACCATCCTCTGCTGCCTTTACTATTTGATGTCTCAAAGCTACCCATTCTTCTGCTACTGTATTTCGTTCCCTCGTTCTTGTCAATCGTTCCCTAACGCTCTCTTTCAAACTCTCTACAACCTCTGGTTCTTTTAGTTTATCCAGACCCCATTCCCACCTTTTCGCAGTTTCTTCAGTTTTTATCTACAGTTCACAAACAATAGTTTGTGGTCATGTGTGGAAATGTCTTACAATTTAAAACCTGGTTCCGAAATCTCTGTCTTAGCATTATATAATTTGTCTGAAACCTTCCAGTGTTTCCAGGCCTCTTCCACATATACAGCCTTCTTTCATGATTTTTAAACCAAGTGTTAGCTATGATTAAGTTATGCTCTGTGCAAAATTCTACCAGGTGGCTTCCTCTTTCATTCCTTACCGCCATTCCATATTCACCTACAACTTTTGCTTCTCTTCCTTTTTCTACTATCGAATTCCAGTCATCCATGACTATTAATTTTCGTCTCCCTTCACTATCTGAATAATTTCTTTTATCTGACTATATATTTCTGCAATCTCTTTGTCGTCTTCTGAGCAAGTTGGTATATAAACTTGTACTATTGTGGTAGGTGTGGGCTTTGTGTTTATCGTGGCTACAATAATACGTTCACCATGCTGTTCGTAGTAGTTTACCAGCGCTAGTATTTTTTGTACTTTTCTAAACCTATTCCTGTATTACCCCTATTTGATTCTGTATTTATAACCCTGTATTCACCTGACCTCCTCCTGCCACCGAAAGTCACTAATTCCCACTATATCTAACTTTAACCTACCCATTTCTCTTTTTAGATTTTCTAACCTACCTACTCGATTAAGGGATCTGACATCTTTCTCCTGATAACGATGTCCTCCTGAGTATTCCCCGCCCGGAGATCCGAATAGGGGGGGGGGGGGGGGACTGTTTTACCCCCGGAATATTTTACCTAAGAGGATGTCATCATCATTTAACCTTACAGTAAAGCTGCATGCCCTCGGGAAAAATTACGGTTGTAGTTTCCCCTTTCTTTCAGCCGTTCGCAGTACCAGCACAGCAAGGCCGTTTTGGTTAATGTTACAAGGTTAGATAAGTCAATAATCCAGACTGTTTCCCCTGCAACTACTGGAAATATTGCTGCCCCTCTTCAGGAACCACACGTTCGTATGACCTCTCAACATATACCCCTCCGTTGTGGTTGCATCTACGGTATGACTATCTGTATCCCTGCGGCACGCAAGCCTCCCCACCAGCGGCAAGATCCATGGTTCATGGGGAGCGTGAAATCCCGACTTCATGACTACCTCGGAGATGCTGTGTCGCATCGATCGCGCGCCGACTATAACGCCACGTTCAAACTCCCTTAAACTCTCGGTAACTTACCATTGTCGCAGCAGTAACCCATATCATACGTGCGCTTGACACATGTTGTCTTATTTAGGCGTCGCCGAGCTCAGCGCCGTATTCTGCCTGTTTACATATCTCTGTATTTGAATACACATACCTATACCAGTTTCTTTGGCGCTTTACTATATTATGCGGTGTCTGTTGTTTCGTACATGTCCGAAAGAACAGACACAATTTTTGACTCAGCAGCCACCATGAATTAAGACACAAATAAATTACAGATATTGGCTACGAGTGGGAACGGATGTAAATGAATGGGGAAAGTTAAAGTTTATGCCAGAGCACGATTCATACCTGGGTCTCCTACTTACTAGGAAGTCGCTCTAGCCGCACCGGGTAGCCGCGCGTTCTTGGGCGACTTGTCACGGTCCCCGCGGCTGAACCCGTCGGGGGTTCGAGTCCTTTCTCGGGCATGGGTGTCTTTTGTCCATAGAGTAAGTTAGTTTAAGTTCGATTAAGTAATATGTAATATGTCGTCTGGCGTGGGACCTGTCGTCTCGCGGTGCGTTTTGGAGTGGGCCAATCCGCGCCTGCGCGCCGTAAGGCACAGAAGTTCGCACTGGGGCGTATCGCTTCCAGTCGGACGTGCCCACAGGGGAAGTGATGCGTCTTATATAGCCTCTCCTTCTCAAGTGGCTCTTTCCGCCTTCAAGTGGTGCCAGACGTTAAGCTTGGCATTTCTCGGGCTCGCCCGGGTGTGCCTTGCGACAAAAGGAAGAGCTGCGACCCAACCCGATGCGAAAGCGAAGGGTGCGTGGCACAGGGGGAGCTGTGTCGAGGGACGAACATCTGTCCCTTCTGTTCGCAGGGCCCAGACCAGCAGGAGCTCTGCATGCCGGCGACTTCGTTTGTCGGCGTGGGATCGCGGCGCGAGTCGGCAAGGGTGCCTCGCCGCGCCCCTGGGTAACCGGGGCGTGTTCTGCCAAACCCAGGAGGTGGTGACATCGCCTGGGCTAGGTTAACTGGGTCCAGACCGCCGAACGTCTGGGGGACCGGCCCGCCACCTGAGCAGGAGTGGGTCCTTGGCCGAAAGGTGGAAACTCGGGCTAGTAGGCGGCGAAGGACGAGAGGTGCATCCGCCTCTCCGGAGTGCGGGGTGCAGTTGCCGAGGAGCGTCGCGTGAAATCGCCGATGACGAAGCCATCGATGGGGACCAGTGCGCTGGCGACGGCGCGCTGAACCCAGCAGTTCGAGAAGGCCCTTGACCTTGGGGCGAGGTCGGTGGGCGAGCTGCAAGAAGTCCCCCCCCATGCCAGAGGAGCCGGTCCGGGGTAAGAGACGGGCTCCCAACTTTTTTCACTCGTCTACATCATCATGGCCGAACAAGAGACGAGTGATTCGAGTGTGCATTCGAGGTGTTCGATGTCTATTGTTCCTGTCCCAGAAGAGGGCCTGGGGCAAAACGAGGAGAATGTAACTGACTGGCACAATAGAATAAATCAATTATTGGACTCTAGTATAAAGAATGGCAAAATAAGCAATACTGCTGTCCTGTCCATCAAAAAAGAGCTCGCCGCCTGGGCGATCGCTAGCGCGAAGCTCGAGGGGCGGCTAGAAGAACTAGAAAAGGAAAACGAGCGTTTACGTAAACAGCCGACAAAAACATGGGCTGGTGTAGTTGCGCAAGCGGCTCCAAAAACACAAACGCAAACCACAAAAGAGACAATCGCCAAGGTGTCGAAAAGGCCGGACACGGCGGTCTTCTTGAGACCCCTGGCCGGACATGATACTAAGAAAGTACAAGAAATATTCACCACAACGGTGAACCCTGCAAAAGAAAAAATTAAAATAAACAAAGTTAAGGCAACCAAGAATGTGGTTATTGTAAATGTTGCTACAGAAGAAGACAGGGACAAAATTCTTAATCACACGAAGCTCAATAAGGTAGTGAAATGCGAACCGCCTAAAAAGCGGAATCCGCTGGTGATATTATACGATGTACCTGTGGCAATAGAGGAAAATGAGATATATGAAACTATAAAAGAACAGAACTTTGAGGAAATGAATATGGAAGCCTTCAAAAATGAGTTTAAGTTGCGCTTCAGAACGGGACCCCGCGATCGTGATGTTGTCCATCACGTCGCGGAAGTCTCGGGGAGTATGTGGCGCAAACTGACCGCTATGGGCAGAATTTATATGGGGTTTCACGCAATTAATGTGAGGGACTACCTGGTGGTTCCCAGATGTCATAACTGCGGTGATCTGGACCATGTCCACAAGCATTGCGAGAGGAAGCCGGCCTGCTCCAGGTGTGGGGCAGAAAACCATACAAGGAAAACCTGTTGTAAAACAGGGATATGTATCCCTTGTGTGAGGAGAGGAAAGAAAAGTTGCAATGCTACTGGAAGGAACTGCCCTACATACAGGATGCTCGAGCAACGGCTTATAGCAAGAATAGACTATGGCTGAGTCTGTTCCTGCATCCAGGAAGCCCAAAAGGAAGTCGCCCAGTAAGAGGTTAAGGGATGCGTTGAGAGCAAGCAGATTTAGAGAACTTCTGCGGAAGTTCAACAATGCAACAACTGGAAAAGTGCAAATGGTAGACATAGGGATTCAAACAGACCCTAGTGGGCAGAAGGACGCACCCTCTCCTCCAAGCTGGGGAAGAAGGTCGATTACAGATCATGAGCGACCAAAAGGGCATCCTGTGGTAGGGAGTTTGACTTTCCCGACAATCAAAGACAACACAGCTGATGAAGGGAAAATACAAATCAATGATGTGAGCAGTACGAGTACGTTGAAAGATCCACCCTCCTTTGGAGGCATGGGCGTGGATCCAAGGAGGATTTACCCAAATTTGGAACAGGCATTGCAGCTATCGCGCCTGGAGGAGCCGGCTGTCCTCACCACCGCTTTAAGGCATGTGGTGCGTGTTGGCCATGAATATGGTAGAGACGTCACCTTTTCGGTAATGGAGGCTGTAGATAGAATACAGCTCAAGACAATGAATCTCCCCACTGACTTTGGAGCCCTGCGTGACTTGGTGAAAAAAGTATTCGAAAGGCGAAACGAAAAATTTGATTTGGAAGAACTATATCACCAGTCTGTAATTACAAATGGAAGGCTTGCACACGACTGGAATAAGACCTGGCCAGAATCGCATATTAGAACATACTTTTCCACTGAGCCTTATAAACGTAGGGCAGATTAACTGTCATAACAGCAGACTAGTCACGCAGGAACTCCGGAAGGTGGTGGAGGAGAGGAGACTTGACATACTCTGTCTACAGGAGCCATACTCTCAAGCTGGACGGATCCCCTTTACAGCTGCCAACTGGCAAATAACTCACAGCACAGGTGAGCCAAAAGCTGCAATCATAATTATTAACAAGGCACTGAGAGTTACAGTGCTTACACAGCTTTCTGATGACCACTGCAATGTCGTGGAGTTGCAATCACCCATCGGGGTACTGTACATCATTAATATGTACTTCCAGTACGGAAGGGAGATTGACGAGTTCTTAGATAAACTAACTCAGATAACCACGGCACTGCAGGGGCGGAGAATAATAGTCACAGCAGACATAAATGCAAAGTCCCCCCTGTGGTTCAGCGGCACAAGAGATGAACGCGGAGAAAAGGCTGAAGAGACCATCATGGCCCTACAGCTTATGGTCGCTAACAAGCAAGGGCACCCCCCTACCTATGCAGGTGGCGGGGGAGAAGGTACCAATATTGATATTACCTTGGTAACGCCCAACGCCGCAACCAAGGTAATTGATTGGAAAGTATGGGAACACATGACAACAAGTGACCACAATCTGATTACCTTTTCACTAGGAGACAGGGAGTGCCGCTGGGACATGGGGTGGGAGCTGCAATTCAATTACAATAAGGCCGACTGGGATCGCCTGGCGAGAGAGTGTGACATTCCGACATGGCCGGAAGGTGACGTAAACGTGGAGCTATACGCCGAAGAACTGGTGAGTGCAGTCAACAGAGCGGTGAAAGCAGCCGTACCAACCAGGAGGAGAGCCGTCGCGGCCTCCCCAACACCATGGTCGACAGAACTAGAACAGATGCGCCAGTCTGTAAGGAGGGCTAGGAGGTACTACCAGCGGTGTGCCGTCTGGAGGGAAAAACAGCGATGGCTACAGATTTACAGAGAGGCGAAGGATCATTTTCAACAGGAGCTCAGGGCAGTCCGACTTGCAAGCTGGGAAAAATTTGTTTTAAATCAACTTGCCACAGACCCATGGGGTACCCCTTACAAACTAGTACGGGAGAAAATAAGATCGCCCATGGTGCTGTCCACCGTCAGGAGCGGGGACCGGATGACGGAGACTTGGCAGGAAACTGCCGAGGTCCTTCTCCGGGTCCTGCTGCCTGATGATGTGGAAGAAGAGGATACAGAAGTACAAAGGCTGATCAGGGAGGAAGACCGACAAGATTATGAAAACAACAGTATGGTCTATCCCTTCTCAGAAGAGGAGGTCGAAGCCCAGATAAAAGCCCTCAAAAAGGGGAAGGCTCCTGGACCAGACGGTATCACAGCGGAAGTGGTGCAGTTCCTGGCTCCCCAGCTGGTGGCACCTCTCACCAAGTTGTACAATGAGTGCTTGAGACTCAGAAAATTCCCTAACACCTGGAAGAAGGCAAATGTTGTAATACTTAAGAAAGGCCCAGATAAGGACCAAAAAGAAGCCAAATCGTACAGGCCTATCTGCCTACTAGACATACTGGGGAAACTTTTTGAGAGGTTGCTGGCAGACAGACTGGCTGCACATCGTGTGTTGTGTGGGATGTGCGACAGGCAATTCGGTTTCCGGTCGGGGAGATCAGCGTCTGACGCTATCGCCCTTGCCGCGGAGGTCTGTGGCTCAGCCCCGCACAAATACATTGTTGGCATCATGGTGGATATCAGCGGCGCCTTCGACAATCTGTGGTGGCCCTCGCTCTTCTCTCGCTTGCGAGAGAAAGAGTGTCCAGGGCCGCTATATGGTTGTTTTAGGAGCTACTGTGAGGGAAGGGAGGTCTGGCTATCGTCCCCTAGCGGGAGGGTTAGAAAGCAGATTACAAAGGGGTGTCCACAGGGCTCTGTCCTTGGGCCACTCTTTTGGGACATAACAATGGAATCACTCTTAGAAGATCTGCAGAATAGCGAGGATGTGCTAGAGGGCATAGCCTACGCAGACGACCTCCTTCTGTTGGTAAGCGGCCGCAGCCGCGAAGAACTGGAACCGAAAATTGAGAGAGCAATTTCTATCTTGACCACATGGTGTCACAGAACAAAAATGACTATATCACCCAGTAAGTCTACATATCTGTTGCTCAAGGGACAACTAGTTAGGAACCCGACGGTGAGAATAGACGGCTCGCCAGTGCTTCGGCGACGTGAGGCCCGGTACTTGGGCGTAATCGTCGATGAGAGATGGAACTATACATCGCATGTTGACACAATAACACAGAGATCCCTAGAAACACTGAATAAACTCATTGGCATAGGACACAAGCGGTTTCACTTACCACCAGACCTAATCAAACTATATCATAACAGCATACTGACTTCCATTGTGGGATACGCGTCAGGAGTCTGGGCTCACAGGCTCACGAGGGTCATGCCTGCCATGGCCGTGAGGAGAGTGCAGCGGAATATGCTCCTGCGTTCTGTAGGAGCATATAGAACAACACCAGGGGGGGCGCTATTAGTACTCATGGGGCTGTGTCCTCTGGACATTAAAATAAGAGAACAGGCGGCATGGTACTGGGCCAAGAAAGGCAACAGGGATAAAATGATAGAAATAATGGGGATCTACACGGGCTCTAAATCGGAAATTAGAAATAGGGGGGAAGAACTTTGGCAAGAGCAATGGGATGCGGACGACACAGGTCGGAGAACGCATGAACTGTTGCCAAATATCAAGGAGCGCTTACAGCTCAGATACTTCAAGCCATCAAGAGGACTTCTGCACTTCCTCACTGGACATGGACCCTATCCAGCATACTTATGCAGATTCGGGAAACGGGCTACACCAGCGTGCGACTGTGGGGCCCCACAGGGCACCCCAGACCATGTGGTGTATGAGTGCCATCTCTTCGACGAAGTAGCATCACAACTCAGACTCCAACTACCAAATCAAGACACGTACCACTTACTCAGGCGCGAGGATCACTTTCAAACTTTAAATAATCTTGCGAATGAGATCTCGGGCAAAATATTAAAGGACTTTCTCAGGAACAACCAAAATTAACCCGAAATTGACAAACACCTGACCAGACTTAAGTGCACCCGTCCCTTTCCGCCGGACGTGGAATTGGCCAGCCGTTTCACGGCTGGGATCCGCCACGCTCCTGGACCAGGAGGAGGGTGCACATTTCTACCGGATTTGACCAACACACTGAAATTGACAGTAGCGTAGGAATAGGTTAAGAAGTAGGATAAGTTAGGATAATACCTTAGTATAAACTGCAGCGGTTCAAACGTCTTGGGCCAGCCCGGTGCCAGGGGCATGCCCACTGGACTCAGCCCAGTGGGCCCGGCCACAAACAGTAGGTTTATACTCACGCTGGCACGTGTGTAACGTTGCAGTTAGGTTAAGTAGGTTAATATTAGAAGTAGAAATGCCCATAGCGAAAATAAAAACTAACACTAAAAGTAGGTAATAATATTAAGTAATGAATGCTGTAGTAACTGCATTATTGTATGTAAGCAAGGACCCACTAATGCTTCAGGTGGTGGGTTATTCTGTATCATAATATAACATTGGTTAAAATAAAGATTTTTTTTTTTTAAAAATAAAAAAAAAAAAATATGTAAGCTTAGGGACCGATGACCTAAGCAGTTTGGTCCCATAAGATTTTGTCACAATAAAGCAGTCGCTCTGACTACGAAGCCATCCAGACACAGTGGTAATGACAGTTTCACTGAGTACTCCGGCACACCTCCCGTCAAACGTAAGTTATCAACTTATCCACACACTACATATGTAGTGCCGCTTGCCCATTATCCTCGTTACTGGCGTTATTTCGCCGTTTCGCGTAAGAGTTCAAGCCCGGTGTGCATGTGCTCTGAAGAGATCTTAGCTTCTTCACCATCATTATAGATATGTGGCGTCTGTTCTTTAGGACAGGTCTTTAGACGGCTTAGTGGTCAGAGCAGATGTCGAATTAAACAGCAAACCCAGGTTCGAATCCGGATCCATCATAAATTTTCAACCTTTCCCATTTATTTACATCGATGCCCACTCTGTCTGTAATTCATTTGTGTCTTAATTCATAGTGGTTGCTGGATCAAAAATGTTGTTCGTTTTTTGGACATGTGCGAAAGAACAGACATCGTATATATATATATATATATATATATATATATATATATATATATATATATATATATCATCATTGTTATATTATTAATCATCTTTGTTATATCATTAACAATGGTGTTGGCTGAAGAGCGGAATATTGCCCCGCTAAAAGCCCATTCCCACCAATATGCGGCACGGGGGATGAAACAACAGTGAAGAAAAAAAGACCCCCGGATTTCTGTCATGTTCTGGCTCTGCTCTTGTATCGTTACTTTTACAGAGTTTTGCTTGGTTTCAGATATTGCTACGTCTGGGCCCTCGACCTGGTTTACATTAAGGCGTGTTGACCTGTTGTTTGTCCATCGCTGTTCGTGTGTTTCGTAGTCTTCAGCGACTAATCCATCGACGCCCTCGGCCGATCGTACTGCGTCTCCTACCCGAGCCATATTCTAGTTACTATACCTGCAATAGTCACCTCTGAAATACAACTGCAGGATTCCCCCAAGGCTCTGACATGGCACCCAAACTCTACTAAATGTACAAAAACGATACTTTGTAGCAAACTAGCCAGTCTGGCGTCTTTGCACGTGGTACAGGTACTTACAGGAGTAGTTAGTATCTGATGTAAATGGCAAGAAAATTACAGGAGCACTTGGAGGAAATTCATTACTGGGCCTTCACCTGTATAACCACTATAAATTCAGCTAAAAATCAAGCAATCCTGTTCATAACCAAATCAATACCCCATGACGCCACACTCTCACTCAATGAGATTGAAATCCCAGTATTAGATATTTATGTGTAATTACGACCTCCTGTTTAACTTTCAAGAAACATGCAGTATACAACTGCAATAGTGAACAAGAACTCACTCATAAAAGAAAATGGCTTTCAATGAACTTGAAGGTCAAACTATCCCACGCGATCCTCCTGCCAATTATCAGTTACAGAGCGTACATCAGGGCACTGACTGCGGATACAAACATCAAGATCATTCAGACGTTGCAAAACAGATTCTTCCATACAGAGACTGCACCCCGCATCCTTTCCAACACTGATATCTACAATGACTTCCAACTTCCGAAAAGCCGGCCGCGGTGGTCTCGCGGTTCTAGGCGCGCAGTCCGGAACCGTGCGACTGCTACGGTCGCAGGTTCGAATCCTGCCTCGGGCATGGATGTGTGTGATGTCCTTAGGTTAGTTAGGTTTAAGTAGTTCTAAGTTCTAGGGGACTAATGACCACAGCAGTTGAGTCCCATAGTGCTCAGAGCCATTTTTGAACTTCCGAAAATACGGAAAATTATCCTACACAAAACTTCGGTCTTATACAATAGAACAGCAGCCATTCCTCACACGCTAATACCAAAACTAGGAACCATCCTATTACATCCCAGGAACAAATTTCAACGAATACTGCTGAATTGGCAATTCAATTTGTAGTATGTAAATATTAAGACTGCCCAATCCTTCTGAAGTTAGAAATTACCATTCTCAAACGATCGCAGCCCGCACGCAAAAGGCCAATTTCGACAAAAGGAAACAGACATATCCTGCCGGGGGGCTTGAACACGCAAGGATCCAGCACCCATCGGAATCCACGGTCGTTCGGTCGAGAACGCCATGCTTCCCCATACACCGCTCAACCTGACGTCCTAGCTGTCACCACAGCTTGCGCCAAGTTTTGGAGCACGCAGTTATCGTCTGGAGAAGAACAATTGGTACATACATCGATCGCACACAGAGGATGAAAACGCGAGCTTTCTAACTCGCGTAACTACTCTTTGCGGATCATCCACAATTGTTGTTAAAATTTTTCGTGGTGAAAAATCAGCTCCAGTTCTACTTGACCAGTAATTCATTTGGACAAAATCGTTTATACGACCCGGGTTTCAGGATGTAAATCACTTCTTTACGCACTTGATTGTGTACGAAGGGGTCGTACCAATCATGTTAAAATCCGGCAGATTTATGAAGTAGCAAACGACAAATCATGTGAGTGAGGCGTGGATACGTCCGCTGTGTCAACTAGTCTCTAACTCGCTTTGCTCCTATCTCTCCGCTGATAGAACTCCATCAGGTCTCCGGGACAAGTTCAGGTGGTCGGCCGGTGACTTCTGTGAGAACTGGCACATCCGCAACCTGGGCAGGCCACACCTGCCGCGGGAATAACATGTTCCTGTAACACATTAGTACAACTTTTTCTCGTTAGTATCAGATCGACACAAGAAACGACAGTCAAATAAGAGAAGAATATTGAAACAGGTTGGTTGGTTGTTTTGGGGAAGGAGACCAGACAGCGAGGTCATCAGTCTCATCGGATTAGGGAAGGACGGGGAAGGAAGTCGGCCGTGCCCTTTGAAAGGAACCATCCCGGCATTTGCCTGGAGTGATTTAGCGAAATCACGGAAAACCTAAATCTGGATGGCCGGACGCGGGATTGAACCGTCGTCCTCCCGAATGCGAGTCCAGTGTATAACCACTGCGCCACCTCGCTCGGTAATATTGAAACAGACATCGATGACCGAAGAAAAGGCCCCCTTTACAGAAGACCAAAAGAAGGGGAATTCACGTTAAGAAGAGGCCTCACTCAGATGTCGAATCCAGCAAAGAAATCAAATACATACAATAGTACTAATTAAAAATTAGGTATGGAAAGAAAAACAGAACTTCCAAAATCAGTTTTCATAGACTCTTACGATGTGCCAGTAGCAGAATGTACACTGAAGCGCCAAAAATCTAGTATAGGCATATGTATTCAAATACAGAGATGAGTAAATAGGCAGAATACGGCGGTGCGGCCGGAAACGCCTATGAAGGCAACTGTCTGACGTAGTTGTGAGATCGGTTACTGCCGCTACAATGGCGGGTTGTCGAGATTTAAGTGAGTTTGATCGTGTGATGGGAGGATGTGGGTATTTTCCCGTACGACCATTTCACGAGTGTACTGTGAATATCAGGAATCCGGCAAAACATCAAATCTCCGACATCGCTGCGGCAGGAAAAAGATCTTGCAAGAACAGGACCAACGTCGACTGAAGAATCGTCCAACGTGACAGAAGTGCAACCCTTCCGCATGTTGCTGCAGATTTAAATGCTGTGCCACCAAACTCCCCAGACATGGGCATTATTTTTCATATCTGGGGTGCCTTGCAACGTGCTGTTCAGAAGAGATCTCCACACCGTGATACCATTACGGGTTTATGGACAGCCCTGCAGCAATTATGGTGTCAATTCCCTCCAGCACTACTTCAGACTTCAAGTGAGTCCATGCCACGTCATGCTGCAGCACTTCTGTATGCTCGCGGGGGCCCTACACGATATCAGGCAGGTGTACCAGTTTGTTTGGCTCTACAGTGTATGATATTAGGCAAAAAGTCAAAGCTAAGATTAGGTTCTACGTTCGAGACACGGGATGCCATTATTGAAGTAAAATTCTGCTCTGTTCAAGGGTAATAAGCACGTGCCAGACTAAAGCAGCAGCTGTAGTGCATATTTGAACGTTATACAAGTGCATGATGTTGTACTGAATCATATTAGTTTTCCGTTCTTTTCTTATATACATAAGGTGTATGTAAACTGAATGAGTTATAGACACCGCCAAAGGTAAATTAACGAGTTGTTTTGTGGCAAGGATAATGTTTTGATACATCATTAAATATCCGTATGAAACAAAGTAAGAAACACACTCTTCAATTTATTAATTCATGTATCTTCACAGTTTTGTTTCGATAAGTGGAAGTTTATGGGCGTATGCTTGGATCCGCTGTACCAGCATTGTTAAAAACGTATATTTCAACTGTTCATTAAAAGTGTTATAAATTTATTATAAAATAGAAATTTATTTGAAGGTTAAGAGGTCATCTCCTATGTGTTCATCATTTCACTCACCACTGAGACTCCATGTCAAGAGGTTTGGTGGAGACAAGAAGAACTTATGTGGTATCCGGAGGAGCGTTTCTGCATTGACAGTGTCACAGTGAAGGCGTCCGGATTTTATGGACCTTACATGAGCTTGATCCATAACGACAGTATGATACAATATGAGATCCTCAGAAAATAATAATTATATTATATCAAAAAAGGCAAATGCAGTAATCTCATGTACCAAAAGCTAACAAAACAATATCTATCAATATGGACAAGGCATGAATAACTAAGTTAAAGAGAAACGCATTTTCGAGACAAACCGAGTAGGAAGTTAGTGGCATGGGAAAACCCTACTTAACAAAAGAACGGCGAGCTTCAGCGCAGAAAGGGATAAAGCCAGAACAATACATTATTCCTTTTTGCGTAAATACGGCCGGTACTGAGTTTAAGTGGCTGGATGGCTGTAACTCAGCTAGGCTCCGACCCAGCAAGAAAAATAAAATTCACCTCTAACACGAAGGAGATTGGCTGAAGCCATACTGGGCGATGCAGATGCGACACGGTGGGGAGATCCCCATTATATCTCTCTCGTATTGCAGTGGACAGCACAAGTGTGTGGAAAATAGCGAGGGTGTTGAGAGATTTTCTTTCTGCGAAGTGTGGATGATACGTTTCATGTATCGTGGCGAAAGGTAGTTAATTATTCCTGCCGGAATTTTTGTGGGCAAATAAATTGTGCAAGTCACCCCAACCCTTAGCGAGTGTGCAATAGCCATTATTTAGAATATGGAAAAATTAATGTTATACAGAACGCAGCAAAGTTGAGACTGAATGAATTCAGTCAAGGCCAGAGTAGAGAATTAGCATTTGAGATCCAGCACAGAGACAACGCCGTTGCAGATGCCGCTTGGTAAAGTACCATCACACATTAGACCACAGTAAATGTTGAGTTGAGATTTTGCTCCCTCCAACTTGTGTACACTTTGACCGTTGAATATCAAAATCTAGGATACTAACCTACCCTCACATTGAGTATATGAAAGTTTTTCACTGGTTCAGAAAGTAAATTTATTCTCCACCAACTCAGTGCATTGACCAACTATGACAACGTAGATGTAAATGAGCTAACGAAGATTTTAATCATTCTTTCGTGTGATGAAACATTTTGCGTATGCAGAGATATAATTTTAATAATCGTCAGTTCTATATGTTGAAGAGTTAAATATTTTGTTATTGAGCGTTGATAGCACTTGAACCTGATTATTGTGTATCATTTGAGCCCTGAAAGCACAGTTGATAAATTATATGTACAATAAAAAAGGGAATAGCTGTTTTACCTTTCTAGAATAGACCACAATCTTTCACTTTTATTAATTTACGCCTTCTAGTTACGTGACAGCAGCGTTTCTAATGATTTTTGTTACGATCTGCACATGATATTAGCTGACTTACAGGGCCAGGTT
This sequence comes from Schistocerca gregaria, assembly GCF_023897955.1. NCBI lineage: Eukaryota > Metazoa > Arthropoda > Insecta > Orthoptera > Acrididae > Schistocerca > Schistocerca gregaria. The sequence continues at coordinate 122,572,076 of NC_064921.1, forward strand.
GATATTTATATAGAATGCCTGTTTAACACCCAGGCTTGAGAAGACAGTTCAGATGTTTTGTCCATTTGCGTGCTAAATGGTAAGCTATGTTTGCGCACATTAGTCCACATGCTGTGCAGATACAAAGTGCCGACAATTTCACAACAGTAAAGAATAAAGACAATGGAATCAATGGAAGCAGTATGTATGTTACAGTTACAGAGTGTTTCAAAAATGACCGGTATATTTGAAACGGCAATACAAACTAAAGGAGCAGCGATAGAAATCCACCGTTTGTTGCAATATGCTTGGGACAACAGTACATTTTGAGGCAGACAAACTTTCGAAATTACAGTAGTTAGAATTGTCAACAACAGATGGCGCTGCGGTCTGGGAAACTCTATAGTACGATATTTTCCATCTATCCAACATGCGTAGCAATAATATGGCGTAGTCTCTGAATGAAATTACCCGAAACCTTTGACAACGTGTCTGACGGAATGGCTTCACATGCAGATGAGATGTATTGCTTCAGCTGTTCAATTGTTTCTGGATTCTGGCGGTACACCTGGTCTTTCAAGTGTCCCCACAGAAAGAAGTCACAGGGGTTCATATCTGGCGAATAGGGAGGCCAATCCATGCCGCCTCCTGTATGTTTCGGATAGCCCAAAGCAATCACACGATCATCGAAATATTCATTCAGGAAATTAAAGACGTCGGCCGAGCGATGTGGCCGGGCACCATCTTGCATAAACCACGAGGTGTTCACAGTGTTGTCTAAGGCAGTTTGTACCGCCACAAATTCACGAAGAATGTCCAGATAGCGTGATGCAGTAATCGTTTCGGATCTGAAAAATGGGCCAATGATTCCTTTGGAAGAAATGGCGGCCCAGACCAGTTCTTTTTGAGGATGCAGGGACGATGGGACTGCAACATGGGGCTTTTCGGTTCCCCATATGCGCCAGTTCTGTTTATTGACGAAGCCGTCCAGGTAAAATTAAGCTTCGTCAGTAAACCATATGCTGCCCACATGCATATCGCCGTCATCAATCCTGTGCACTATATCGTTAGCGAATGTGTCTCTCACAGCAATGGTAGCGGCGCTGAGGGGTTGCCGCGTTTGAATTTTGTATGGATAGAGGTGTAAACTCTGGCGCATGAGACGATACGTGGACGTTGGCGTCATTTGGACCGCAGCTGCAACACGGCGAACGGAAACTCGAGGCCGCTGTTGGATCACCTGCTGCACTAGCTGCGCGTTGCCCTCTGTGGTTGCCGTACGCGGTCGCCCTACCTTTCCAGCATGTTCATCCGTCACGTTCCCAGTCCGTTCAAATTTTTCAAACAGTTCCTTTATTGTATCGCTTTTCGGTCCTTTGGTTACATTAAACCTCCGTTGAAAACTTCGTCTTGTTGCAACAACACTGTGTTCTAGGCGGTGGAATTCCAACACCAGAAAAATCCTCTGTTCTATGGAATAAACCATGTTGTCCACAGCACACTTGCACGTTGTGAACAGCACACGCTTACAACAGAAAGACGACGTACAGAATGGCGCACCCACCGACTGCGTTGTCTTCTATATCTTTCACATCACTTGCAGCGCCATCTGTTGTTGAAAATTGTAACTACTGTAATTTCGAAAGTTTGTCCGCCGGAAAATGTACTGTTGTCCCAAGCATATTGCAACAAACGGTGTATTTCTATGGCTGCTCGTTTAGTTTTTATTGCCGTTTCAAATATACCAGTCATTTTTGAAACCCCCTGTATATGTGTCTGTATTTAATTAAGTGGCAGACAAAAGTTGGCAGCACTTCTGCTCTAGAGTATTTGGAGAGACAAGTACTAGAAACTAGGTCTTTCACGATGTGTGGCTGTACAATGTGAAATAAACGTAATGTTCAGCGAAGTAGACAGATACTTTTTAAACCTAAAACAAGTAAAAGTAACAATGTGTTGCAATTTATGTGTAGTGACCTTGAATGTATTGATATTAAAGGTCTGTTGATATGGGTATCAGTTAAAGTTCACCCTAGATTGTGCTCAGATTCACAAATTACTTCCAGATTTTTTCCACTATTCTTTCCAAACAATTTTTCCAGTTATTCAAGCAATTATTAATTATTCTCAGTCGCCACATCACTATTCACGCTTTCATGTAATTGGTTCACCTTGATGGGCAACGAATCCACCTTCTTCAATGTGGATGCAAAATTACGTCTGACCTCAACGAGCGCGGAGGACATGGAGAGGGACTGCGAATAGGTGGCGCTAGGTGGGAGTGTATGTTCGCCCGAAGGAGTGCTGAGATAGACCTCACAGCTACGATAAACACTGTGTCCAGGTGGTGCAGTGGTTAACACAACTGCCTAGTAAGCAGCAGATCACTCGTCGCCGCTGATTCTGAGTCAAGTCCCACTGCAACTGACATCATTAGTCCCTTCCCTTTCTTTTCCTTTCTCCTCACCCCACCTCCAATTTAAATATAGCATACCTGTGCGCCGATGACGTCGCTGTTAACGTGGAGCCCCTCATCGAGGAAACTGGTGTTAAGCAAGTCGTGCCGAAGAACGGTGATGGCAATAGCTGCGGCAGACACGCCTGTGTCCTCAGGCAGCACCACCCCCACGGAGGCGGGCCGCGCCAGCATCCACGCCACCGAGTAGTCCTCCTGTCCGTCATACACAAACAAAAAAATGGCTCTGAGCACTATGGGACGTAACTGCTGTGGTCATCGGTCCCCTAGAACTTAGAACTACTTAAACCTAACTAACCTAAGGACATCACACACATCCATGCCCGAGGCAGGATTCGAACCTGCGACCGTAGCAGTCGCACGGTTCCGGACTGCGCGCTTAGAACCGCGAGACCACCGCGGCCGGCTACACAAACAAGACTAATCACTTTATCCTGCTGAAAGCCAACAGTAGTTCTTATTGCTTCTGCAACACGATTTTGTTACAAAGTTGGCATGCCATTAATGATATAAAGCAAGAAAGTCGAATAGCATTATCGATTCATCGATGTCTTTATCATCATCGCTACCACCACAACCACCATTTACATAATGGTCAGCAGCAGCAGGCATTTAACATACACATACAACATAACTTTTTCGGTCACGAATTATTTTTTCCCAAAAAAAAGAATCATGGCTTTGCTATCCACTTCGTCGAATTATGATTTTTCCGATGTATAAAATATTGCGAAGTGCCCTCCAAGGGGAGATACAACACGTCCTCAAATGAGGTCATTGTGTTCAAGTAGGTGCAGAATAAGTCTAAAAGTCAAAGTATTTTATTTTATTTTATTTAACCAAAATACGTAAATTACACAAATGAAGCATTTGCATAACGATTGGAATTCACGATATCCATTGTTTTATAGTGCTATACGATAAGTTCGTTTATTTGGATAAAAGCGTATGGGGCCAGAAGATGGCAAAATGAATTGCCAAAACTCGTTGCTTTCTGAATAAAATAAAATATCTTACAGTATAAGGACGTTGGTTAAGTTTATCGACATCGAAAAACTCATTTTATGTCGTTTTTGAGGTGGGCTCACGGCCGTATAGATTTTTTCAGTGCCTACATGATAGAATATGTTTCAGGTTGCAAAACCGCTATAAACCGTTGAAAATCGTGTTCGGTTTCAAAAGCAGCTAACTTCCTGTTGTCTTCGGGTGCAAAGCCCGCTAAATGCCCTGCCATGTCTGGATGCAAAGCTCGTGGACATACATAAGACTTACCAATCTGGACATTCAAAGCTACATTTCTGTCCGATACGATTACGATTAACGTTGCCTCCGCTGTAACAAGTTCGTACGCAACACTAACATTCTCGCTGCCAATGCATTGTCGTTTGGATGGGACGAGTGTTTCATGATCACTTATCATGCAGTTAGCGGCTTTTGTCTCTAGCCTACTCAGCATTCAATAAACCGTATGATATAAAACGTCTAACATTACCTCCGTCATTACCCTCTTGTTCAAACGTTTCACGAGGATCATCAGATAGATCCGCAATTTCAGATGAATTAGGAGCCCTGTAACTTCTTCTAATGTGGCCTTCGTCTATCTTGGACTGGGGACAATGTGAAATCACCATAAGATTAAAAAGACAGCGAAATAATGTCCTATATTTCTACGCTATTACAACCTTTCAATCACAATGTCCTCATTTGGAGAGATGTATAAAATTATAAACATGTCACTTACCTTTCTTTCTGAAAAACACCTTTAGTTCAAAATGTTCAAATGTGTGTGAAATCATACGGGACTTAACTGCCAAGGTCTTCAGTCCCTTAGCTTACACACTACTTAACCTAAATTATCCTAAGGACAAATACACACACACCCATGCCCGAGGGAGGACTTCAACCTCCAGCCGGCCAGTGTGGCTGAGCGGTTCTAGGCGCTTCAGTCTGGAATCGCTCGACTGCTACGGTCGCAGGTTCGAATCCTGCCTCGGGCATGGATGTGTGTGATGTCCTTAGGTCAGTTAGGTTTAAGTAGTTCTAAGTTCTAGGGGACTGATGACCTCAGCAGTTAAGTCCCATAGTGCTCAGAGCCATTTGACTCCAACCTCCGCCGGGATCTGCCGCTCAGTCCATGACTGCAGCGCCCCTAGACCGCTCGGCTAATCCCGCGCGGTACACCTTTACTTTCCACCTTCAAGATTACACCTTTGTACTCACAAATAATTATTTTTTACCGAACTCAGAAGATATTAACCGGCTGATGGGAGGTATAAAGATTATTGGAAAGCGTCCATGTGACTGTGCACATTCAGTTTTGTTTTGTAGTACCACAGACTGACAGGATATGTCGACACTGTTGTCAAATAAACTCTCTGCTTGTGACAATATGAGGACGGAAATCACAAATGATAAAATGTAAAGAATTTTAATACGCTAAGCATTTATTTAGTATGTCCTGATGTGAGGACACCATGACCGAAAGAGTTAAAAGCATCCTCTTGACGTTGCAGCTGTGTGCATCCATGCTCCTACTGCATTTTTCTTAATGTCATCTGTCTCTTCCTACCTTCAGCAATGCAGCGGATAACGTCATGGACCAGCTACAACTTCAATTGCTCAGCTAGCCAGCTAGTTGTCCCAGCCAGCTTCCTGCCAGTTCCATCACAATTTGCGGTTTCCACTGTCTCCTTGACCGTTTGATGTTTTACTGTATCTCTCAGCAATTGCCAACTTATATTTATGCATTGATCGCTGGATAACTTAAGTCTTTGAATGGTTTCACATTATACGTCCTTGGCTAATTTCCATACGTGAAAAATGGCCATACACATATGGTTGTAGAATTTTATTTTTAGAGATGTCGAAGGGCTAAAGAATAGGTCGAGGACAGTAGGTATTTTCTTTGGTTTAACAAAATCATTTGATTATGGGGACGATGCAGTTCTTTCGCTTAAGCTGAAATATAATAGGATAAAAAAAGAACAAAAAAGAAAAAACAAACTCAGCGATGGTTCATATTATATCTAGAAAGTACGAAGAAGAAGAAGAAGAAGACTGTCATCCTGTGTTAACAGACAGACAGGAGACTCTGATTGGGGTGATGTAAGCTGTGTAATAGGACGTTATAAAGGAGCATCCACAGTTTCCTAGTCTCCTGGATATTGTTGTAAATATTAGTAGTATAAATCAAACCTGTGTAATCTTTTCGGTATGAATTTTGTTTTAAAAAGATGCCGCGACTGGCTCAGCTTCATGTATCTATTTCTTTCTGGAACGTCTCCTGTCTGCACGGAAAACAGAATGTGATCTTCCTTAATCTGCTTGTAAGATTAATTATACCTGATTCAAAACTATATAACTTCACTTAATATTATCAATATTGCGTGTCCTAACCTTATTTTAAATGTTTTTAGAGCTCTGTAATCGTCAGCAACGGGAGAAGTTGAGAGTCGCTAATATGGTGATGCTATTGATCGGCTGCAGTTGCTGCAGCCTCGAATGCATATTGCATGGTCAATAAAAGAACCTGCATTTATTATCGATTAACTTTACGAAGTCTGTTACCTTTCGAGGAGGAGTCACGCAAATACTGGCGTTGAAATACTGATATTTCTTCCCACAGTCAGGCATCAACCTGCTAGCAATGAACCAACAATTACTGATTCCTGTCTCTGCTCCCATCATTAAAATAATTCTGCTGCCTCTTCTCGCCAGCCAATTAAAACAACTAACAGTCAAGATTTCACGAAAGAGAAAGAGGAGCTGTAAATGGAAGGCGGTGGGGCCTTCTGTAGGTTTCTATTCTAGGCCCTTTGCTCTTCTTAGTATACAACTAAACACGACGATGATTCAGAAGATTTTTCTCTTTCTAGATGAGATATGTAACTGTGTAATTTAAGTGATCTAGCTAGTGTGGAAGTTGGACACATCAGCAAGTGATTTTCAGAGGGCAGATTAACGCAGTACACATATTCTCTAACACGGAACTTTGGCCCAACAGAAATTTAATTGTATCGAGGTTGTCTAACAATTGGTGAAATCCACAATTTTAAATTCTCAGGACGGAGGGTAGAGGAAAAGTTTTCTTGGAAGTACCACGCTCAGGATCTTGTGCAGAAATTGAATGCTGCCATCTTCACTACAAGAATAATCCTCAATGGTTCTGACACTGAAACGCTGAAACGTGACGATTTTTGTACTTTGCTTTCTTTCAGTCTCCTACGATGTCGTATTTTGGGACAACTCTGTGCTCTCACCACGGAAAGGGCGGTCAGGCAGATCTGCGGTGTCAGATCATGAATTTCGTATTGGACTTTGTTCAGTTTCTTTCTTGTGGTATGGCTCTACAGATATAAAATTTTTAAATGCCATACTAGGTATTAGCTGCTGCTACATTTATTTCATTGTTCAGATGTCTCTGATTTATAATTTCCATCTGTGAGGAGACTGCAATATTCATTAATGAAGATTAGACGTTAAACGATATGCATCTGTACAACAGTTCCTCAAGCAATACATAGAAAGGCATCCGTTATTCAGCAGGTTTCCTTTTCAATACGCTTCCATCGGAACAGAAAAAACTAAGTCTTCAAATCAATAATGAAAGGTTTCCTTGTAGTCCACCATTCCCATTGTGTACAGGAGCCGCTCTAAGTAGCTGAGAACTTTTCTCTGTAATGTGTTCCTTTGTCATGTACCCTCTCAAACTTTTTCTCGTGTTTTATTAAGCCTTTATTTTCTTCTGTTCGTAAATTTTCTAATCAGCCTTCTATAAACTAGGTATTTATTCGCTCCATGACCAAGTAGCTTTGGTTCGCTAGTCCCTGGGAACCTGATACACAAGTAAATAAAATCAGTCAAGAAAGTTTTGAAACCTTCATACCATTTAATCACCCGTTGTCTTTTTTTGTTCATCAAGTCATTGACTTCAAAGGCTCTGAATGCGTTGCTTTGTTCTATGATGTCATTAGTAACTTGTACTGCGAGTATTTTCTTTTTCTATTCGAACAAGTAGATTTTTAAAAAAAGAATGCCCTTTTTGTCTGTGCTCTGTATATCGGTCATTTTAAGTTGCTGAACTTGTTACTCACTGTCACATATCTACCTGTTCTTACATAAATTCTCATAATCTGCATTTATATGTTCCTATCTGAAAGTGTGTTTTTCCATATTACTCTCCATTTTCACTCTGCATCTTATGAGTCTAAAAGCACTCGCAATTTGAAAATGGTTGAAGATGTTTCTTTATTGTTAAGTGATGGGCATAGTCGGTTTCAGTCTTAGTTCGTTGGGTTTTGCCCTGTCCATGTGCCAATTCTATTTTTCTGGACGCTCGTTATTGACAAACAGGTCATCAGGAAACTGAAGTCACTTATGACATCTGTTAGTTCTGGTGACATATCCGAAATTTCCCATTGAAGATTCATCCTTTTTCTTCCACGTATATTTCAGAATCTACATCAATATGTAGTGAAATTTGTTATGATTTAATCGCTTCGTAGCTTCTCGTAGACTGTCTTTCACCTCCTCATAAGAGTTTGAGCTCTTTCGGTTGTAAATTATAATGGCTGTCATGAAATATTTTTTGTTTGTAAAACAATTTTTGCTGTTTTGTATGAGAGCCCTTCAAAATCTTTAATCATGTTTGTATGTTTTTACAATAAACGCAATCCTAAATGCCTTCCCCACACTGTTCTGGTGTAGTAAAATGTATTCTATGATTTCAGTTATAATTTGTAATAATTTATTCGAACTGGAATCCACAGTCCATACAAAGTTATGAAGTGAAGTGATTATTCCTTTATTTGGCTATAATAATTGGACAACATAGCTGATTTCGGCCACTACGGCCATCTTAAAACGCCCGCTGTGTGTAGGTGACTCAGAAATATGCACGAAATGTAAAAATTAAATTTGTTCTTGCACAGAAAACAGTGCGTTTCCGAACTCAAAAACTTATTTGCGAGGGCTACATAGCATTTAGATAACGTACATGTATGGCACATGTACGGGTACTTAAATTGTGACCTTCAGAGGTTAGCTTTTTTTTTCGTGTAGCACTAAATATTCATTAAACACATTAGTATCACCATGTTTCGTGTTTTTATCAGTCACGAACGCTCAGAGTTAAAAGTTGGTCACTATTTGCACTTGTACATTGAATATCCTAATTTTACATTAAAATCAGGTGTCCTACATTCTGATACCAAGCAAAGACGCTACAAATCAAAGATGTATGTTGCATATATTGAGAATCAGGGATGACTTTACAGAGATGACAATAGACGCGTTTTTGGCAACAGCAAATATATGATGGAATGAGCATCGGAAACTAATTAAATGTATTTGATTAGCGTTAGGATAATATTAACAATTTTTTTGGTACAGGCTATAAATAATACATCATTGTTGCATTTTTCTAATCAAAATTGTTTTGTGTATTTAAAAACACGCATGAAGTTTATTTTTGCACAAAATAATAAGTCTCAGACTTAATGGATGTTGCATACAAATTTTAATAGAAGCAAGGGCCATTCGTTTATTACACAATTCCAACTTGAATTTTTCGTCTCATTTCCAAAAATTTAATGTTGAAATGTTTTTATTTTAGTGCACTATGGTTCAAAGGATTCAACTGTTGATTGACAGCTGGCTTTGGAAATTCACTGCAGCCATCAGAACTTCCAAAACTGGTAATGACAAAAAATACAGATATGTGGCAAAGAAAAATTTCACAAAGTTGGTGGGTGGTAGCTGTTTTCATATGATATTCTATAACTGAAAACTTACAATACCCAAGAAAATTATACCGAAAGAAGGTCGTGCTGGGCAATAAATATGCAGAAGATGTAAATACACTCCTGGAAATGGAAAAAAGAACACATTGACACCGGTGTGTCAGACCCACCATACTTGCTCCGGACACTGCGAGAGGGCTGTACAAGCAATGATCACACGCACGGCACAGCGGACACACCAGCAACCGCGGTGTTGGCCGTCGAATGGCGCTAGCTGCGCAGCAATTGTGCACCGCTGCCGTCAGTGTCAGCCAGTTTGCCATGGCATACGAAGCTCCATCGCAGTTTTTAACACTGGTAGCATGCCGCGACAGCGTGGACGTGAACCGTATGTGCAGTTGACGGACTTTGAGCGAGGGCGTATAGTGGGCATGCGGGAGGCCGGGTGGACGTACCGCCGAACACGTGGGGCGTGAGGTCTCCAAAGTACATCGATGTTGTCGCCAGTGGTCGGCGGAAGGTGCACGTGCCCGTCGACCTGGGACCGGATCGCAGCGACGCACGGATGCACGCCAAGACCGTAAGATCCTACGCAGTGCCGTAGGGGACCGCACCGCCACTTCCCAGCAAATTAGGGACACTGTTGCTCCTGGGGTATCGGCGAGAACCATTCGCAACCGTCTCCATGAAGCTGGGCTACGGTCCCGCACACCGTTAGGCCGTCTTCCGCTCACGCCCCAACTTCGTGCAGCCCGCCTCCAGTGGTGTCGCGACAGGCGTGAATGGAGGGACGAATGGAGACGTGTCGTCTTCAGCGATCAGAGTCGCTTCTGCCTTGGTGTCAATGATGGTCGTATGCCTGTTTGGCGCCGTGCAGGTGAGCGCCACAATCAGGACTGTATACGACCGAGGCACACAGGGCCAACACCCGGCATCATGGAGTGGGGAGCGATCTCCTACACTGGCCGTACACCTCTGGTGATCGTCGAGGGGACACTAAATAGTGCACGGTACATCCAAACCGTCATCGAACCCATCGTTCTACCATTCCTAGACCGGCAAGGGAACTTGCTGTTCCAACAGGACAATGCACGTCCGCATGTATCCCGTGCCACCCAACGTGCTCTAGAAGGTGTAAGTCAACTACCCTGGTCAGCAAGATCTCCAGATCTGTCCCCCATTGAGCATGTTTGGGACTGGATGAAGCGTCGTCTCACGCGGTCTGCACGTCCAGCACGAACGCTGGTCCAACTGAGGCGCCAGGTGGAAATGGCATGGCAAGCCGTTCCACAGGACTACATCCAGCATCTCTACGATCGTCTCCATGGGAGAATAGCAGCCTGCATTGCTGCGAAAGGTGGATATACACTGTACTAGTGCCGACATTGTGTATGCTCTGTTGCCTGTGTCTATGTGCCTGTGGTTCTGTCAGTGTGATCATGTAATGTATCTGACCCCAGGAATGTGTCAATAAAGTTTCCCCTTCCTGGGACAATGAATTCACGGTGTTCTTATTTCAATTTCCAGGAGTGTAAATATAATATGGCAATCAAAATAAGACTTACATAAGTTTGAGATGGAATCAGTCTTGTAATAAATATTTGAGAGCCGAAAAACCGCGAAATTTTGGTACTTTTTTTCAGTTTTTTGTCTGTAAATCGAAAAAGATATAGTCAACAAAAAATTACCAAGACACCTGAAAAAGCATAAAATTTCACGTAAAATAACTTACTTAAAAGATAAAATCATTTCAGACGTTTAGCTACAATGTATCGCTAAAGATCGACAGCTTATCGGACCTGGATAAACTGAAAGAATCAGAGGTTGTACAAGGTTTCAGGGAGAGCATAAGGGAACAACTGACAGGAATGGGGGAAAGAAATACAGTAGAAGACGAATAAGTAGCTCTGAGGGATGAAGTAGTAAAGGCAGCAGAAGATCAAGTAGGTAAAAAGACAAGGGCTAGTAGAAATCCTTGAGTAACAGAAGAAATATTGAATTTAATTGATGAAAGGAGAAAATATAAAAACGCAGTAAATGAAGCAGGCAAAAAGGTATACAAACGTCGCAAAAATGAGATCGATAGGAAGTGCAAAAAGGCTAAGCAGGGATGGCTAGAGAACGAATGTTAGGATGTAGAGGCTTATCTCATTAGGGGTAAGATAGATACTACCTACAGGAAAATTAAAGAGACCTTTGGAGAAAAGAGAACCATTTGTATGAATATCACGAGCTCAGATGAAAACTTAGTTCTAAGCAAAGAAGAGAAAGCAGAAAGGTGGAAGGAGTATATAGAGGGTCTATACAAGGGCGATGTACTTGAGGACAATATTATGGAAATGGAACAGAATGTAGATGAAGATGAAACGGGAGATATGATACAGCGTGAAGAGTTTGACAGAGCACTGAAAGACCTGAGTCGAAACAAGGCCCCGGAGGTATACAACATTCTATTACAACTACTGACGGCGTTGGGAGAGCCAGTCCTGAAAAACTCTACCATCTGGTAAGCAAGATGTATGAGACAGGCGAAATACCGTCAGACTTCAGGAAGAATGTAATAATTCCAATCCCAAAGAAAGCAAGTGTTGACAGATGTGGAAATTACCGAACTATCAGCTTAATAAGTCACAGCTGCAAAATACTAACAAGAATTATTTACAGACGAATGGAAAAACTTATCGAAGCCGACCTTGGGGAAAATCAGTTTAGATTCCGTAGAAATATACTGACCCTACGACTTATCTTAGGAAATAGATTAAGGAAAGGCAAACCTACGTTCCTAGCATTTGTAGACTTAGAGAAAGCTTTTGAAAATGTTGACTGGAATACTCTCTTTTAAATTCTAAAGATGGCAGGAGTAAAATACAGGGAGCGAAAGGCTATTTACAATTTGCACAGGAACCAGATGGTAGTTATAAGAGACGAGGGGCATGAAAGGGAAGCAGCGGTTGAGGAGGGAGTGATACAGGGTTGTAGCCTGTCCCCGAAGTTATTCAATCTGTATATTGAACAAGCAGCAAAGGAAACATATGAAAAGTTTGGAATAGGTATTAATATCCATGGAGAAGAAATGAAAACGTTGAGGTTCGCCGATGACATTGTAATTCTGTGAGAGACAGCAAAGGACTTGGAAGAGCAACTGAACGGAATGGACAGCGTCTTGAAAGGAGGATATAAGATGAACATCAACAAAAGCAAAACGAGGATAATGGAATATAGTCGAATTAACTAGGATGATGCTGAGGGAATTAGATTAGGAAATGAGACACTTAATGTAGTAAAGGAGTTTTGCTATTTCGGGAGAAAATAACTGATGATGGTCGAAGTAGAGAGGATATAAAATGTAGGCTGGCAATGGCAAGGAAAGCGTTTCTGAAGAAGAGAAATTTGTTAACAGCGAGTATAGATTTAAGTGTCAGGAAGTCGTTTCTGATAGTATTTGTATGGAGTGTAGCCATGTACGAAAGTGAAACATGGACAGTAAATAGTTTGAACAAGTAGAGAATAGAAGGTTTCGAAATGTGGTGCTACAGAAGAATGCTGAAGATCAGATGGGTAGATTACATAATTAACGAGGAGGTTTTGAATAGAATTGGGGAGAAGTGGATTTCGTGGCGCATCTTGACAAGAAGAAGGGACTGGTTGGTAGGACATGTTCTGAGGCATCAAGGGGCACAAATTTAGCATTGGAGGGCAGTGTGGAGGGTAAAAATCGTAGAGGGAGACCAAGAGATGAATACACTAAGCAGATTCAGAAGGATGTAGGTTGCAGTAAGTACTGGGAGATGAAGAAGCTTGCACAGGATAGAGTAGCATGGAGAGCTGCATCAAACCAGTCGAAACAGCAAGAAAACGTATTCACTTTGGGGAAGGTACTGATTCGTTGGTTCTGCTGATTGACGACATAGCCGATAGTAATGAGTTGAAGAAACCGTCACCAGTGTCTTCTTTATGGAATCTGGGAAAATCAACAGAGACACATTCGTTTAGAACCTCAACAGTTCTAAATTTTCTGAAGAATCTAACAAACAGGTTTATTTCTTCACAAGTTCTGTGTCTGTGACACGACCTCTACATGTTTTCGACAGGGGAAACCCAAATTTATGAACAGATTTCAACAGAGGGGGAACCTCCAACAAGTCGCCTCCGATTCTGTGGATTCAAAACTCATAAGGTCACCGAAGCAGGAATGAAGTTCATTGTGCGTTTGTACGAGGTTCGCAGCAGCAAACCATTGAATGAAATTCAGCTGCAGATGTTCCAGAGAGGTTTATCGAAAAATAATCGGTCTGGAATGTCTGTCTTCCAGCGAAGCAGCCGCTGGCCGGAACACCCTCATGGTCTAATTCCAGGTTTAGCTTTGGACAAATCATCGAAATGGGGATGAAGGGCCCAGTTGCAGCCACCCAACCACCAGCGGCCCAGGAACTGCTCAATACAATATCCTAAACATGTAAGAAGGAATGCCAAGTACACTATGTGATCAAAAGTAGCCGTACACCCCAAAAAACATACGTTTTTCATATTAGGTGCATTGTGCTGCCACCTACTGCCATGTACGCCATATCAGAGACCTCAGTAGTCACTAGATATCGTGAGACAGCAGAATGGGGCGCTCCATGGAACTCACGGACTTAGATCGTGGTCAGGTGATGGGGTGTCACTTGTGTCATACGTCTGTACGCGAGATTTCCACACTCCTGAACATCCCTAGGTCCACTGTTTCCGACGCGATAGTGAAATGGAAATATGAAGGGACACGTACAGCACAAAAGCGTACAGGCCGACCTCGTCTGTTGACTGACACAGACCGCCGACAATTGAAGAGGGTCATAATGAGAAAAAGGCAGACATCTATCCAGACCATCACACAGGAATTCCAAACTGTATCAGGATCCACTGAAAGTACTATGACAGATAGGCGGGAGGTAAGAAAAATTGGATTTCATGGTAGAGCGGTTGCTCATAAACCACACATCACGCCTCGCTTGGTGTAAGAAGCGTAAACGTTGGCCGACTGGACAGTGGGAAAACGTTGTGTGGAGTGACGAATCACGGAACACAATGTGGCAATCCGATGGCAGCGTGTGGGTATTGCAATTGTCCAGTGAGCGTCATCTGCCAGCTTGTGTGGTGCCAACAGTAAAATTCGGACGGGTTGGTGTTATGGTGTGGTCGTGGTTTTCATGGAGGGGGCTTGCACCCCTCATTGTTTTGCGTGGCACTGTCACAGGACAGAGCTACACTGATGGTTTAGGCACCGTCTTGCTTCCCATTGTTGAAGAGCAATTCGGGGATGGCGACTGCATCTTTCAATACGATCGAGCACCTGGTCATAATGCACAACCTGTGACGGAGTGGTTACACGACAATAACGTTCCCATAATGGACTGGACTGCACAGAGTCCTGACCTGAACCCTGCAGAACAACTATGGGATGTTTTTGAACGCCGACTTCGTACCAGGCCTCACCGATCGAAATCGACACCTCTCCTCAGTGCACACTTCGTGAAGAATGGTCTGCTATTCCCCAAGAAACCTTCCAGCACCTGACTGAACGTATGCCTGCGAGAGTGGAAACTGTCGTGAAGGCTAAGGCTCCAGCATTACCGATGGAGGGCACTACGAACTTGTAAATCATTTCCAGGCAGGTGTCCGAATACTTTTGATCACATAGTGTATCTTGTTTGTGTAGGAAAGGATATATAAAGTGCTTGGCTTTATGCAGCGATTCAAAGGGACTTTCATGCCTTAACTCACTAGCAGAAGAGGACCTTTCGATGCAAGTCGATGATGCGATTGACTTCATCGGGGAGGAAGTCGATTTGTATGTCATGCCAGAAGAAGACGAAGAATTGGACGACTACCCGTCCGCCCTTGGACCATCTTCCCCCAAACACAGAAAACATAAAAAAAGCTGTAAATGAATGCCAGTACAGCACGATAATTAATTAAATAGTGTTCCTGAAAAATATCTCTCGTCAATTGTATATTGTAATTAAAATGTTTTCCCATTAATAAATTCTATCATTTGATAAAGTGTTTTTCATTTTTGAACTCGCTTGTTACCAACTTGGACTGGCATGGTAATTAACTGATACTAACACATAGAACTAGGAAAACAGGTAGGTAGGTAGGCAGGTACCTAACTAAACTCTCCTTAAACTGAATATCTGGACGAAAGTGTAAGATTTGGTGCTCGACAAAAAGTCTTAGCAGGAGGTTAATGCCTGAATTCATACCCGTGTTTACTTGTATCTTCGTAAAGGAGTGAGTGAATTTCAAGATTCTGGAAGTCTTGTTACGCAGAATTCGATGCTGTACAACTCTCATGGACATTTTTCTTTTTGAGTAGCCCTGTAAGAGGTCCATAAATAAAGAATTTGTTGCTAGCGCACTCGAGCTGATGTAATTTCGATGTATTGCTCACGCGCTGCCTGCGATATGTAAGCTAGAAGAGAATCTGAGACAAAAGAGCAGTATTGACTGCAGTAGGAACTGTGCAGCAGTAGGAGTAAGTTGTTGCGAGCGAGCAGTCGTGTCTGGTGTATCGTGTTGGCTGGGCCGGTCGTGTGCAGCGATGGCGGAGCCTGAGCGTTGTAGGATAAGGTAAAAGCAGCCTCGCGCATATGTAGTATTGTTACATCAAGTCCCATGTAAATGTTTTAAAAAAAATCTGTTAATAATAATCTTCCTCATAAAAAGTAACTTTTGACATTCATCTCAATTTAAAGAATTCACTAATTTCTCCAATCCTTGGCCATCTCGATTATTGAAAAGAAAAATCAGTTCCTTCCTTTTATATAAGCAAATCTATCGGCCAGCATTGCACTTAGCTGCGCCAGGAAAAATTCTTATAGGAGCAGATATATACGCGTTATCCGGCGATCTAATTAAGGTAAGATTTTTCAGTTTATTCAGAATGATGAATCAGGGCCATGACGCAACACTGCTGACGTCCAAAATTTACTAGGTTAAATTGACTATCAATTATTGAAAGGTTATAAGTGACCCACATTTTTTTATTGAGAGATTAGTCACGTTTTTATTATTGATAGGTTACGCAATTTATTTTGTGGGGAGGTTACACTGAATGTGAACGACATAATTATATTTTTTTACTGTTGAGAGGTTTAGGAATTTTTGTGTCTTGAGGTTACACTAAATGAGAATATTAATGAAAATATTTTATTTTGTGGGGAGGTTACACTTGTAGACAACCGGCCAGGATCGTATTTTTGTGAATTTCTGAGAAGTAGTCAGCTATATATCTGCTCTTATTTACTTAATATTAAAAGTAGTTTGCATCTGGCGCAACGCATTTACTAATTTGTCACTTTTTCTTTCACAGATCATCGGCAATTTATTGCTCTTTGTTGTAACTGTATTTGTTCCATTTTTGCTTTGTCTTTGTTTGACTTTGTGCATAACTTTTGAGTTGTGAAAATGCCGCAAATAACTGCTAACAGTACATCGCGAGTAGTAATGGGTGAAAAAGCTGGCTTTAATAATTTGACTGATAATACTAACGACACTCAGTGTCTTGACGATAATCCTCCAGTTACAGACAATCAGTGCGTACCGACCACCAGTAATGATTCTAATCTAAATGATGAGCAAACAAATTCAGTTGTGTCCAATGTAAATGTAACGACAATTGATGACGCGGCACTTTCCGTTACAATGAACGCTGTCCAGGTTGACACGCCTGATTTGCAAAATTTACACAGATAATTGTTTCTAACGAAGGTGAACAACATACACAAAACACGTCAGATTTATTTGATTCCGCTCTAGAGGCCAACAGTGCACATCCGATTAGCGAACCTTTTCGTGAATCAGGCAATGACCAAATGGTTATTCAAAACGTGTCACATGAAGATACACCATCACACATCATAGAAAATAGAGTCGCTACTTTTGGCATGGATCACGTTACGGCAGTATTGCTACAACTTGATGAAAAACTCAGACAGTCGAATGAAAAACAAGACAACAATTACAAACAACTTAATGAAAAACAAGACAACAATTCCAAACAGATTAATGAAAAACTTGACACCTCTACTGAACAGCTTACTGAACGGATTACAGCCGTTGCCGAGCACTGCAATGAAACTAAAAAACAGCTACGTGAGGAAATTAAGGCTAGTGCTAGGAATAGTAGTGAAGAAATTAGATCCGTTGCACAAGAAATATGTAATACACATGCAGCCACAACCGAATTACTTAGAGATGAAATTAGTGCAGTCGCTAAACAATGTTCTGAAAATACAACACAGTTACGCGACGAGTTTAAAGTAATGTCATCAGAACTTTCACGCACACTGGATGCGAAAGTAGACACGAAATTCGAACAACAGAACAGCCTAATTGACGAACGTTTTAATCACCACCTACAAAACAGTGAAACGCGTTACCGTAAATTCATATAGGAACAGAACAAAGTAAAGAAACAAGTCATGGAAACATTTACTGCACAGAGACAGGAAGATAAGCGTAAAATGTTTAAGAAGGCGAAAACATACGTAGACAACAATATTGCAACAGTATCAGACGAAATCAAACAGTTGAACACCGAATTGCATGATGAAATCTTCGATCTTAAAAAAAAAAAATAGACACACACACAGTAGACTTTCAGACAGTGACCAACAGACTTGAACAATTAGAATTAATACAGGATCCCGATGCCATTAAAGCAGACGTTAAGAAATTGAGCAAAACTACCCGTAAAATTCAAAAACAAATTAATGCTCGTGACACTAAAAATGATGATCAGGTTAAAGCATTGACTGAAAAATTTGATGAATTGGCCAGTCGTATTGACGTTATCGAGAATAATAATGATACCAAATCAGACGGTACGTCACCAGTTTCGTTTAATCAAACACCCGAATTCCAAAATTTACAGCAGACGATTAGTGAGATAGGTTCGTCCAATACCACTGACGGAGATGAAAAATATTTCAGCCTTTAACACATCACAGCATACGCCACTTTCCGAACATTTCTCACAATCACACAGCCAGTACAATTTGGGTACTTTACAGAGAGTACGTGACTTAGATTCCGAAAAGTCACAGACAAACAGATTATCATACAATCCTGAACCTGTTCACACATTCAGAGACGAAAATTTTGATTACAAGCACTTTCTGTCGGTTAGGAAATTTAAGGTATTTAAAAATGACAGAACACACATTCACCCTTTGGATTGGATACAACAATTTAGCTTTGCTTTTCCACCAACTTGGCCCGTGACACACGAACTTGAATTTATTTGCAGTTTTTTGGAAGGCGAATCAGCAACTCGTATGAGACCGATCGCGAGACAGTGCTATTCGGTAGAAGAATTTCAGAATACCTTTCTGTCACCATATTGGTCGAAGACGACACAGCGCTGAATCAAGGATCAATTAATTAGCTTACCAAATTATGAGAACTCAAATTTTCCCACTGTCACGCAATTTTTTGAACACATGGTCCCACAAAACCAATACTGAAGTGAGCCATACAGTGAATCCGCACTTATCCTATTATGTATTTCTAAATTACCACGATCGTTAAGAGTATCACTTTTAACAGGTCAGCAGAAAGAAAATATTTCGGCATTCAGAGATCTGTTACAGCTTTTGGAAGTTCAGCAATCAGACTATTCCTTCATTAACAAAAATTTTTCACATCATAACCAAGGAAAAAACGGATACGGAAATTACGGTCAGCCACGCTATTTTAATAGCAAAGGTGATAGACGGTCCAGGAATGACAACCACCAGAACTTTAATAACAGACAAAATTTTAATTATCAGTATCCTCATAGTTATCAGCAACAGCAAAGACAATTTGGGAACAATAGAGGCTTTTCCCCACAACATCAACAAAACCAGTCGGTTAGCATACCTAACCAACAATGTAGTCTGCAAGGTCAACCAAGCGCTAATGTTTCGCCGCCTACACGTATAGCGTCGGCTCCACCAAATAGTAACGCACGGCAACAAGGAAATCACTAAGTACAGAAAACACACCATTTCAACTCATATCGCAACGCACCGTATAGCAACGATTATTATGACAGACGTAAAAGTAATGAGCACAGTTTTCAGCGTAACAGTCGGTCTTACCAGCAGCAGAATCATCGGCAACAACAGATTATCATGAATGAACCAGACAGTAGATATCATCCCGAACGTAATACGTCAGGGAGAAATAACAGAACAGAACAAATAGTGGAAATGCCACAGCATCCTCCCGCAAATAACAGCACGTCAGATAGAAGTTGACTACATACAGCACAGATTGAACCTTCCAGCGATGTAAGCAACACTTTTGATACACAGACTCTTGTTCACGAAAATGTTATTACTTTTGACGACATTCGAGACACTCATTTGCAGGAAAAACCAGTTATTCAAAAAAGCATTTCTCATCCTGTCATTGAAGTAAAGATTGGATCATCCAAATTTTCAGCAGCAATCGACTCTGGATCACCTATATCAGTTATAAATGAGGAAACTTTCAACGAATGTAACGAAGAGAATACTTATCCTATGTTACCATTCGGTAAAACTAAAGTAAAAGGAGCAGTATCTGGTAAAGGAGTAGATGTAAAGTTACAGACACACTTATCATTTTGTATTGCAGGTCATACGTTCCACTCAAATTTTTGGATTGTTCCCTATTGACAACAGACGTTATTTTAGGTACGAATTTTTTGGTACAACACGACGCAATTATTGACTTTCAAAATTCCTATTTAATGTTAAAGGATGAAAATGTACAACTGGCATTAGAATTTCAGCACTCTTTATCTGCAGAAGAACAAACAATTAATCGGACAGAGGTCATTTCTGCATCACGTAACATAAACTGTCATTCCACATTGTTCATAGACACGTATGTTCACAACTACAATACACCACACGAAGCCGACTATGACGTTATACAAATGATTTCGGATAAGGTTAAACAGAGCAGTGCAAATACAGGCGACGAACGTACGCAACTACGCAAAATTCTTTTACAGCAAGCTCTAGTTTTTGACAACATCCCTGGTACTATGTCCGGTTTCATGTAGGAATTTCAAGTTAAACAACACGACACGTTTCAAGCCAAACATTATCCCATTCCGTATATTCACAGAGAACAAGTTAAGAAAGAATTGCAAGCTATGCTTGATCAAGGTATTATTGAACCAGCAGTTAGTCCGTACATAAACCCGCTCCATATTGTTAAGAAACAGGATGGATCTCTTCGACTCGTACTTGATTCGTGTCACATCAACGACATTATTATTAATGAAACAGATCGCCCACAGACACTAGAAGAACTTCTACAGAAATTTCATGGTACTGCTGTTTATTCCACATTAGATTTAAGATCGGGATTTTGGCAAATTCAGCTCCATCCGAACTGCAGAAAGTACACAGCATTTCTCTGTTTTGGTGAGTGTCATCAATTTTGTAAATTACCGATCAGTTTAACAATTTCTTCAGCAGCGTTTATTCGCGGTTTGAATACTATACTTCCGACAGAATTAAAAGACAGAATCACAACGTATGTAGACGACATTCTTATTGCAGAAGCTAACTGGTTTGAACATAATCTGATTCTGGAACAACTGTTGCAAACTTTTCGTGCACAAGGACTCACAGTTAATCTTAACAAATCGCACTTTGGCAGAACTTCCATAAAATTTCTTGGACATGTAATTTCAGCAGAAGGCATTGCGCCTGACCCGGAAAAACTTCAAGCTTTACGTGACATTACTGTTCCAACGACGAAGAAACAATTACGCAGCTTTCTGGGTTTAATTAACTTTTTTCGTAAATTTATTCGTTACTCTGCTTTAGACACTCCTAGATTATGCCAACTGACGGGTAAAAACACTATTTGGTCCTGGGATAGCCAAGCGCAGTCAGAATTTGTCAATCTGAAACAAGCTTTGTTGAACGCACCACTTTTATCACACCCAGATCTCACTAGAAATTTTTCCATTGCCACCGACAGCTCTGACACAGCTTTAGGCGCACACATTTTTCAGGAAATTGAAGAAGACGGTAATGCAGTAATTAAAAACATCGCCTTTGCAAGTCGCGTTCTGTCACCTGCTGAACGCAATTATTCTGTTACAGAACTTGAAACATTATGTGTTGTATGGGCATTTACCCGATTTAGGCATTTTCTTTATGGAAGACATACTACCGTTTACACAGACCACAGAGCTATCCAGTTTTTACTTTCCGCTAAATTTACACATGACAGATTAAGCAGATGGAAACTTTATTTACAGGAATTTAATTTTACAATTGTTCACATTCCCGGTACACAAAATATTGTAGCAGACGCACTATCTCGTTCTCTCTGCAACAATCAGCAAGACATCGCAACCAACTTCTGCCAAGCAAATTCTAGCGTCATGTATATTCAACATACCGCATTTGAAAATTTCATTTCATCGTCATTACGAGACATAGCACAAGAGCAGAGTAAAGACAACGTATGGAAAGAAATTAAACACCTTTGGCAAGATAAGAATAACGTTACCATTAGAAACCATTACACGATACGCAATAACATTCTGTTCCGCCGCTCTCATCCTGACGGCAACTGGTTATTATGCATTCCTGACGAACTTGTTAACAAATTAATTTGGTATACTCATTTGAGTTACGCACATTATGGAGCCAGAAAATGTTTTGTTATACTGAGGCAGAACTGTTATTTTGCCAACATGGAGAAACGCATTCGACGAGTTTTAGCATCATGTAAAATCTGCCAGAATGCTAAATCAGACACGACTTCACACATTCCTCCGTTACATCCCATTGTACCTGTTAAATTGAGACACATGGCCGCTGTAGACATTTTTGAACCGATTCCCAGAACTAATAGAGGTTTTTGCTACACCTTTGTCGCTGTTGAACTCACTTCGAAATTTGTTACCTTCACTCCGTTGCGCAAAGCTACTGCTAAATCTATTTCGAATGCATTTGTAAAACATTTTTTATTTCATGTAGGGCATGTATTGAAAGTAATTTCCGACAGTGGACCACAATTTCTATCTGCGATATGGACACGTATGTTACGAGCTAAAGACATTTCTACGATCTATATATCCAAGTATCACGCTTCTTCGAACCCTTGTGAACGACTGATGAAAGAAATTGGTAAACTGTGTAGAATGTACTGCCATAAAAGACATATTGATTGGGATACACACATACTCTCATTCCAGGATGTAAGTAACTCCATACCAAATGAATCTACTATGCTATCTCCGAGTGTTATATTGAAAAATGTTGAACCACCTAACAAAATTAAAGAATTAGTATCCTTTGCTACATCTCGTCGACTACGCCACCATGAAATAATTGAGGTTGAGCTCAACAACAACAAACGTGCCGCAAAGAGAAGACAGCAAAAACAGGTTTGTACACGCCGTGACTTTCACATAGGACAGAAGATATTAGTACGTACACACTATTTATCCAACAGAGGAAAGAGTAGATGCAATAAATTTGAACTTCTATACGCAGGTCCATACAGAATTCGCAGCATTCCTCATCCCAATGTGGTACTGTTGAAACTTTGAGAACCAGAAAAAGCAAAGGCAATCACCATGTCTCCAATATTAAACCCTTTATTGAATGAACATACTTTATGTTTTATCACATTGTAATGCCTTTTCCGGTTATTGATATGAACACTTCTGATGATTATCATCTTTTTTTCCTGGCAAGTGCCCGGCAAGGTAAGGTTAGCAGATCGCTTTTCTTGTCGTTATATATCAGACAGTGCACATTTTCGATTTTGTGTATGTATGATTGTTTTCCTATCGAAAGTAGAATTTTTGTCTCTATGCACTATGAAATGTTTAAGATGTAACAAACACCAGTTGATATTGACATTTTGCATTATGATATCTCAACATCTTGACTATTTTACATTTTTTGCTACTACTTTATGATACTGTGTGTACATTTTTTGCACTTGAAAACTGTCTATGTTTTTGACCTAATACGTTTTCTGTCATGCTATGCTGTATGCTTAATTATATAACTAGAAACAAGTTTTTATTTAACAATTTGTCCATTTTATTTGGACTGTTGAGCTCCGTGGCCGTGGATAATGATATTTCACTGAAAAAATACGGCAACCAGCCACTTTTTAATGCGTTTTTTATTTACGCCAATATGCATTTCGGGTTTGCACCCATCTTCAGCTGGCAAATTACATGGATCTTCAGTTACTACAGTAGTACAATCTCGACAGCAGTTTGGATGCTGCAGCAAGCCTGTGCAAAGCAACGACTCCAATCAGTTACTTCAATTTCGCGAGTTTAAAGTCAAGTAAAATGAACAGCTGATAGTGCCCCAGCAAATAATTATCGATCCCAGTGCAAAGCATTACCAAAAAAAAAAAAAAAAAAAAAAAAATTTACAAGTCCCAACTATTACCAGTATACAACTAAATAATGCTACCAGTTTAAGATATATATTTAGTCCTAAAGATAAGGCAAATTTTCTGTGTATTGATTCCATTATGTCTATGTATTATTGGACTACCGACCTTGAATAATAGTTCCAATGTCTTACATTTTAAATATGTCTCATGTCACTTACATGATATCATATATAAACACCAGTAACTTGATGCTACACTCAATAACTCCTGTTTTAAATGATGACTTGTGAATAACACTGAATAATGTTTTGTAACACTATATGAATACTTTGTAACTGGCCAATGAATGCCACTGATTCAATCAGATGAGTTATGAATAGTGTTTTTTAATACTCAATACTTGCTGCATGTTTAGTAATTGACCAATGAATGCCACTGATTCAATCAGATGAGTTGTGAATAGTGTTTTGTAATACTCAATACTTACTACATCTTTAGTAACTAGTCAATGAGTGACAATAATTGTTCATATCGATTGATACACTAGTGTAATTCTATGACGACTAGCATAAGAGTTAAAGTCCTTCACCTTCTGACCTAATTATCAGCAATTACTGCAATATCCGTTTATCCTGTCCATCCTCATGATCATGGAGCACTATATTGGTTTTTGCACTAATGCTACGTTGCTGTAAGAATATGGATTCTACAAGAATATGGTGTTGACATATCAAGCTGTCCACCACCTTGAACGATGGAGATGTTGTTATGGTCCTTCTGTTTGGTGTACCTAATGTACTACCAAAATGATAACATTGAATATTAATACAACATTTCAGTGTCTTGGCTACACTGATAAATACTTCAGGGAAGAGAACTTCAGATTGTCTCACTTGGTGTTGTGCTTCTGTAGAAAGATATGCACTTTCAGTGCAGCTACGTGCAACCTACTGTGCTACAACCATGTTGCAATCCTTCCCATTCCTATCCTAGTTTTTATAAAATGGTAAAGACTTATAAAGTGAGTGTGCAATTTATTTTATTTCTCAATTTGTTTAAATAGATGCAAACTTTTAAAAACTTTTATAGTGCATGTGCACTTTATTTCATTTGTTAATGTGATCAGTTCATGTAAAAATGCTAAACACTTATGCAGTACGTGTGCACTTTATGTCATTTGTTAATATAGTTTGTACTCATTGCGTATATACTTTGTCATATCTCAATATGTTTTGTACTCTGTGCATATGCACTCTATTTAATTTCTTAATATGTTCTGCACTTACCAATGATGCATATACTCTGGGACTGTAGACACAGTAACTAAATAGATTATAGAAAAATTTGTTGCTTATGGAAAGTCCAGTTGACTCACCATCGCTGCCAAATTTTTGCCCCCCAGTGGAGGGTTATGTAAGAGGTCCATAATTAAGGAATTTTTTGCTAGCGCACTCGAGCTGATGTAATTTCGATGTATTGCTCACGCGCTGCCTGCGATATGTAAGCTAGAAGAGAATCTGAGACCAAAGAGCAGTATTGACTGCAATAGAAACTTATGTAGCAGTAGGAGTAAGTTGTTGCGAGCGAGCAGTCGTGTCTGGTGTATCGTGTTGACTGGACCGGCCGTGTGCAGCGATGGCAGAGCCTGAGCGTTGTAGGATAAGGTAAAAGCAGCCTCGCGCATATGTAGTATTGTTACATCAAGTCCCATGTAAAGGTTTTAAAAAAATCTGTTAATAATAATCATAATCATAAAAACTAACTTTTGATATTCATCTCAATTTAAAGAATTCACTAATTTCTCCAATCCTTGGCCATCCCGGTTATTGAAAAGAAAAATCAGTTCTTTCCTTTTATATAAGCAAATCTATCGGCCAGCATTGCACTTAGCTGCGCCAGGAAAAATTCTTATAGGAGCAGATATATACGCGTTATCCGGGGATCTAATTAAGGTAAGATTTTTCAGTTTATTCAGAATGATGAATCAGGGCCATGACGCAGCATTGCTGATGTCGAAAAGTTACCAGATTAAATTGACTATCAGTTATTGAAAGGTTATAAGTGACCCACATTTTTTTATTGAGAGATTAGTCACGTTTTTATTATTGATAGGTTACGCAATTTATTTTGTGGGGAGGTTACACTGAATGTGAACGACATAATTATATTTTTTTACTGTTGAGAGGTTTAGGAATTTTTGTGTCTTGAGGTTACACTAAATGAGAATATTAATGAAAATATTTTATTTTGTGGGGAGGTTACAGCCCTTTTCCAGTTACAGGAGCTGGAACATGAGGCTTACCCACGTTTCCGGCAAACTGCTAAAAATTTGCCGATCTTTGACGGTCGATTGTGGCTAAACAGCTAAACTGGCATTAACTTTTAAATAGGTTATTCTAAGCAAAATGATACGCTCTTCCATTCACGTCTTTTGTTAATTTTCTGTAGGCTGTAAGGCTTTCAAGCTGTAAGTGAAAAACTCAAAAAAGTCCCAATATTTCGTGGTTTTTCGGCCCTCAAAAGTTTAGAAAAAGCCAAAAACAGTCACAAACTCATTTAACTCTTACTTGGGTTGCCTAAAGTCGATTAAAATTATTTGTTTATTGTGCATATTTATTGGCCAGGAAAAGTTTAATTTGCCTACTCTACTCGGAGCTCTCACAACGCCATGAGACAAAACAACTTTAATATCTGAGCTGCCTTAAATGATCTAGAGAAGTAAATGGAAACTTAAATGTGGGTGCCCGGTCAAGTATTTGGACGCACCTCTTCAGAATGCGAATCTAGCGAAATTTGTGATTTTTACAGTGGGCGTAGAGTTTGTTTTTTCCATCTATATTCCTTACTATTAGTTATAGCCCACGCATGAAAGGAGATGTTAGTAAGCGTTTAGATTACATTATCTTCCTCACGATGGTAATAATTTAGTATCTAATCTCTCCCGTAACGGGACTGTACTGCGCGTGACAGTAAGATCATTGCGTTGTTCTTATCGAAAGTTGAAGTAGATTTCCTGAAGTGGCCTTGTCGAAGTGCTACAAGCTCAAACAACTCCCGAGATGAAATAGAGGATTGTTTGCATACCATATGAATTCATCTAAAAACCCACTGACACTATTCGCTTTCAGGAAGGACAGAAACAACTGCTTCTGTTCTAGAACTGTACAAAACGGATACCGAAGGTGAAACAGTTTAATAGGGGCAAAAGGGTTCCGCACTCGGTTAATTATATGATTAATTGTTCATTGCCATTCTTATATAAATTAGTTCTGCTGTCATCTGTATATGTGAATCATATCGCTTTCCCATGACTTTTGTCACCTCAATGTATGTACACTAAATGACTTGGTATAAGCGCTATTCTTTGATGAAACAGTTAGCACAAGAGAGAAAGCCGTGGGGAGCCGCTTAGAACGAGTCAGGAGACTGATGACATTTAGTGGAATATCACTGTCGATGAAAGACTGTATCCCGTCTTTAAAAAAAGAAAGAAAAATAAACAAACTTCGTCTTAAGGTTCGTTTTTCGAGTACCATTGAAAATGTCTGTTGTGGAATTCTAAATCACGTTCGATGGAAAAGGAGAGGAGGTGGTATCGACCATAAGTCACGTCCTAAAATCTAAGTCAGGACAGTGTGAGATTATTTGAATGCCACTCCTCGCACACGACAAAACCCGTTAATATCGCTCCGAGTAGTTCGGTAGTTGTAATTTTTGTTGTGTCGAAAAATGTATCACTAGGTGGAAAATACGCATACCTGGCCATATCGCAGGAGTTCGATATTCTCTCCGTCAGTGGAGACCAGCGCGCCGACGATGCCGGACGCGATGACCAGTGTGGAGTGCTCGTGCTTCACTTTCACCTCCTGTCCTTTGGCTGTGGTGTTGGCCATGAGTATTGTCTTGGCAAACAGCTCGAAGCCAGTTAGCGCCAGGGACACCTAGACGGTGGCGAATTTCAGATAAGAATTTTTAAGTCTTTATGGGCCTGGTATATCATATTTATATACACTAGTATTCATGAAAGGAGCAAGCATTTCTTGAAAATTATATTGGACGGCTTACTGAACGAGACATGATCATATCACAAGAAAGTTACCACATAACAGCGTCCAAAATGTGCAGTTATAAAAGACTTGGAAGTGAAAAACGCCTAAGAATATTAATGTTGTGTTGTTGTGGTCTTCAGTCTTGAGACTGGTTTGATGCAGCTCTCCATGCTACTCTATCCTGTTCAAGCTTCTTCACCTCCCAGTATCTACTGCAGCTTACATCCTTCTGAATCTGCTTAGTGTATTCATCTCTTGATCTCCCTCTAAGATTTTTACCCTCCACACTGCCCTCCAATAACAAATTGGTGATTCCTCGATGTCTCAGAACATGTCCTACCAACCGATCCCTTCTTCTCGTCAAGTTGTGCCACAAACTCCTCTTCTCCCCAGTTCTATTCAATACCTCCTCAACAGTTATGTGATACCATCTAATCTTCAGCATTCTTCTGTAGCACCACATTTCGAAAGGTTCTATTCTCTTCTTGTATAAACTACTTATCGTCCATGTTTCACTTTCATACATAGCGACACTCCATACAAATACTTTCAGAAACTACTTCCTGACACTTAAATCAATACTCGATGTTAACAAATTTCTCAGCTTCAGAAAGAGAAGGCCATTCCCCCTGCGTGACGACACATTCCGACACATGTGCAATCCTCTTACCTCTTGGCTGACCTACTGCTTCTGGCTCTCGGCATAGGCAACGAAACTTTGACAATATTCCACGTTTCCAACTCTATACTATTCCGCGACACTACCGTTGCAACACTGAAGGTTGACCACATGACTGTCTGGCCAGTGTTAGAGAGGACCAGCTGTATCCATACCACTTGCACTATCTGCAGCTGATTTTCCTGCGAATGGTTTATTCACTAAAGTATCAACAACAATTTTAGTGCAATGGTGCTGTTTACAGATGAGGCTCCGTTACAACTTAAATTTTCAAATCAGCATATATGGACACACGTCAATCCTCACACAAATGTTGAAGCAAGTCATCAACAAAGATTTTCTATCAGTGTTTGGGCTGGCACTGTTGGTGAATGGCAGCGCTTCACTTTCTTCCATCCAGGTTCAACAGACAAAGTTATCATAATTTCGTAGAGAATGTTCTACCTGATCTGCTGGCAGATGTGCCCCTAGCTGTGCGACAAATATGTACTTCATGCACGATGGAGAACCTCCTCATTTTGGTGTCAGTGTCCGTCGGCTTCTAAACAACAGATTCGGCGATGGATGAATAGGTAGAGATGGACCAGTTGCCTGTCCTCCACGCTTTCCAGATCTAAACCCACCGGACTTCTATTTTTGGGGGCATTTGAAAGCTAGACTGTACGGGACCAAAGTAGAAGATGCTTAGTCTTCGTGCACATTTTATGGAAGACTGTGAAACCATGCCCAATACCCAGAGGTGTATCACCGCAAACGAGATTCACTACGACTTCGGGTTGATGCATGTATCAATGCCCATGGAGGACATATTGAACGTTCAACGTCAATTAGTTCGTTGCATTGGCTCAGGACGTGTCTTGTGACAGAAAAGTTCAAACCTACCTACTCCAGCAAAAGAATACATTAAAATCCTCCAAGTCATTAAACCTACGATGACTTGAGCACGGAGATCGAAATTAGGAAATTATTATATCTCCCTCCGAAACAGCCGACTTCCATGCACTATGCCCACTCCTCAAACAAGAGCAAGTACTGTTCAACAGTGACGAACTGTATCTGGTCAAACCATTGAAAACAGTATTCAATGAGCTGCTCATAAACAATTCGTGGCAGCTGATTCACAAATGCCTCACTGCGCTTGCTATTCCAGTTATAGGGGTTGCACAAATATCAGAACCCGCAGAAGATGCTACCGGTAAACACCCAACGCTTTCTTCATGATCGACCTAGAGAGATCAGACGCGGGTAAACCCATTTGCAATTTGTTTACTCTGCTTCTCCTTTGCCTTTTCGGAATTAGCGCACATAATTGAGTGGGTGAGGTTTATTTGCACTGTACCATCATATTATCGCACTGCGTCGTTGAGTCCCGAGTGAAATGTTTGTGCATTAAAGACACTGAACGCTTATCCACAGGAGAAGAGACCTGTACATGAAAAAAGTGTCATGGTGATTTCCCCATTGGCAAAAGATTCCGGACTAGTCCCCCACTTGGATCTTCGGGAATTGCCAAGCGGGAGTTGACCATGAAGAAAAGATTGAATAATCAACGAAAGGGTAACGTTCTACGAGTCGGGGCGTGGAATGTCAGAAGGATGAAGCTGGTAGAAAAGCTACTGTAAACAGCTCGATGACAGAGTTGTTCTCATCAGAATCGACAGCATACCAAAACTGACACCAATAATTCAGGTATACACTGATCAGACAGAACATTATGATCACCTACCTAATAGCTGGTATGTCCACTTCTGGGTCGGATAACAGCGGCGACGCGTCGCGGCAGAGAAGTAATGAGCTCTTGGTAAGTCGTTGGAGGGAGTGGTCACCACACTTAATTCCCATAAACTCTGAGGAGGAGAGTGGTGAGCTCTGAAGCCACGTTCAATCACATCTCAGAAGTCTTCGATTGGTTTCACATCAGGCGATTTGGGGGGCCTGCCATCAACTAGAACTCGCTACTGTATTCCTCGAACCACTTCATCACACCCCTGGTCTTGTGACACGGTGCATTATCGTGTTGAAAAATGCCACTGTCGTCGGGAAACATTATCGTCATAAAGGGGTGCACGTGATCTGCAACTTGTGAACGACACCGCTTGACAGTCATGGTTAACGTTAAGAGTGCAATGGGAATTGCACTATTAAATGCAGAAGAAAGAGCGGATAGGTGGCAAGATTACATTGAGGGCCTCTATGAGGGAAAGGACTACCGGATGACGTGATAGAAGAACAAACATGAGTAGTTAGGGAAGAAAGATGGGATCTACACTCCTGGAAATTGAAATAAGAACACCGTGAATTCATTGTCCCAGGAAGGGGAAACTTTATTGACACATCCCTGGGGTCAGATACATCACATGATCACACTGACAGAACCACAGGCACATAGACACAGGCAACAGAGCATGCACAATGTCGGCACTAGTACAGTGTATATCCACCTTTCGCAGCAATGCAGGCTGCTATTCTCCCATGGAGACGATCGTAGAGATGCTGGATGTAGTCCTGTGGAACGGCTTGCCATGCCATTTCCACCTGGCGCCTCAGTTGGACCAGCGTTCGTGCTGGACGTGCAGACCGCGTGAGACGACGCTTCATCCAGTCCCAAACATGCTCAATGGGGGACAGATCCGGAGATCTTGCTGGCCAGGGTAGTTGACTTACACCTTCTAGAGCACGTTGGGTGGCACGGGATACATGCGGACGTGCATTGTCCAGTTGGAACAGCAAGTTCCCTTGCCGGTCTAGGAATGGTAGAACGATGGGTTCGATGACGGTTTAGATGTACCGTGCACTATTCAGTGTCCCCTCGACGATCACCAGAGGTGTACGGCCAGTGTAGGAGATCGCTCCCCACACCATGATGCCGGGTGTTGGCCCTGTGTGCCTCGGTCGTATGGAGTCCTGATTGTGGCGCTCACCTGCACGGCACCAAACACGCATACGACCATCATTGGCACCAAGGCAGAAGCGACTCTCATCGCTGAAGACGACACGTCTCCATTCGTCCCTCCATTCACGCCTGTCGCGACACCACTGGAGGCGGGCTGCACGATGTTGGGGCGTGAGCGGAAGACGGCCTAACGGTGTGCGGGACCGTAGTCCAGCTTCATGGAGACGGTTGCGAATGGTCCTCGCCGATACCCCAGGAGCAACAGCGTCCCTAATTTGCTGGGAAGTGGCGGTGCGGTCCCCTACGGACTGCGTAGGATCCTACGGTCTTGGCGTGCATCCGTGTGTCGCTGCGGTCCGGTCCCAGGTCGACGGGCACGTGCACCTTCCGCCGACCACTGGCGACAACATCGATGTACTGTGGAGACCTCACGCCCCACGTGTTGAGCAATTCGGCGGTACGTGCACCCGGCCTCCCGCATGCCCACTATACGCCCTCGCTTAAAGTCCGTCAACTGCACATACGGTTCACGTCCACGCTGTCGCGGCATGCTACCAGTGTTAAAGACTGCGATGGAGCTCCGTATGCCACGGCAAACTGGCTGACACTGACGGCGGCGGTGCACAAATGCTGCGCAGCTAGCGCCATTCGACGGCCAACACCGCGGTTGCTGGTGTGTCCGCTGTGCCGTGCGTGTGATCATTGCTTGTACAGCCCTCTCGCAGTGTCCGGAGCAAGTATGGTGGGTCTGACACACCGGTGTCAATGTGTTCTTTTTTCCATCTCCAGGAGTGTAGTATTAGAATAGAATTTAGAAGAGTTTTGCATTACTTAAAATGCAGTAAGGCAGAAGGAACAGATAATATTTCACCGGAATTTTTGAAATCATTGGGAGAAGTGGATTGCTCTCGTTGGTGTGTAGGATGTATGCGACTAGCGATACACCGTCAGACTTTCGGAAAAAGATCATCTACACAGTGACCAAGATTTCAAGAGCCGACATGTGGTAAAACTATAGCATAATCAGCTTAAATGCTCAAGCATCGAAGTTGCTGACAATAGTAATATTTAGAAGAGTGGAAAAGAAAATTGAGAATGTGTTAGATGACGAGCAGTCTAGTTTTAAGAAAGAGAAAGGCACCATAGAGGCATTCTGACGTTGCGGTTGATAATAGAAGCAAGACTGAAGATAAATCTAGACACATTCATAGGATTTGTCGACCTGGAAAAAATTTCCGAGGTTGTAAAATGGTGCAAGATGTTCGGAATCCTGAGAAAAATAGGGGTAACCTAAAGGTCAAGACGGGTAATACACAATATGTACAGGAACCAAGAGAGAACAATGAGACTAAGAACGTAGTGCGCGAATTAAAGAAGGGTGTAAGACAGGGATGTTGTCTTTCTTTCACATGTGCTGTTCAATCTATGCATCGAAGAAGCAATGACGGAAACACAAGAAAGGTTAAAAAGTGGGATCGAAATTCAAGGTGAAGGGATATCGGTGATGCCATTCGCTGATGACATTGCTATCCTAAGTGAAAGTGAAGAAGAATGGAATGAACAGTCTAATGAGTACAGAATACAGACTGAGAGTAAACTGAAGAAAATCGAAAGTAATGAGAAGTAGCAGAAATGCGAACAGCGAGACACTTAACATCAGAATTGGTGAACACGAAGCAGATGAAGTTAAGGAATTCTCATACCTAGCCCATTACGTAGGGAGCAAGTAGGTCACCAAAAGCAGGCTAGCACTGGTAAAAAGGGCATTCATGGCCAAGTTTACTAGTATCAAGCACAGGTGTTAATCTGAGAAAGAAATTTTTGAGAATATACATTTGGAATACAACATTTTATGGCAGTGGGGAAAACCGGGACAGAAGAAAATCGAAGCATTTGGTATGTGGTGCTACAGACGAATGTTGAATATTAGGGGAACTGATAAGATGAGGTATGAGGAGGTTCTCCGCAGAATCGTCGAAAAAAGAAATATATGGAAAACAACGACAAGTGGAAGGGACAGGATAATAGAACTACTGTTAAAACATCAGGGAATAACTTCCATTGCACTCGAAGGAGCTGTAGAGCGTAAAACATGCAGAGGAAGGCAGCGGCTGGGATACATCCAGCAAATAGTTGAGGACGTGGGCTGCAACTGCTACTCTAAGATGAAAAAAGGTTGGCACAGGAGAGGAATTCTTGGCGGACCGCATCAAACAATTCAGAAGATTGACGACCAAAAGAAAACACCTTGACTTCCAAAACGATCGTGTTCGACAACGTTCCGGGCTGTGTCGCGTACCCTCATATGGCGGAGGAGGGAACACATAATGCAAGTAACTTTTCCTTTATTTTTTGTGTACAACAGATTTTGGTCGACCTTCATGAAAGCTCATCCCTAATGATCATTCTGTCGACGGGACGTTGAACTCTAATGTTCTTTCCATCCTTCACGAGAGTGATCGTTCTCGTAAGCACGGCCACGAAGAAACTCTGCAGCCCGACTGTAACTAGTTTTTTTTTTTCTGTACGTGATTGATTTCCAGAAGCTGAACGGCACATTTCGAGGGATTATGGTTGATTCAGATTTTCATGAAAATTTTAAAAAATCATCAAAATAAAAACTTTACGTGAAATTTCCGTTTGTCACAATACTGTTTCTTCCAAAATTCACTGTAAACAAACTATTCGGCCTATTCCTGAGTTTCCATTGTTTTAACCGGCCAGTGTGGCCGAGCGGTTCTAGGCGCTACAGTCGAACCGCGCGACCGCTACGATCGCAAGTTCGAATCGTGCCTCAGTCACGGATGTGTGTGATGTCCTTAGGTTAGTTCGTTTTAAGTAGTTCTAAGTTCTAGGGGACTGATGACCTCTGTATTTAAGTCCCATAGTGCTGAGAGCCATTTTCCATTGTATTAAAAATGACAAAAGACCAATTTTAAAAGAATCTTAATGTCGCATTTTAACAGTATCGTGTAGTGGTCGCTTGAAAAAGCTTAAAGAGAGATTCTCCTAAGTCCGCGTCGTGTTAACGTACCGTACAGCTTATACCAAACGTTGGATCGACACTGAAGCATTGCAGCGAACGTGGACGTTGCTGCGGGCTGGGATCTGGGTCTGCATCGTCTTCATTTCGCCAGACACCACACAAACACCTCAGGTTGCAATGGGCATGTCGCTGGACCGCTGTGTGACAAAATGCAGCGTTATCCGACGAGTTCCGCTTCAAAGGTGTGCTTATAAGTGTTACACGCTAACATGGTAACCAGGAACAAGCACTACGCCACAGACGCGGTGCTTTGGGAGTATACTCTGTTCATCAAAAGAATAAACATTGCGCCATG
The DNA here is from genome assembly GCF_023897955.1 of Schistocerca gregaria. Classification (NCBI taxonomy): domain Eukaryota; kingdom Metazoa; phylum Arthropoda; class Insecta; order Orthoptera; family Acrididae; genus Schistocerca; species Schistocerca gregaria. The sequence goes on from NC_064921.1 coordinate 122,606,642, forward strand.
TATTCTTCCGCGTTTGCTTCAGTGTCATTGAATTCCGTTTCGCATGGAGCGGAAGTCAAGCTGAGTTCAGTGTAATAAGGCACCATCGTAAGGATACGTTTCATGCTGTGTTACATTTACATAAACTGAGGGATGATGCGGAACAACAGCTTTAGCGACACGTTAAACTTGGACAACACTGGTCAGCCAGCTGGTCCATCTAACCTACAATGATGTGAGTAGCTGCAGTTAAGACGTAAAAAAAGACGGGCAGAGAGACAACATAGCTTCGAATGTCATTTAATTTTTAAGGAGAATGAAATAATATTCGGCAAAACTCCATTACAACCCACGCTTCTTATGTGACCAGACGGAAAGCATAAAATACTCTCGTTCTCACCTAACATAGTGTTCTAATTGCAAACAAGAGTGATTTAAATTCCTGTCTTAAACAAAGGTTAATCGAGCTATGTGTGATGCAAAAGCGTAGTGCAGGGATTTCCCCGTATTGTTGAATACTGATGCCCCTGAAGGTATTAATTGCAATCAGTAATTATAGTAATCTCTTAGCTCCTTCCTTATCCGAATCCGAGAAATACGTTTCAGTTCTGAAATGGTCATCCGCTACGTTGATAACGAGTCGACCAACAAAAGAATCCACGAAACCACCCAGGCGCCGTAATTTCCCCTCTTCCTTCATGACGTGCCGTTCTATATCCCGCCAGCGTTCGACAGCGCCATGTGAAAAAGTTGCATGCGTTAGTTCCAGTAGGTCGGCAGTCTTATTATTTCTGGGGCCAAATATGTTAACTTGGTTCCACATCAGTTATGTTTGGTTCATTTTGTAATCGTGCAGTAGAAAATGTAAAAATGCAACATTAGTATGGTGTACTCGATGCTGTGAAAGTGATCGTTTTTAATATTTCTACGACATTTATAGTTCTTGCTCGTATGAGACTACATACGTGGTATATAATAATGGACATAGTCCAAATACAGAGTGTTTGGGTTTTCATTTTTGCCCTAAAAATTAAAAAAATAAATTTATTAACAACCTCTCATAAAATATCGATAGTCAAGAATTTACATTTGAAGTGAAAACTGGAGTTTTGCGTGCAATGTGTAATTGCAAACAAGAAGACGTGCATTATTCACAAAAAATGATGATGAATTTTACAATTACGAGATGTTGGTATTTCGAACTGAACGAAAATGGAAGATAAGTAAGGCGAGACTTGAACCAGAGATCCCTGAACTGCACTAGGTTATCAGTTTACGGCGCTACCGATTGCGCTGTATATCCAATGTGAATTCGTGTCTCAATTGTATTAAATACAGTCCTGGGGTAAACTTCAAAGTTGATTTTTTTTCTGTAAATTTATGAAAAACATTAAGACAATCTGTTTCCCGGCACTTTTGAGTGTTCCACAAGCGTGTTTAGCTACGGAACAGGAAGAAGTCTCAGCCATTTTCATACTGCGGCCAGCCGGAGTGGCCGAGGGTTCTAGGCGATACAGTCTGGAACCGAGAGACCGCTACGGTCGCAGGTTCGAATCCTGCCTCGGGAATGGATGTGTGTATTGTCCTTAGGTTAGCTAGGTTTAATTAGTTCTAAGTTCTAGGCGACTGATGACCTCAGAAGTTAAGTCGCATAGTGCTCAGAGCCATTTGAACCATTTCATACTGCGTATTAACAGCGCGACAGCCGGAGCACAACAGAACAGAGACTGTGACTGTGTACGATTTTTGAAATAAAAACTACTTAGCTGAACTGTGATTAAGAAAAACGTTCAGGGCTGTTAATACATTGGAACATTTTAAAGTCTGATTTAATGTAATTTAGTAATAATATATCTAATACGTAAGTATGACCTACTTCCAAGAGCGTAACAACACCAGTGTACGTGCGCTCCGGCTTCTGACCAATCATCACGTTTGTGTTTCTTTACATCAGGTCTAATCTTATGATGACCAGAGTATAGTATTATGCAATGCGGGAGAGCTGCCACAGGATCTGTGGTAGTAATGAAAGACACCATGACGGCTGTGGAGTACGTAAACATGAATGAGGACTATCCTCATCCGTTCATACTTGATGTCTTCTCCGGAGGTGATGGGATTTTTCAGTCATAAAAATCTGTCAGGGCAAGAATCCTACTACGGTCATTGAGGAGCGTGATAGTGAACTCAAGTTGATGTCTTGCTCACCAAATTCGCCTGATCTGAGTGACGGAACCCATGCGACACGGTGTCGTGTGCCAGATCCGTTCCCGCAAACAATCGGCCCTTATTAAAGACCTGTTTGTACGAATCTAGCGCCGGATACCTCCGGAAACTTAACAAGGAATTGCCGAAATCACGACACGCTCGCAGAATCATTGCTGCTGTGCGTTCCAGGGGTGGTGATTATCTTGTTCTTCATACAGGTTTCTGGTTGTCACGGGAGCAGTGACGTGTTCACGGCACTCTCTGTATTCGTACTTGAAACGTACTGTAAAACCAATACTCGTACTTGTCCAGAAACGTCATCCAGTTACGTTACCGAGCACTGAAGTAAAAACGACCAAAGCAGGCTACGAGGCTATTCCTTGAGTAGCAAATGTGAGTTAGTAATCCAAGTTTGATGATGCCACTCCACTTACAAGAGAAGTCTCTCTGCTCGAACAGGAATTCAGTTTTCCAATTGTACTTAGAAGCTTTATGTAGCACTGGCGAAAGCATTCGACTGTGTTACTCTAATTTTGCTTGTTATTGGGCTTAAAACCAAAGGTTCCACGGCAAAATATACGAAACAATATGCATAAGGACTACAGGCACATTTGACAAAGCAGTATCTGGACAATCCTCAGAACCAGACTCTTGATCTTCAAAATGAAATGCCACTTGAATCACATTCTTGGATTCAGAAACATGTGCAAGACCAGTTGCTTCCGAGAAATATAGACGCACTGGCTGATACGCTAGAGCATACAGCTCGTTATGGATAATAGACTGTATTTTCACTATGATAATTCTATTTCCTAATTTAGTGTCAAATTGGCTGCAGAGTGTCTGTTATCCTTGTTGCATACATTTTTTTACCATCGGAAGAAATATACATCCCAAGGTTGTATGTATTTTATTGTTTTTGACCGAATTATCATGCATTCAATGTCTCCATTCCCAAATCAATCATTTACTATTTTTGTGTCTGTGTGAGAACGCCAGGAATCACAAAGTAGTATACACTACTGGTTATTTCCGTCGTTATCATTAAAAATACGCTCGAAAAAGGCTTGTAAATGGTCTTTTGTCATTTTACTAATCGTGCTACCTCTAAAGTGTATGTTTGTTGGAAGGCTGTTTTCAGTACCGTTTTTAACTTTCGGGCCGATATTTTTTTCTGAGGGCAAATATACAGTTCTTTCATTAGATGTCCATCCACTGATAGTCCAACATCTGTTCTATAGTTAGATTCTATTGCCTGCACCTTAGACGAAGGAAACTGTTGATTTTCCCCGTTTTTGATACTGTCATACTAGAAGTTAGTTTAGTTGAAGCCACATTCTTCCAAATGCAGTATGGCGTAGCTGGAAACTTGCAGTTTTCTGGTTTACTTCTTCGGCAAAACGGGTCCCAGACTGGTGAATATCTTGTTCTTCCTACAGATTTCTGACTATCACGAAAGCAGTGACGTGTTTATGGCACTCTGTATTCTTACTTGAGACGTGCTGTGAAAGCCGCGGGATATTTAAAATTTGTGTGCCCAGTTTTTCTTGCTTTTTGCATTGCCCATCATTTCCGGTGGCAGTAATGGACACATTTTTGTATTGGACGCATTTTTCTTCATTGCTTGCTGTGTCAGATTGGGATAGAATGTGCCGTTTTATCGCCAGTTCTTTGATTAATTGTTTCGTCGAAATGGATGTTTCCACCACTGCCACTAGCACTATAATCTTGAACGCTATTAATCACGTTATCATCTATGAAGTCCTTTTCTGCATCCATTACTCTGTCTAATGTAACTATATTTGAGCAGCCAATGAATATTCATGTTTCTGGAAAATCATAACCACCAAAAACATTGTGAAAGTGTTACCAACCTGTCCTGAACTGTCTTCTGTTGGATAACATACACAACGTTCCAAACATCGATGGTTTCGTTCACTTTTATTGTGTATGTTTGTCAATACTGACATACATATACTATAGATGTTAGCCACTTGCTGGAGGTAACTGATTGACTGGCGTCAATCCCCTCCCACCCTATTGCTCCTCCTCCTTCTTCTCCTCCAAGACTGTAATCGCTGTTGTGTACAAACCAAGAGCAACACAATTACGCGCAGTCGCCGGCATGGTTAGGAATGTGAGATGGGTCTGTGTACAAATGTTTAAATAAAAATTCCTGTTTGAACCGATAGACGTTAGCGGTTTCTGCAGTGTTGTGCTAATAGTCCTGTGCACGTTTCACATTGCACCACGTCCTGAATGCTGTCACGTCTATTGAGGAAAGAGCCGCTTACGGTACGTCAGTGTACGAACTCACGTTTGCTGCCAACTCGTGATATAACAGTTGTTGGCCCCTACAGTTTCTACACTCTGCTACGATTTGGGATGGTGCCTCTGATCATTGCTTCATTCCGTAGTTACTTCTTCAGGATACCGTGTAAAATTTCTTAAATTTGTTGTCTTTTGTCACATCTTGTGTACTTCACAGTGTAATAAGTTATTTAACGGTTGGAAGATACTTAGTGCAGAGGGAATTTTCCAGCTCCAATCTTGGACCGAAAAGTTACCCTCATACGTCCTAAAGAGAATTAGAAAAAAAATTAACGTACATTATTTTGTGTCAGATTGTTCGAGACGTTTATAATGGTGTCCAGGTTCGTGAGCATCTGGTCCGGGTCCAGCGTTCTGTTCTTGTTCTTCAGAGCGCCGTCCTCGATGGTTTTTGGCTCAAGTTGTTCCAGCGCCTCCTCAACTCTATCACGAATCGTGTTGGTGGCTTCAGTTCTTGTCGTCTGGCTGTCCTGCAACAAAAAACGACGGCTGATTGCAGCCTCAGGGTACCCGTGCAACATCAGTGTCTCAGATAACTATAATGTCACAAAGCGTGCAGTGATAAGAATATTTTCACCCGACAGCACATTGCCGGACGTGTGCTAATGAGGCAGTTATGTATTTATAGAAACAGCCTAACATCAGTCATGGTCGTGAGCGAATTAGGTAACATAAGAATAGGATGGCCCACACTGGTGACACATAGCTCCTGGTACCATGTAGGTGGAATTTTGAACCTCGTCTGCCTCTCGGGACAGGAACTGAGAACACGCCACTAAGTTCATACACAGTGTCAGAAAGGTCACAGCTCGTAGTAATAGACGGAAAGTCATCGAGTAAAACAGAAATAATATCCGGCGTTCCTCAAGGAAGTGTTATAGGCCCTCTATTGTTCCTGGTCTATATGAACGACATAGGAGACAATCTGAGTAGCCGTCTTAGATTGTTTGCAGATGATGCTGTCATTTACCGTCTTGTAAAGTCATCACATGATCAAAACGACTTGCAAAATGATTTAGATAAGATATCTGTATGGTGCGGAAAGTGGCAACTGATCCTGAATAAAGAAAAGGGCGAAGTTATTCACATTAATACTAAAAGAAATGAGCTAAATTTCGATTGCGGGATATGTCACACAAATCTGAGGGCTGTAAATTCAACTAAATACTTAGTGACTACAATTACAAATAACCTAAATTGGAACGATCACTTAGATAATTTTGTGGGCAGAGCAAACCAAAGACTGCGATTCATTGACAGAACACTTAGAAGGTGCAACAGGTCTACCAAAGAGACTGCTTACACTATGCTTGTCCGCCCTATTCAGGAGTACTGCTGTGCGGTGTGGGATCCGCATCAGGTGGTACTGACATAAAAAAAGTACAAAGAAGGGCAGCTCGTTTTGTATTATCGCGAAATAGGGGAGATAGTGTCACAGACATGATACGTGAATTGGAGTGGCAATCATTAAAACAAAGGCGTTTTTCGTTGCGACGGGATCTTGTCACGAAATTTCAATCACCAGTTTTCTCCTCCGATTGCGAAAACATTCTGTTGGCACCCACCTACATAGGGAAAAATGATCATCACGATAAAATAAGAGAAATCAAGGCTCCCACGGAAAAATTTAAGTGCTCGTTTTTCCCACGTGCCATTCGAGAGTGGAAGGGTAGAGAGGCAGCATGAAGGAGGCTCATTGAACTCTCTGCCAGGCACTTTGTGAATAGCAGATTAATCACATAGACGTAGACGTAGACGTAAACGTAGACGTAGACGTAGACGTAGAGTGTTTCACAGTCCATGTTACACCAGTCTTCGCGGTTGTAGGGACGACTTAGCAGATTAAGTTTTACTTAGGAACAGTTGTCCGGAAACAGTTCGTGTCCGTGTTACATGGAAAACAAGATTCACATATTTCACTCCTATTTACTGTTATTTTACAACAGCTGTTCACCAAGTTCGATCCACACAGTGTGTCTTCACAGTAAGTTCGAATAAACTGTGTCTAACATGCATCGTGTATGATTAATCACTGTTACTGCAGCAGTGATCAGCGCAACCAAACCTTCCTCGGACTGAACAGATGTATCATAAACAAGGCTCTTTATTTGGCCCCACAAGAAAAAGTCCAAAGGGGTTAAATCTGGGGATTTTGGTGGCCAAGCATGTGGTCCACCTCGGCCGAGCCACCTGCCCCCGTAGGCTACGTTCAGATATTTTCGGACGAGAACTTCAAAATGTGCTTCTGCGCCATTATACTGGAACTACAATTCGTGCCGAATGTCCAATGGCACATCTTCCAAAAACTCCGCCAACACTTGTTGCAGGAATGTCAAGTACCTAGCACCGTTTAGGTGGGGGAGGATGTAGAACCGAATCACACGACCATCGCAGATACCTGCGCAGGCGTTAATGCCGGAGGTGTGCTGAGATCTTCATGTACACGTGGCTTTTGGGTTTTCTTGACGCAAAATGTGGCTAATTCGAGCGTTCAAAACACCTTCCCTGTTGAAATGCGATTCGTTGCTGAACACAATTCGCCTTGGAAACTAAGGGAAATCCACACAATGGTTTAAAAACAAAGCACAGAAATTGACACGTGGCACAAAATCCTGAAGGAGCATGGCGTGTACCTTCTGAGAGTGATACCGGTGGAGTTTCTGTTCATTGCAGAACACGTCAGACAGACGAGTGAGACACATACGAGTCACGTTCAATGGCTCGAGTACCCATCGATGAGTTCTCTTCCACTTGATGAAGCACTTCCTCTCCCGATACGACAGTGCACCGCGTTCTCGGAGCACAGCAGTTTCCTCTATCGCTTGCGAATTTCCCACTTTCCCGCAGCCGTTATTCTACTCTGGCAGATACGGAATGAGATGCAGGAGAAGCTCTACGTCTGTACCAAGAGTACTTTCCAAATCGTGAGACTCCATAACGGCGAGCTTCACCGTAAATTAACAGCACATCGGTGTACTCTGCTATCGTGTACTCAGGCATCCTATTGCTGTATTATCAGTCACCGTATTGTCAACTGACGCCTGACACATCACCAGGAAGCTCGAAAGCAAGGACAACACGCGACATTGCGTCATCATACCATTCATCACTGTGGGTAGTCTATCAGAACAGGCGAACTGTGTAAGAAACATCTAGAGTGCGACTGACAAGGGGAAGGCCTCAGACACGATCAACCGATTCGGCTCAAATTTGGCAGGTCGCTTGTGTACAACCTAAAACGAAGGAATCTAAGATATTTTGGGTAAACACCCCGGAAATTTTGAGAAAATCACCCCTAAAGGTTATGACGAGCAATCGACTCAAAATTGGCAGGATCGATAGGTAATTGTAAGTATAGCATTTTTCATCATCAGGTATAGGGTCCGAAAATGCATACTTTTCCAGAAATCGAGGTAAGAAACTGAGTGTCTTACAGGTATTTTATTGTATTGTAAGGTATTTATTGCTTTAATAGTGCTGATTATCTTTCGTACAGCAGTAAATTTCTTAAGTGTTCAGTTACTTTTATTTCTGAAATACTCGACGTAAATCTCCATAAGTGAGTAGTCTAAGGTTTGCGAAAGTGTAGATGCAAAGAAAAGAACTAATTACTTTACTTAAAAGTCATTCTTAGTCAGATTTGTATCCACTATTAAAAGTAACTGAATAGAACAGTGATCATAATAAGTGGTTATTGGCTGTTGCAGTTTAAGGGCAACTTGATGAGCACCTGCTTCATAGGTATTGCTGTTTAAAAGTGTTTTCGTTTGTGTCTTGCGAGAAGTGTCCAGTTCTGATCTCAGTCAACTGACAGAACAGTTTCTGAGTCCCCACGCCAACTTTGAGCCAGTATGACAGTTATTATTCCAGTTAAAATACTTGTGAAGTGCTGAATAGCTTTTCTGTTCTTTAAAGTTTAACTGGCGGTAATTGTTGAGGTTATAAAAGATTCAGAGACTTCATGTTTCACTTAAGCTTTGTTTAATGCAAAGAAGTATGTGCTCTCTTTGGATACACATAGTATTAACAACAATCGGAACAGCAATTTTAAGATCATTTCTATACCAGTGTTTCTTGATAGTTAAAGAGTAAAAGCTGCTTATGTTCAAATTACTTGTATTCTTCCATCAGTAACTGTTTGCGCAAAATGAACCTTAACTTTCTTATGTCGAATACAGAAAGTATATGTCAGTGAGAGACAGTTTGTTGCCAAAACATTTTAAATTTTGATATGTGTTTCTCTTGGCACACTGCTGTTCTAACACTTGCTAGATCGTGCTGCTATTTCAGGTCCTATTTTCCAAACAGAATTTAGTCCCAAGTACAGTCATATGCAGTAGTTAATTTTTTTGTTAAACAGTATTATCGCTTGGTATTATTTTGTCTAATTTGGCTGGCGAACGTTTTATTCGTTTACATGATTCTAGTTTACTTTAAAACTACAGTAAGCTTAGTTTGAATTCCGCTTTTGAGTTACTGCTCCCTATCAAAATAGAACCTTTTAGATAACGAAAACACCCGGGTACTTTTTCCATTAATACACAGTCACGGTCATTTTAAATTCCTTTCATAAGAGTAACATTATCGGCAATTTGCTAGTGTGGTCGTAACCAATACACACTCGGCGAAGAAGACAAAGACATACGAGCGACGTGGCGCAAGGGTTAGCACACTGGATTTAAATTCAGGAGCACGACGGCGCAGTACCGCTTTAAATTTACTGTGATTTCCCTAAATCGCTTCAGGCAAATGCTGGGAGAGTTCCTTGAAAGGGCACAGCCGACTTCCTTTCCCATCCCTCCCTAATCTTGTGGGATCGATGACCTCGCTGTTTGGTCCCCTTTCCCATATCAACCAACCAACAAATAAAATGTCGGTCAAAGGCCTCATGCACAATCGGCGTTACCAGGAAAGTTATCAGAGAACAATTCTTTGGAATTAATGACGCTATTTGACAGTGGGTATTGATTTAAATCAATGGGGGAGGTTGAAAATTTGTGCCAGAGCAGGAATCGAACCCAGCTCTCCTGCTTATGAGGCAGATGCGCTGACAGCTACGCCATCTGGACACAGCGGTGTTCGTAGCTGCACGGAAAACACTAGCATGCCTCTCATCAGACACAATTTCTAGACTTTTACACACACTAAAGAAGTAGCGTCCCTCGCCCATTATTCTCGTTACCAGCGGCATTTCGCCGACTCTAGTAAGAGTCTGAGCGTGGTGGGCATCCGCACTAAAGAAATCATTGGCCATCCACGCCTTAATTATATATATGTGTTGTGTGTTCTACTAGACACGTCTGAGAGAACAGACACCACATACATAAAAATTCGCCTGTTACATTGTTAGGAGCATGAATGTAATACCAACATGGCAGGAGCCAGAGCAGAAGTTTATCTGAAGGCAACCGTCGAAGAGAGGCCAAAGGTTTTCGTGGCTGAAGAAGAGACAACGTCTAGATGGACAGTGTTAGGCAGGGTGTCCCAGCGAAGAGATCCGGTCCGTGAACCTCTGACGTCATTGTCGCTGTAGCAAACCAAGCTGCAGTATACTGGTAAATTCTCTGCGCGCAGAAAACTTCTCGTGCAATTTTGTTGTCTTTATTTAGCTTCGATATTCGTCACAGTTGCGATAGCAGTGTAATATTTGTGCGGGTAGTGTCAGACCATCACGTTCATTTTCAAACTAAATGGCCTTAGCCATAAGTGTAATCATGCAGTTCCTATCAACGTACACGTGAGTAACCAAATATTTATTATTCCTAACCAGTAAATATTGGATAGACACAAAATGATGAACTACGAATGAGCATACTACGTGATTTCCTTCCATTCGAAAGCAGCAAGGTAGCTTTATAATGGCTTGCACACTGAAAGTCGTTAAGAACATATGCTGTTTTTACCAGTATTCCTGTATCCACAAATTATTTTGGACGACCAGCCAAAATAGCAGATTGTGTATTGCTGCTCCCCACCCTTCTACAACTCTGGAATCTACCACCTTTCAGAAGAATCTTTGAGTGATATTAATCTGGTGATCGTACTAGGCTCAATTATTTGAACTGGACATACACGACCAGTAGGTCGAGGTAATCACGGACCCATTTCAAGCAGAGACGACTGAAGGGCATTACCACCAGCTGAAGTAGAAAGCGACGTCATTGCGAACTGCATGTCTAACAATGATGACTGGCTAATACGCCAAGAAAAACGGGACATTTCCGCTACAGACTAGCCAGGACGGTACACGTGGTTTCACGAGCAGCGGAAATTATGAAAATCGAATACACTGTCGTCGACGATGTGGTGACTCAGGCTACGATCGTTTTGCATGAAAGTGATAGGTTTTAATTTTTTAGAAATGTTCTCTGATATTCAGCCGCGTTGCGTCATCTTCAAGGTGCGATGTTTCGGCAAGATGACTTGTCACACTCTTAAAGGTGATCCTGATCCCAGACTATCTTCCGCTGGAAGCAGTCTTATACAAAGCGAATCACTTAAAACTTGCACCACAGATATTGCGGAAATGGAGAGTGCTATTGTCGTGCTGTTTTCCCAGAATGGATTGATAGTCATGGGCTCGTATTGTTAGCCAATCGACAGGACGTAGCTATACTTATAAAGTGTATTTTTTGTGTAAACATACACTTTTTTGAAAGGAACAATGCCCATTGGCATTAACGAACTGAAAATTAGAACGTGTGTTCCAGGATTCTAGCTAGAGTCTTTACGAGATATCGCATTTCGGAAAGTTACCACACCGACACTTGTATAATAGCTGTGGTAACTTACACTAAAGAACAACACAAGGGGATACACAAGTTTTATGGATTCTCACCAGCAACTAGAAAACTGACCATCAAACGTTGTGTTCAAAATGACCATCGGCAGTGGCAATACACGCTTCTAGTCTGGTGTGAAACGACCGCTGCATACGTGTTAGCATTTCAGAGTATATGTCCGAGCAGGCTGCAGTAATACCTCGTTTCATATCATTGGGCGTAGCTGGTATGTCCTTGTAGACAGCGCCTTTCAGCTTTCCCCACAGAAAAAAGTCTACAGGCGTAAAATCCGGGAAACGGACCAGCAAAGTTACAGGTCATCTGCTTCCAATTCAACGATTTGGAAACAATTCGTGAAGACATGGTGCAGCACTTTGCGCACTGTGGGCCCGACAGCCATCATGTTGATACTACAGGTTCTTTCTAGTCTTCAGAGGAATGTCTTCTACCATCCATGAAATATGGTCTTTTAGGAGGCTGCGATACTTGTGTGCGCGTTCAGTATTATGTCAATGAAACATAGACTTATGAGCTGATGGTTCATTATCCCTCACTAGGGTTATCAACTGACCAATAGTGCATTTTTCGGAGGTTTACGTGGCCATGATTAGTAAATGTTGCTTCGTCACTAAACAAGATATGATACGTTTGGAATATCCTGTCTTAATACCCATGTACAGAAGCTAACACGCTTCTCCTCGTTTCCATGCAGCTCTTGATGGGGAGAGATGGGATAGGGATGGATACTATGCCGATGGAGAATGCGTAGGACACTTGCCCAACTCATGCCTTATCCTCCTGTGATAGCGAGGGAGCTAACGTGCAGATCAACTGCAACAGCATCAGAATATTAATTTACCCCTCTTCTGTCGTTACATGTTTCCTTCTGTTACATCATCTAGGTTTTACACTACCACTTTCACGTAACTGGTTGAAGAGATTGATGCGTAATTGCTAAGATGATTGACGTCTATTGGGATATCTTCCGCATACAACGTACGAGTGCGAACTGCATTCTTCCTACACTTTCCGTACACCATGAGCCAGTTAGGTTTTCCTGCATTGGTGAACACCATTGTCCATACATGACCTATTGATTGGGGTGTCACACACTAACTGACCAGCAAGACGCAATGCACTTAGGGAACACAAAAGCACACTGTAAGCAAACATAACAACTTCTTACCAGCAACTTCGCATGTCGAATGGTACAAACAAGTGTTGGTGTGAAACTTTTCATAATACGATATCCCTCAACCAACTCGCACTACAGTCGTCCAGCAGACACAACCGGCATTCTCACTTACCCTACGTTTAGTTTCTTGATGTGAATAGGCATTGTTCCATTTTAAAAAGAGCATGTTTACACAAAAATACACCTCCTAAGCATTTTTACAATCTGTTTATTGGCTAACAATACGAGTCCCGGACATCAACTGCTCACGATACCTGTTCCAGTCACGGCCTACCTTCAGGGTGTAATACGGTATGAAGACGCGGTACGGATGAAACTCGTCTTCGATCCACACATGGATTGACTTACAACTATTTCTTGAGCAACACTCCGTAAGTCTGTTGATTGAGTGTTCTGCAGCAGTGCTAATGCCTCTGGTCTTTACACCACAATCACAAAATGAATTCATCGTGTTTCGATGTAGGGCTTGAACGCACATGGGCCATTACGATACCTAGCCAGCGAACAGCTCACCTACAGCGCGCCTCTCTCGCAGGGACCTGTGTATGGCGGCGAACAAGCGTGGATATAGCCCTAACCGATTCGGTGACCGCTAAATGTACAACCGCTGAGCGCAAAAGCATTTCCATCTGCCATTTTCTCCCAAGAAAACCCCGCTATTACCCGTCCGTTCTGCAGGGTGCCAAACACAAGAGTGTCCGTCTGACGCAGGACGAACCAGATTCTTCAATGTGCACAGCGCCACCGTCGATGCGACGTAGTTTCAAATCAGCATTTGCACTGCCAAACCCAAGGCGTTCGCGTCCCAGAAAACACCGGAAGAAACTCCACAGTGGTGTCCCACCCGGAACATCTGCTACCATTTCAACTCAGATAGCAAGGTTGTATGCCTACCTTCCCGGCGGCGCGCGACGCTGTGAAATGACGCCTAGCGCCGAATGCAAAGGGATGCCCACATGGGTTGCTGTGTGAAAGTTGCTCGTTATGACCTACTCAACAGGCCTTCTTGTTTTTGTACATTCGTTTCAGAAACACCCTGTATTTCATTTGTATTTAAGAAAATCATCACCATATCTTGTAATTAATGACTGCCTTGTAGTAACTGATCTACGGTTTCGGATGGCTTAAGACACATAAAACCAGTTCATAAATAAATAACAATTATTTCCAGAAATCCGGACATGTTTTTCCTCTTGTAAATTTTATTATAATTTGAGGCAAATTTCAGTTAAATGAATAATACGAGGGCTTCCAGAAAGAGATTTTCACTCTGCAGCGGAGTGTGCGCTGATATGAAACTTCCTGGCAGATTAAAACTGTGTGCCCGACCGAGACTCGAACTCGGGATCTTTGCCTTTCGCAGGCAAGTGCTCTACCAACTGAGCTACCGAAGCACGACTCACGTCCGGTACTCACAGCTTTACTTCTGCCAGTATCCGTCTCCTACCTTCCAAACTTTACAGAAGCTCTTCTGCGAAACTTGCAGAACTAGTACTCCTGAAAGAAAGGATATTGCGGAGACATGGCTTAGCCACAGCCTGGGGGATGTTTCCAGAATGAGATTTTCACTCTGCAGCGGAGTGTGCGCTGATATGAAACTTCCTGGCAGATGTCTCCGCAATATCCTTTCTTTCAGGAGTGCTAGTTCTGCAAGTTTCGCAGAAGAGCTTCTGTAAAGTTTGGAAGGTAGGAGACGGATACTGGCAGAAGTAAAGCTGTGAGTACCGGACGTGAGTCGTGCTTCGGTAGCTCAGTTGGTAAAGCACTTGCCCGCGAAAGGCAAAGGTCCCGAGTTCGAGTCTCGGTCGGGCACACAGTTTTAATCTGCCAGGAAGTTTCATATCAGCGCACACTCCGCTGCAGAGTGAAAATCTCATTCTGGAAACATCCCCCAGGCTGTGGCTAAGCCATGTCTCCGCAATATCCTTTCTTTCAGGAGTGCTAGTTCTGCAAGTTTCGCAGAAGAGCTTCTGTAAAGTTTGGAAGGTAGGAGACGGATACTGGCAGAAGTAAAGCTGTGAGTACCGGACGTGAGTCGTGCTTCGGTAGCTCAGTTGGTAGAGCACTTGCCCGCGAAAGGCAAAGGTCCCGAGTTCGAGTCTCTGCCAGGAAGTTTCAATAGGAGGGCTATTCGGAAAGTAAAGTCCGATCAGTAACGAAACGGAAACCACTGTGAAAATCGAAACTGTTTTATTTGAAACACTTTGCTAAACCTTCCAGCTACTTCTCTACAGAATCGCCGTTCCCACTTAAGCATTTATCGCAGTGGTGTACCAACTTTCCAATACCCGCATCATAGAATGTAGCCGCCTTTGCTTTCCGCCAAATCTCTAAGCTGGTCTGTGCCAAAATGTTGTCTTCATAGCCAGCGGTTCATGAGAGCAGAAACGAAACTCTGTGGGAGCCAATTACGGGCTGTACCTTGAGTAATCAAACACTTCCCATCGAAAACGCTGGAGAAGTATCTTCACTGCCTCTTCCGAGTGCGGGAGAGAATTGTCATGACGAAAGGAACGCATGACAGCTATGTTATGCTGGCAGCATGATGTCAGGCGAAATCTCTCACTAGACCGTCTCACTTGACGGGAGACGGATTTTTCAAGGCATCTTTACATGCTCACTGTGCGCTCAAATCTCTGAAGAGTGACGTCACATGACCAACTGGTATACTAGAGACACTGCCAAACACAATTGTGCAAAGTTTCATCGGATTTTCACTGTCGTTTTAATTTCGAGATCGATCGGACCTTACTTTCTGAATCTCCCTCGTAATATTCAGCACCAGTGAGCAATGTAAGAATCTGATAATTAGGGCCAGTATTCATATTGATTACGACATGGCTACACATAGAATAAAATCCACAAAATTGGCAGATTTCTGTACTGTACTGTACTGTACGTTAAAAATGCGAAATGCAGTGCAATACATCACCTATACTCACATTCGCTCCTACACACCATGGTGTTAGCATTGACGAGTACATGGCTAGTTGCACTGTGGAAATGAGCTTACATTTTCACATAATCCATGTATTAAATTTGGTACTTGGCAGAGAGAACGTTGTAGTGGTATCTGGAAAGGCAGTAATTTTTGTTTTGTAAACGGTCCTTACCAACCATGAGGTAGTTGTTTCCTCCGTAGGTGGCAGCGTTCTTGGAGCCATCATCGTTTTGCATATGCCAGGTAATCCTTCTGCATGCTCTGAAACAAACATGAATTTAATTTTTGGTGTGTCAGATACACATTGCAATGTTACAAGCTCTTTTAGCCAAGAGAACTGTCCAGTTCACATTGTGGGAGGAAAAACTCGCCACAGCCTCTTGTGTGCCCAGGTGAAGTCTGGTCTCAAGTGGGACGATAGGCCAAAAGGCTTCTGCCTAAACGGCGCCGATACTCCCTGGTGAAGCGCTTAACTGCTGGATAACGCCCGTCCATTCTTGAAGTAAGATGTACTGTGTCAACCGCCGAAATACCGAGGGACAAATAACAAACCAGCACTTAAATTGAGAATCTTGTCTTTACTATGAAACGAGTTGTTAACTTCGTTACAAATAAGCAAATACGGGATATGTTCGAGCATGTCATTTGGAGAGATTTTTCTTTCTTTTACAGTCGTCAGTTGATGTAAACATTAACAATAACGGCTTGAGCACGGTAAATCGACGTGCCGGGTTCTCACTAAGCAATCACCAGTTACTTGAGCCTCTGCTAATACGAAGGTTCAGGAAGAACCTTGTTGCCGGTATATCGGCAGGTGCACAGACGCAAGATGACGTCAGGTTCGACATACACGTAAATTTGGCGAGATGTTGAACACACATTTCTGTGCTCATTTGAGCTTATGTCTTTCCTTCAATCGTTAATTCGTGGCATAGTTAATTTTGAAGGAATGGATTAGAATAGGACGATCTTGACAGCCACTCAACGTAACTTCTGCATCGTGTATGATTGGAATAGGATTTTACGTGTGATGCCCTAAAGAAATTAAATGAAACATGTTAATACAAATAAAACCCAGTTAACACGAATTTCAGTTACTCAGTGCTATGCTGTTACCGTTTCCCGGCAGATCACTGAGGTTAAGCGCTGTCCGGCTGGGCTAGCACTTGCATAGGTGACCATCCTGTCTGCTGATTGCAGCTAGCAAGCAGGCAGCACTCAGCACTTGCGAGGCAAACTAATTACTTGATTGAGAAGTAGCGGCTCCGGTTTCGTAAACTGACGTACGGCGGGGAGAGCGGTGTGCTGACCACATACTCCTCCGTATCCGCATCCAGTGACGCCTGTGGTCTGAGGATGACACGGCGGCCCGTCGGTGCTGTTGTGTCTTCATGGCCTGTTCGGGCGAAGTTAAGTTTTATTGCCAGGTTGTTATCTAGTGGCGACCGTTGTGTCTGAGTAATCCTGCTGATGTGTATCTACTATACGCAGAGAGTTGTGAGTATCCGTTGCACAACAGGACACAGCAGCAGTTTTTGTTAAGAACGCAGTTTTTTATTTCATCACAGATGAAAACTCAAAGCTAGCATTTTTCCTCTATATCTTCATACACGACGACTGGTTTTGCCACCAAACCCAAACACGAAACATCCTACGTCACGTCGTCATAACATACTGTGAGGCGTCGGTCCGTTCGAGACCACTTTCCATATCAAATGGCAAAGAAACTAAATCAGATTTATGCGTTTTCCGTGGTAATTTTGGTATCAAGTTGTTTATTTTATTCTGTGACGACTGCCTAAGACAGGGCCGGCCACGTCATGCTGAAACTTCTCGCGTGCAGTGTGTGAGGGTCGCGTGCGGGTCAAGGCCCATACTGACACTCGGCTTTGCTGTGTACTTCTCGGAAGTACATGGAACAGAGCAACATCTCCGTGTTCCGCAGAATCGAGCTGTCAGCGGTGTTTAACCTTCGCTGTTTGTTCGTGGTATGAAAGACGTCTACAGGTCCAGTGGCTGTTTGCACAAAAAGAGACAATCTAGCGACCTATCGTTGCAGTCCTTTAAAGTGAATGGGAATGATAACAGAGTGGGATGGGACTTCCCAGTTACCATAACGGCAGGTACTGCATATTTGCTTTGAAACGATATTACAATGCAGAAGGAATTTGAAGATTTAATTGACAATGAAGGCGCAAAATATTTCAACGATCGACAGACGGGATTTATCGTTCTGTACATAGAAAATACTTCGTGCTTTGCAGGCATGGAGCACGTGAAGAAATTGGTCGTATGAATGGTAACATTTTTGAAGTCGCACGTATTAGTCCATTCTCAGTTGCTACTGTTTGCAGTGGAACTGAAAGAAGAGTTAGGAGATTTCATGTTTTACTGTAAACTGCACTGAAGCACCAAAGAAGCTGGTATAGGCATGGGTATTCAAATACAGACATATGTAAATAGGCAAAGTACGGCGCTGCAGTCGGCAAAGCCTATATAAGACAAGTGTCTGCCGCAGTTGTCAGATCGGGTACTGCTTCTACAATGGCACGCTATCGAGATTACATGGTGACTGAAAGCGGTGTTATAGTCAACGCAGGAGCGATGGGACACAACGTCTCAGAGGTAGCGATGAAGTGGGGATTTTCTCGTAGACCATTTCATGAGTGTACAGTGAATATCAGGAATTCGATAAAATATCAAATCTGCGACATAGCTGCGGCTGGAAAAAGATCCCGAAAGAACGGGACGAACGAAGACTGAAGAGAATCGTTCAACGTGACAGAAGTGCAACCCTTTCGAAAACTGCTGCAGATTTCAATGATGGGCCATCAACAAGTGTCAGCGTGCCAACCATTCAACGAAACATCATCAATATGGGATTTCGGAGCCAAAGGTCCACTTGTGTGCCCTTGATGATTGCACGACACAAAGCTTTACGCCTCTCCTGGGCCCCTGAACACCGACATCGAACTGTTGACGACTGGGAACGTGTTGCCTGGTCGGACGAATCTCGTTTCAAATTGTATCGAGCGGATGGACGTGTACAACCTAAACAATCCATCCATCGACCCTGCATGTTAGCAGCAGAGTGTTTAAGCTGCTGAACGCTCTGTAACGGTGTGGGGCACGTTCAGTAGGAGTGATATAAATACGCCTCTGAAGGTGAAATGTGCGTAAGCATCCTGTCTGATCACCTGCATCCATTCGTGGTCATTGTGCATTCCGACGGACTTGGGAAATTCCAGCAGGACAATGCGTCACACCACACATCCAAAATGCTACGGGGCGGCTCCAGGAACACTATTATGAGTTTCAACACTTCCGCCGGCCACCAGACTCCCCAGACATGAACATTATTGTTCATGTGCGGGATGCCTTGCAACATGCTGTGCAAAATAGATCTCCACCCCCTCGTATTCTTACGGATTGATGGACAGCTCTGCAGGATTCACGGTGTCAGTTCCCTCCAGAACTACTTCAGACGTTAGTCGAATCCATGCCACATCGTATTGTTATACTTCTGCGTGCTGCCGGGAGCCCTACACGATATTAGACAGGTGTTCCAGTTTCTTTGGCTCTTCAGTGCGCCAAAAATAATTAAATAATACTGAAAATTTATTTTCTTTATGACCTACGTTGCTGAGAAGTGTGAAATATAAAACCAAGTCTCATGCAGTGCGACTACACTGCCATTTAAGTGCGTCGGTTCGTAGTTTTCCTTCTTCCCCTACTCGCGCTCAGACAGCGTGTCTTGGCAGTGGTAGAAACGTGAAGGACGGCTAAGTGCTTTGGCAACTGGTCCTGACATTGGCCGCGAGCCGAATCTTGGCAGAGCCGGGTCTAAGATACTCTGTTAGTGGAAAACATTAGTTTAGTTTTCTCATTCCTTTTCGACGCTTGGAATTTTCTGTGGTTCATGAGGTGGAATGGCGTTCTGTGGAGAAGTTATGTTTCTCTCCTCATGGGTGGGCTTTCCGGCAAGAGCAAAATGGTCCAAATGGCTCTGAGCACTATGGGACTTAACTTCCCCTAGAACTTAGAACTACTTAAACCTAACTAACCTAAGGACATCATACACATCCATGCCCGAGGAAGAATTCGAACCTGCGATCGTAGCGGTCGCGCGGTTCCAGACTGTAGCGCCTAGAACCGCTCGGCCACCCCGGCCGGCGGCAACAGCAGATAAAGCCTATGGAGAAAGGCAAGCATGGTCTGTTTTCGCTGTCTATGGTGGGACCAGATCGGCGGATCCGATCGCCACATTAGGCTTCTGCATTTGGAAGGTAGGAGAGCACACTGGGACGCTTACCTCGAGATAAACACGCTGGGATCGTACGTTACGGTACGGCTGCCAGCGAGCACTGCAAGAGTACGATTTCTCAGTAAAGCCTGTGCCAGGAGGAACTAACACCCTTGCGGATTCATTGTCTTGCTCACCTTTATGTGTGATGAATGAGGTGAAAGAGGGCCTGCAGGATAATAGTTTCAATCTGTACTGCCTCATGAATGTTGTATTCTGGAAGTACATTGAGAACTCCTTATCTGATATTGCGGCAGAACAGAATAAGAACCCTGCACTGTGGGAATAAAAACGAAATACAAATGCAGAACTGCATACAAATCAGGCAGTATTATCTGGTTAGGAAAGGAGTATTGTTTAGGAGAAGACACTAAGTTGAATTTCAGCAGTTGTTATTGGTTTCGGAATGATTAACCAACAAACTGATTTGGTGGACTCATTTCAGCTAAGTTTGTTTCGGCCCCAAGAAATATTTAATGAAGCTGAGAACAACATGATGTTTCAGAAACATGGAATGGATAATCTTCCTAGTCTTGTCTGTGTGTAAGACAAGAGGTATCGCAAAGCTAAACCCGCCTCCTCTCACCAGCCACTACTTTTTCCGATCGTGCCACTGAAATGATATGAAATGGTCACAACATATCTCCAAGTACTCCTCATAAGAACAAGCTACATTCTGGTGACAGTGGGAGTCATATCAAAATACGTGGTTCATGCACCACTAAAGATAATGAAGTCCCAAACGGTGTCAGGAGCACTCCATAAATTTTGTTTCAAAGAAGTAGGATACAGTGGACCACAAGTCCAGCTAGGTCGTTGGACGGCAATGCTCAAGCATCATAGGATCAGGTCAGTTTTCATATAAGTGTACCACCCTGCATCAAACCTGGAGGAAAGAATAATGTAGGATTTTGTGTGCTTGTGAAGTTTGTATTGTGCAAAAGAACACCTGTCATGGGAAATATTTCTCAGCGTCTTTGAACAAGTAATGAGTGAACTCCCACTTAGCACCACTACATTGCATGTGATTTAGGCACTAAGTAAGCAACAACCACTCGACAGGATATGGGAGCTGGTCGATTTTCCACCAAGTGGAAATCTCTGACACAAGTATGTGGTAAACTTAGCCATCATATGCATCAAATGTTAAATAGCCAGGGAAGATACAGAAAGAGAGGCCAGATCAGAAGGTCATCTGACATGAATGTCAAGTGGAACAGAAGGTGTTAGTGTGCACTCATGGTCTGTCAACAAGAAAGAGAAACAGTGTCAAAAGTTTTTCTCTTTATACGTTGGACCACTGCGAATAAGGAGTTTTGTGCACTCTAATTTTGTAGAGTTCGAGTCGATCAAGACGGGAACGTGGTATGGTAAGCACCATGTGGCGAAACTTAAATATTATATTGAGTAATTGTTTTGAGAAATTAGAATGGGGGAATAATTAGTTGTGAGACATGTTTGTTTAATGCTGGAAATTTTTGAACTTTTTGGGAATTGATTTTTATTTAATAATGTATATTTAGTATTAAAGAACCTAATGTTGATGTTAGGAGCTTTGATGACAGGTATGAGGGAAGAGTTAAAACTTTTTGCTTGAGTTTAAAGGTGGGGAGGAAATATAAAGGTCCTAAGGGATATAACTGTTCTTTATGTCTTGTTTATGTCTTGTTTATATTTGGTTGTTAACTTGGATGATATGTCATTAAGGTAACGGAGTCAGAAAGAAAAGAGTGCACGAGGGTACAATTGTGATAATAAAATCTGAAGGAAGACATTGTATCGAGAAGTTTAGCTGGAGGTGGAATGCCATAAGAGCCAGATCCTACCGAATGGGTAGGAACAGAAAGTAAGGGAAGAAGCTATGCAAGGATGTAAGCCAACAGTCCAGGAAGAGTAAATGACAGAATGTGCTAGTTGACTGTAAATTGTTATTGGTTCTGTCCTGTGAAGATAAATAAAGGTGGAGAGCTTTGTCGACTGGAATATGAAGTTGTGTGAGAGACTTGCTACCAATATCTAAGAGCATTTAGGGAAGATAGAATAAAGGGATGTAATTTTGTCTGCGGGTAAGAATGCGTGAGCCACGTATTTTAAGAATTAGCCGTCCACGTCAGAGGACACTGGGACCAACACGCTTAAAATAATTAGAGATGAGAGGTCGATGGTTAGGGATCCTCAGAAAGGGAAAAGCTAGAAATTGTGTAAGTTTTTGAGTTACGCTGCGTGTACAAAACAGACAAGCTCACACCAAAGAAGTCAAAATGAATTTCAGGCATCAAACAATGACGAGTGAAATTATTAGTTGAGGAATGTCAGTTCACTACAACAGTATGGTAACTAACGTAAAGTTTTTGTGTGTTAGCAGAATGTTGCCAGTAAACGTCACAGTTAACGTGCAGTCCACGTCTGATAAAGAATGACGACAATTAAGTTAAAATTCAAGAGCATGATGAGAGGGCTCACACGCTATAAAGAGACAGAGAGATGGGAGGACGACTGAGCGACGTGAAGGCACTAAAATAAAGGGTATAACGTGAGTGTCGAATATCAGCTAGCGGACGCGAAATGGCTATGTTGGAGTAAGTCAATCGCAGAATAAAGTAAGTTTATGAAAAATCGAAATTTTTTTCAGTATCGTGAGGAACAAACATTACTCACAACTTTTTGTTAGAAAGATATGTTAAGTTATGCCAAAGAAACGTGGGAAGTCGATGGTCAAGGTGCAGGGGCCGTGAGAAATTTTCTATTTCATTAACAGCAACAAGGAGACACCACTGAACTGAGTAACTACGATGATCGACGGCAATGTGAGGTGCAGAAGGAAGAGATGATTCAGCAAGGAGACGAGAAATCCGAAGCAGACACGAAGGGTAAGAAAGAAGGGAGTATAGGACGTGTTGACCAAATTCTTTGTAGGTTTATTTATTATAAGCCATTTACTTGGTTCATGGATGAAGGTGTCTCTACAGAAGGGCGTAAAGTAACCCATGCATGCGTCCAATCTAGTGTAAATGCAGGAAGTTGGACTTCAGAAATACAGATTATTATACATTAAAATAGGAGCGTGGGAGAGGAAGATATGCACGTAATAAGGAAGGCTAAATAAGCATCAACACTAATTAACAGTTCATAAAATTAACTGCTAACAATGTGAGTGTGAATGAGTGTGTGATAAATTACTGCTGAGCTAACATGTGTAGATAAGTAAATAGTTTAAGATCAGATAGGAGTTTAGCTAAGGCAGAGTACCAACGGATGTTGAAGATAAGAATTTTGTTTGCTTTCTGTGAATAGTCAGATGATTTTGTAAAGATTGTACTTTGCGTAAATTCCAGGCTTTTAATCAATATTAGTAAAGTTAGATTTTTTGTGTGTGTTAAGATAAAGTCATTAACCAATATTTGTATAGGAGAGTTTTTGCTTGTTAATAGATGAGGAAGTCAGCAATTTTGTACAGTTATTTCTTGTAATAAGATAGAACTAGCGACATCTGAATGAATAAAATAGGAAACCTTCAGTTGTGTAAAGAAGTGTACATGGTATGTAAGTAACAGTAAGTAGTGGACACAGTGTGCAGGTTTATGGCTTGAGAACTCGGGTGGCGTGCGAACATCTGCAAGAAGGCACAGTAGGTGGCAGGCAGCACGTGCAGCGGGCTGCCTACTGTCAGGGGTGGCGCTCCGGTTAGCTGCCCGGGGAGCCGGAGCTCTCTGTGGCCCTGCTCTGAGGCGGGCGTCGTTAACCTTGGGACGGCGTGTCGCCTCCTTGTCTGAGAGACGCCAAACCAGCGGAGATTTCCCGTTCTTCGGGACTATTTGTAGCTACAGCAGGAACCACTTCTGGTCACCGGCAGACAGCGGAAACGGGACGGAAGGCCACGCCAGTTGAAGAACTGATGGGCTCGACTGCGAGAAAAGGAGTTCGACGCAGCAGGGCAAGTTTGGACACTCAGTTGCAGCCATATGACGCCTGTAACCAGTCATAAACATAGCACAGAGTCTTTTCATTTCCTAAGAACACGTACTGAGCGTGACAGTTGGAAGGCTGTACGTGCAACCAGTCTGTCATGAGGAATCTTTCTTGGTGAGACATTATTATGTGCCACTTGCTACATAAAGAACAATCTGTGGACAGGAGCAAATCCTTTTCTCCCTCGTAACGAAATCCAGTACATGGACACTCATAATTTCTCTGAGATTAATAACCTTCCAAGGTTATCATGCAGTAGTATTTTCTCTTCCTGTCTTTATATTGCTCTTTGTGAATCACAACTTGTGCTATTTTCAATCCAAACAGAAGTTGGCTGCACATTTTGTTGACTTTACTCTAATCAAATCAGTTAACAGTGTCAAACTCAATGCTGGAGAGCAGTATATAAAAATTTCATAGATTCAGCAACAAATGAAAACTACCGTTTGCACAACTCACGCAGACATTGAATATCTGCTATGAACTGTTGGTGCATACAGTCGGTCTGACAGGACTCATGTGCATATGCCATAAAGTATAGCTTACTCCAGTCAGCTACAATGATGAGTATTCAGAGTTTAAGGTATACCGAGTTGTTTACTACCGCTAA
This sequence comes from Schistocerca gregaria, assembly GCF_023897955.1. Classification (NCBI taxonomy): domain Eukaryota; kingdom Metazoa; phylum Arthropoda; class Insecta; order Orthoptera; family Acrididae; genus Schistocerca; species Schistocerca gregaria. Next base: position 122,630,960 of record NC_064921.1, read on the forward strand.
GAGAGAGGGAGACCTGTTTTTCTTTTCTTTTTGCTTTTTGGATGACTAGTTGCAAAAAATTGAAGCACTCAAAAGCTTGAAGCTTGCTTCCTGGCGAAGTAACTATAAAAGAATGCGAATACCAGAGGTCATGCAAACTGTGGCCTTTATTTACTTGTTAGACAGTTGCAGAGTATTATGAATTATATCTAGTGGTTGATACAGGATTATTTAACTATATGAAAAACCGTTAATTAGTTACAAACCACGACGTGCACACACTTTCTTCAAAATGTAAACGTCACTACAGATGTTCGGATTTAGGTTATGACACGTTCGGTATGTCTGCCTTCTTAGGCGATGATGTAGCATAGTCGAATAGCGAAATTCCGCATTACCCGCTGAAGTGTCGGAACATCGATGCTATCGATGACGTCCTGAATGGCTGTTTTCAGCTCAGCAATGGTTATGGGGTTATTGTTGTACACCTTGTCTTTAATACAGCTCGACAATAAGGAGTCAGATGTGTTCAGATCGGGAGAATGTGGCGGCAAATCGAGGCCCATGTCAGTGGCTTCTGGGTACCCCAGAGCCAGAATGTGGTTTCCAAAGTGCTCTTCCAGGGTATCAGACGCTCTCCTGCTGCGCTGGGGTCGAATTCCGTTCTTCATTAACCGCATCTTGTCGAAATCAGGGTCATTTTGGATAATGGGGATGAAACCATCCAAAACCTTCACGTACTGTTCGATATTCACCGTGCCTTCAAGGAATACCGCACCGATTATCACGTGACTGTACATTGCACACCACACAGCCAACCGTCGAGGGTGAAGAGACTTCTCGATCGCGAATTGCGGATTCTCATTCCCCCAAATGCACCAATTTTGCTTACTAACGAAACCATCCAAATTAAAATGGGCTTCATCGCTAAACCAAACCATACAGCGCATACTAATTTCTATCATGCACCATGGCCAGTCTTTCAGTTTGAGCGTTCTAACGTAAACCGTTCAGAAGTTATGACGATTTTGTTTCACAGAGTTAAATAATTGTCGTCCTGCATATTTGAATATTTTATGGACTCTGCCTTGAAACAGGTAAACCTTGAGCAGCTCATATGTGACTTCATCTAGTTTAGCATGAGATGCTTTGCTGAAAGCTACAGGTTGTTATGAGAACAGAGGCGAATCGTCCACCATTATCAAAGGCGTGATATTGCAAACAAGTCTTTCCTGCCAATTATGATAAAAATACAGTTGAATATGTGTTGCTATAAGTGATCTCTATAGCTGGGCAATGATGCAACACCTACCTCTTTCTAATATTTCATGGTGTCTCGAGAAATGGTTAGTGTTGTTGTAATGAAGTTAACATATCCGATGATATAGACACACGCTATATTTCAGAGTTCTGCTTCGCATTTTTATCTTTTGGCATAATCAAAGCTAAGCAAAAATTGAAAACAATTTAAATGTACTTATTAGAAGTCATCGAAACAAAGAAAATAAATAAACTTGTAAAAACCCTCCGTCTGCAAAGGGCATATGTATGCCTTAGGACAGCCCGCCTACCTCCCGAGAGAGTGAGTGAGTGGGAGAGAGGGACAGAGAGAAAAAGAGTGGAAGAGAGATCAGCCATCAGGATTGCCTGGGGATGGCAAAAAGTCATCTTGCCCCAAAGTCGGGAAAGTTTCCTCAAAAATGGCTCAACATGTTTCCACCACTATTTTCATTTATTACTTTCTCCATGTTTGGATGATGCTGATACCACAACTGCTGTGCAAGTAATGAGAAGCCACTCCATTTATTTAATTAGAACTTCATTAAGTCACCACATCATCCGACCTGGCCTTCGTATATGGCCAATATCAAATATAACTGCAAGTTATGCTGTAGCGAAGCGACGTCAAATTATTTCATCAATTCTCTAACTGGTCTGATGCGACCAGCCACGAATTCCTCTCCTGTATCAACCTCTTCCTCACAGAGTTGGCGGCTGCAGTGTAACACGTGTTAAGTTCGGCTCGCGAAATTTAGTCGAATTCGAAGGTGTTCTCGCAGGTGGTGTTGTCTAGTACAAGTGGAAATCGTGTAAACAACAGTGTTCTGTGCAGTAGTGCTATTTTTTTCTGTGCTCCGCCAATATCTGCGAGAAAATGGTAAACAGAAGAATCAACAGCAGCGCGTCCAGCAGCGGGGAAGCAGCAGGTGCGGCGGGCCTGCTCCTGGCGGAAGGTGCGGCCGCGGCTCCCGGTATAGCGGAGTTGGTTCGCTCTGAGGTAAACGCTGCGCTTCGCGATAAAAACAATCTCGATCTGATAGCAGGCACCATATCAGATACTGTAACGGCAGCAGTATTGGCCAAAATGCGTGAAACTGTTGAGGCCAATACTGCCGAAATTACAGCACTAAAAAAGTCTGTGTCTGAATACGAGAAAAAGGCACGAGAGTTGGAAGTGAAACTATCTGCCGCCACAGACGAGCTAGAACAGTACCAAAGGCGAAATAGTCTACGACTGTTTGGAGTAGCAGAAAATAAAGAAGAAGACACGGACAACCTGCTTATACAGGTTGCGCGTGAAAAATTAGGCGTCGAAGTGACCAAGGCAGACATTGACAGGAGCCACCGGGTGGGACGAAAACTACCAGGTGCTACCAAACCTCGTCCAATAATTATTAAATTTGTGTCGTACCGAAAAAGGGCTGAGATCTTTACCCAGAAGAAGAAGTTAGCAAGGACAGGGATTACAATAAGGGAAGATCTGACACACGAGCGGCTAAAGATTTTAAACAGTGCCATATCCCATTTCGGTCTTCAGAATGTGTGGACTCAGGATGGCAGAGTAATCATTAAGACTGCAGCTGGAAAGAAGACAGTCACAAACATGACAGAACTAAATAGTATTAAGTGAACCTACTCGAGCCAAAAGTCAAACTTAACACCATTTTCAAATTTTAACAGTCCTATACTCAGATATAGTCTTGTAATTGTATTAACTTTTTAATTATTTGTACCTTCAACTAATTGTTTTTGTAACTTATTAACTTTTCAATTATTTGTACCTTCAACTAATTGTTTTTGTAACTGTATTAACTTTTTACTATTTTTGTGTCTTTAGCTGTAGCCATTGCTTAGTTTTAGTTACTGCTAATACTTTTTTCATTTTCTCAGTTTATTCTCTTCCATTCTGTAATAGTTCTATTGCAATTATTTGTCTCTCCTTTAGTTCATTAGTCAACCATCTCTTCGGTTTAAATTGTTCATAACAAAAATTACTATCAGTATCACTTTAGCAAATTTCAATTTAATTCTAGCTTCCTACGATACTCTATTAAATATTAAGCTTTCTTCTCTCTGCTGGCAGCATCGGCCTCTTAAATCACTCCTCTTTCCCTTATTTCCACCCTAAGCTGTTTCAAATACTCTAATTACACTTTTCCTCTTACGACATAGTATACTCAGTGACACACAGCTGTCACCATTTTGGTCATATTCTCCCTGCACCGAATACCACTAATCCATTTTCTATACTCCCGCAACCTCAGGAAATCTCTTGCAGTCGCTTTTCTTTCGGCTCTCGCGGAGTCACAAACAGGGCGCGCAAAATCTCGGACACCCCTGGAATATGTCACTTGGCGGAAACACCGGTCAGTGCCCCTCGCGGCAGGTAGTGCCTAACAAAGGGACAAACCAGTCTGCCACCCTACTCCAGGCTGCTCAGCGGAACGCGTCCGAGCTTTTAGCAGCTCACTGCAACATTCAGTCTTTACCTGCGCATTACGAAGAACTTAGCCTCCTCTTCCACCAACTAAACTACCACGTAATCCTCTTATCCGAAACGTGGTTGAAACCACACATATCCTCTGCATCTATTCATCTCCCAGGGTACACATTTCTTAGGGCAGACAGATCAAAAAAGCGAGGTGGCGGGGTCGGCGCATATATACGAACAGATCTCAAAGCGAAAGTCTTATGTACGTCAAATCCTGCTGAAGAAAAAGAGGCTGAATTCATGTTCATTGAAATAAATATACAAAGTCGGAAATTCTTGACTGGCGTCGTGTACAAGCCACCAAAAATAAGCTCAATGAGTTCCTTCCAGTCGGAATTACATTCACTTCAGTGTCAATACGAACATGTCATCGTAATGGGTGACTTGAACATAGACCTGCTAAGAGACACTCCCTCCGCAATAAACCTAAGAAGATTGTTTAGTTGCAATAGCATGAACATTCTTCCATTACAACCCACACACCATACGGCGCACAGTCATACTCTTATAGACGTGATCGCAACGAAACAGACTGACAAAGTAAGAGATGTTGGTCAATCATCGGCCCCTGGCCTCTCAGCACATGATGTAATATTCCTGGCCTACTCTGTGCAGCCCCCAAGGATCAAATCGCGTTACATAACTTGTAGGAACATGAAACGTATTGACCTTGACGCTCTAACAGCCGATTGCTCAGAAATCTCATGGCATCAAATAATCAGAGAACCTACAATCGACGGCAAAATTAATGAACTTGGTGATAAACTCACTGCCCTCTATGACAAACATGCACCTGTGCGCACAGTCCGTGTAAGAAAATCTCCTGCTCCATGGCTGACAGCTGAATTACGTCAAATGATGACTAATAGGGATGCTGCCCACAGGCGTTTCAAGGCAGATCCGAAACCCGAACGTTTTGAAGAATATAGAAAGCTACGGAACAGAGTGAAACAATGCATTCGCAATGCCAAAATCAGGCATGCTCGCTCCCTCGTATGCAGCGATCTGACACCCACGACTCTATGGAAGAATCTCCGTAGCCTGGGGGTCGGAAAGGCAAAATCGGAAACTACTTTTCATGTGTCAGCTAACGAATTAAATGAATTCTTCTCTGCACCTCTGAATACCAGCACGGCTGATGATTTCCGTCCACAAGAATCCCCAAACAGGATAACTAACAACGATACATTTCATCTAAAACATGTAACAACAAATACGGCAAGAAAAGCAATAATGAGAATCTCTTCTGATGCAATAGGCAACGACAGTATCGGTATAACCATGATTAAGAATGTTGCCGATATCTTAGTACCTGTCTTAACTGACATATTTAATTTTTCCCTCGTGAACGGAATATACCCCACTGCATGGAAAAGAAGCATAATTCGACCCATCCCTAAGGTCGAAAACCCGCAACTGCCTAGTGATTACCGACCAATTAGCATACTGCCTGCTGTTTCCAAAGCACTGGAATATATTGTTCATGACCAAATCACTGAACACTTGCATGAATTCAGTCTATATGACAAATTTCAATCCGGTTTCCGTAAACATCACAGCACAAACACTGCTCTAATTAAAGTAACTGATGACCTGAAATATGCCATCGACAATCGAAAGGCAACAATATTGACGCTACTGGACTTCAGCAAAGCTTTTGACACTGTTAACTTTGACATATTACTCAGAAAAATGCAACAGCTTAATTTCTCTGATAGTGCAATGAGATGGTTTGAAAGCTACTTAAAAGACAGACAGCAATGTGTTGTCTGCGCAAATGAAAAATCTTCCTGGAAACATGTTTCTTCGGGAGTGCCACAAGGATCAGTCTTAGGACCACTTTTGTTTTCTTTATATGTCAACGATATTTCGTCGGTTTTGTCCTCCTGTAAACATCATTTCTATGCCGACGACCTCCAGCTCTACCTCAGCGTCAGACCTGAAGACGTAAACACTGCAATCGCTCTGATGAATGATGATCTGTCTTCAGTAGTGACATGGGCGAAAAACCTGGGGCTTAAATTAAATGCAAAAAAGACGCAAGTAATCTTAATAGCCCATCAGAAATTAATAAGTTCAGATTTCCGCGAACGGCTACCTCCTATTCTGCTCGAAGGTACTCCAATACCATATCAGAAAACAGTGAAGAACTTGGGTGTAACTTTGGACGAGCATCTCAACTGGGCGGAGAATACAGTCGCAGTGTGCCGAAAAACGTCTGCTTGTCTCTATGCTCTCAAAAAGTTTCGGAACATATTCCCACAGGACTTGAAACGCCAGCTCGTGCAAGCACTCGTTCTACCGAACCTCCACTATTGTGATGTGATTCAACAAGGCATGAGTAGTGAAAACAAAAGACGGCTAGAGCTAACCATGAATGCCTGTGTGCGTTACACCTGCAACATTCGCCGATATGATCATGTTAGTGCTTCATACTCCGAGCTAGGGTGGCTGCGGCCGGACAAACTGCGTGACTACCACACTCTATGTCTACTTCACCGACTCCTCATCGCGCAAGCACCCCAGTACCTAGCTTCAGAGATTAAAATCCTGTCATGCCATCATAATCGAAACACGAGGTCACTCTTATCTGGTATCCTAACTGTGCCCACTCACAAAACAAAAACTTTTGCAAACTCCTTCTCAGTTGCCGCTGTCCGCCTCTGGAACAAACTGCCCCTTACCTTGAGGAAAATTCAATCTCCTGTTGCTTTTAAGAAGAAGTTGAAGCATTTCCTACTATCATCCGCATAAAATTCTCCACAAAATTAATGTGCAAGGCAAATCCTCTCATCTGTCAAATAGCAAAGCTAGTGTCTCCTATCTTGCTCCTGAGATGCCTTCCTCTTCATCTATCTCTATTAGACACGCAGTCTCCTTTTTCTTTATATTTTCCTTAATTATATTTCATCATGTCTCTCTATTCTTCTCCTCGCTTCACCATGAGTCTCCCTCATACTCCCTGCTGCCAGCACTCCTATCTTAAATCTTTCACTTCAATAATGTATTTTTCGAGGTGTACCTTTCTAATTGTTTATCTCACTTTTTGTATTAGATGTAGTTTAACATGCCTACTGAAACATATGACTGTAAAATAAGTAGAATGCCTGGTTAGATGTAAGAGAGGGCCTGATGGCCCTAATCTTGCCAGGTTAAATAAATAAATAAATAAATAAATAAATAAATAAATAAATAAATAAATTTCCAGTTAACATCTTCAGTTATTTGCTGGATGTATTACAATACCTGTTTTTTCCTACAGTTTTTACCCTCTAAAGCTCCCTCTAGTACCATGGAAGATATTTCCTGATGTTAATACGTCCTAACAGTATATCCCTTCTTCCTGTCGGTGATACGTATTTCTCGCCTCACCAGTTCTACAGAAAACATAATTTACTATCTTATCAGCCCACCTAATTTTCAACATCCTACGGTAGCACCACATTTCAAACTGTTCTACAGAAAACATAATTTACTATCTTATTAGTCCACCTAATTTTCAACATCCTACGGTAGCACCATATTTCAAACTGTTCGATTCTGTTCTTTTCCGGTTTTCCCACTGCCCAAACAATGATGTGCTCTAAATGTACATTCTCAAAACTGTCGTCCTCAAATTAAGGTCAGTGTCCTCTTTTCGCGTAACAGTCTGCTTTATATGTCCTTCTTGCTTCGTCTGTCATGTGTTATTTTGCTTCCAAGGTAGCAGAATTCTTTCACTTTGTCTATTTCGTGGTCTCCAAGTTTGATGACGTTTATCACGGAAGGTTATTATAACTTTTCTGTATGCTGAATCTGTCGTTCCGATGACCATCCATTTTAGATATTAGTATTCCATTACTTTCCAAGTTGATTCCCGAGTATTCTTGATCTAGCTTACTCTTCGTCATTACCACATTGTGATCGGAGTCTTTATCTGCTTCTGTGCACTCTTTACGGTACAATATCTGATTTCAGGATATTTGTCTCACCGTGAATTAGTCCAGTGATTAACCCCTCCATCCCGACGCCTTTTCCACGGGTATGTCCTCCTCTTGTCATTTCTGTGGCGTGTGTTCGCTACTACCAGTAGATGTTTAGTGCGGAAATCTCTCAGTCTCTTCCCTCTCATTTCTAGTAACGTGCCAATAGTCTACCACAACACTGTCTTCTGTTCCTTTCCCTGCCGCAGCGTTCCACCCTCCCATGATCAATTAGATTTTTCACAACCGTTAACATAGTGAATTACATGTTCAGTATCCTCATATACTTGCTCTGTCTCTTCATCTTCTACGTGCAAAAAATTCAGGACCGCAGATTTTGAGATATGGTGCGATATAACTTTATTTTTTACCAGTATAAATGTTGTAATACCACTTTTACAATGTTCAAAAAAGAGTTAAAATAACGTTTTAAGAAGTCTACAGTTCAAAAACATCCTATCCTCCTAGGGAAGGTCACAGAATCGAAAACTTTTTTTTTATTTTTTACAAATCAAGAATTGTCGGTATATATACCTGAGCTATTTGCATTGACGTCGGTTTGCTGTGATTCTGGTAAGAGTAATCCTATTACTTTTAACGTAACAATTTTATTTAACCTAGAAACACAATAAAAACATAAAATTTTTTGACAAAAATTTATGCGACGGAAAATGGACATTAATCTGCTGGCAATGTTGTGAATCTATGGAAGCACCTGAACGAATGTGTATTATTATGTATTAAATAATTACTGAAGTAGAATAACAAAGAATGTAAATCCACTACTGGCCATTAAATTGCTACACCAAGAAAAAATGCAGATGGTAAACGGGTTGTCATTGGACAAATATATTGAACTATAACTGACATGTGATTACATTTTCAAGCAATTTGGGAGCATAGATCCCAAGAAATCAGTACCCAGAAGAACCACCTCTGGCCGTATTAACGGCCTTGATACGCCTGGACATTGAGTCAAACAGAGCTTGGATGGCATGTACAGGTACAGCTGCCCATGCAGCTTCAACATGATATAAGAGTTCATCAAGAGTAGTGACTGGCGTATTGTGACGAGCCAGTTGCTCGGCCACCATTGACCAGACGTTTTCAGTTGGTGAGAGATGTGGAGAATGTGCTGGCCAGGGCAGCAGTCGAACATTTTCTGTATCCAGAAAGGCCCGTACAGGACCTGCAACATGCGGTCGTGCATTAGTCTGCTGAAATGTAGGGTTTCGCAGGGATCGAATGAAGGGTAGAGCCACAGGTCGTAACACATCTGTAATGTAACGTCCACTGTTGAAAGTGCCTCCAATGCTAACAAAAGGTGACCGAGACGCGTAACCAATAGCACCCTATACCATCACGCCGGGTGATACACTAGTATGGCGATGACGAATAAACGCTTTGAATGTGCGTTCACCGCGATGTCGCCAAACACGAATGCGACCATCATGATGCTGTAAACAGAACCTGGATTTATCCGAAAAAATGACGTTTTGTCATTCCTGCACCCAGATCCGTCGTTGAGTACACTATCGCAGGTGCTCTTGTCTGTGACGCGATACGATAACCCGCAATCGCGATAGGCTACAATCCGACCTTTATCAAAGTCGGAAACGTCATGGAAAGCATTTCTCCTCCTTACACGAGACATCACAACAACGTTTCACTAGGCAACGAAGGTAAACTGCTGTTTGTGTATGAGAAATCGGTTGGAAACTTTCCTCATGTCAGCACGTTGTAGGTGTCGCCACCAGCACCAACCTCGTGTGAATGCTCTGAAAAGCTAAAAATTTGCATATCACCAAATCTTTTTCCTGTTGGTTAAATTTCGCGTCTGTAGCACGTCATCTTCGTGGTGTAGCAATTTTAATGGCCAGTAGTGTATTATTTGAAATGACTAATATTCTTGGGGAACTTATTTTTTGAAATACAATTTTCTGAAATTTAACTGCGCAAGGCAGGGATTAACGATAAGTTCTCCTTTCGCACTTGTTTGTATGACGCTGCAGTGCTGTGTGGCGGACAGAATGGGAAGAGCCGCAGACAGCGTCGCACTGACTTATTTTTTGAAATACAATTTTCGGACATTTAACTGCGCAAGGCAGGGATTAACGATAAGTTCTCCTTTCGCACTTGTTTGTATGACTTTGCAGTGGTGCGTGGCGGACAGAATGGGAAGAGCCGCAGACAGCGTCGCACTGACTGCCGACGTGGACGTGGTATCCAGCTCTGAAGATGTGAGGTTTTAACACTGCTTAAAAGTGCGTAGAGTTGTGATGCGGCTACTGAATGTATATAGAGAAATCGTGTCTATCGCAGTAATTGTTGGAGTATCTGAGCGGTAACTGCATTATGAACAACGGCCTCTACAGACATCTTGGTCAGCCTTATTAATCCACATGGTCAGAGACGTGAGGAACTGGTATAAATTTGCCATCACAGTTTTGACGGCACAGCAACTTTCAGGGCGAGAACTTGATTGTAATCACTTTCGTTAGAAGCGTACAAGAAAACTAAGTATTTAATTATTCTCCAATTTTAAGCATATATTATTTTATGTTCCCAGTAGCTTCTAATATTCATTTATCTAAATTTCTTATTCCTGATTTCCCTGTCAATGTATATTTAATGTTTTGTGTTTAATATACGCCTTCAAATATCAGAATCTTAACATTGTTTGCCGAATGTAAAAAAAAAGAAAATGGTTCAAATGGCTCTGAGCACTATGGGACTTAACTTCTGAGGTCATCAGTCCCCTCGAACTTAGAACTAGTTAAACATAACGAACCTAAGGACATCACACACATCCATGCCCGAGGCAGGATTCGAACCTGCGACCGAAGCTGTCACGCGGTTCCAGACTGTAACGCCTAGAACCACTCGGCCACACCGGCCGGCGCCGAATGTAAAAGTTCATGATGTCTTCACTATCTCAGGAAGCTATTATTTCCAATGAACCAAAGGTTTTGGCTGCATTTTTACTTATGAATGGTAAATTTGGTTTTATTACTTTTCCAATAGGATAATAATTACGTTCAATAATCATTCAGTCTCCGGATTTTAAAAACATAGTGGCAATAGGACCAAGTAATAACTGCACAGGTTACATGATTCATTTTCAACTAATTTCAGTTCTATAACAATTATTGGCTTCCTAATATTAAAGTAAATTTCAGAAGAACTAATTTAAATTTTGCTCTCCCCGAGCTGTCGGCCATTTTTATAGTTTAATGTCTGAAAAGGTTTAATGATGGAAGTCAGATTCTAGCAAAAATGAGTTAAGTATTATATTATGTAATAGAAACTGTATTCTTTTCGATAGCATAGTGATGTATGTCTTTGTAAGTGCAGGATCATCACAGTTGACACCGTAATTTCTACTATGAAATGATTTGGCAATGTGAAGTAGGTCTAAGTTGCACCAAAATGCTATGAAACAAAATTAGGTTTTCCGTTCCACCCCTGGAAAGTTTTCTTTTATTATTATTATTGCTATTACTATTACTATGCAGAAATTCTTGTTTTATTTTAACATTGTCAAAACTGTTTTCAGGAATGTTTTGTGCTATAACATCGTCTAAGATGTTTTAGGATGAATTCTGTATTATAACATTATCTAAACTGTTTTTAAATAATTTTTATATTACTATACTGTTGTCGAAAGCGCTGGCTTAATTATTTGCCATTTGATACTGGTGTTTCTAGAAGCTTACGGTCGTGGCAATATGAATGATACAGAAATGCTTAGGGAAATCATGAACGAAGAGGGAACAAATTTGTCTTTTGCTTCAGAGTATCACACATCCGAAAGCGAGTCTAATGAACAAGATGAGCAAAAGCAATCAGTTGGAAGAAAATGACAGAGAGAAGTTAGAGGTCAGGAGATGAAACTGAAAAGCTATCGAGGTGAAGAATACAGTAACAGAAAAGAAAAAAACATTTCCTGCTAAAATGTTTTGTAATGATGACTGCGACTGTAAACTACAATTCGCTTCAAAAATAACCAAATAAGAATGGAAAGGAATTTATGTCAGTTTTTGGAAAGTGGGATGTTTTAACCATCAAAATACCTACCTCTATGAACTAATCAATCCAGAATCTCTTGCAGCAAGAAGATCACGATCAAGATCTCGACCACCAAAGACTTCTATTCAAAAATAATATTTACATGTTCAGAATTATTCAGTTAAAGTCTATAAAAAGTCGTTTCTGAGAACTTTCCAAATGTCTGATGGCAGGATGACTCCATGTAGGAGGAGAGCCTGATAGTGATTTAAGAGGTCGTCACAAACCTTCCAGTAAAGCTCCAGAAGGTAGTCATTTTCATTCCCACATTAAAAGTTGTCCATGTCATTAGTCACATTATTCTCGATCAGAAAACACTTATACGCATTACCTGCGTCTTTAATTGAACATAACAGTTATGTACAATTTATGTAAAGAAAAACATGCTGAAGATGTCATTAAACCAGTGTCACAAGTTTTGTAGAGAAAGATTTTAAATCCTGCTTTCAATCTAAGTTTTCATCCACCAAGAAGAGATACATGCAGATGTGATAGTTACCGAATGTGGATATCAGGTACTGAAGGTGAAAACAAAAAAAAAAAAAAAACAAAAAAAAATTAGAAATGCAACGTGAATTACATTTAAGGAGAGCCGAATGTGCATGAAAATCGATGAAAGTGCGTAAGGAATTATCAAAACTTAGTTCCAAAGATGCTTATGCTTTTACATTTGTTTCGGAAAATTCCCCGGCATTTCCAAAGTTAACATGTCAGTAGCATTGAACAAACTCAGTTTATATTATTATAATCTTAGCTGTCACGACCACAGAACTGACTATGCCCTCATCGAAATTTCATCATTCGTAGTCAGACGCTTTAAGGTAGTGGCTAGTACAAGAAAATTCATAGTAATGTGCTGTGAAGCTTGTACTGGAATTTGAAACTTGTGACTGATTCGTTACTTCAAGTGGATGTTCTTGACCATATTTTTATGACAAGTGGGCACATGTATCTGCCAAACGACGATGATTTTGGTTCTGTTGAAATCTAGATAAAAGGAGAGACTACACAACGTCAGACTGATATAAAAATATTGCTGAATCACGAAGAAAGAAGCCATTAACTGTAGTACCGGATGAAGCAAGAAGAATTTGTAGTCTAGAAGAAGTTAATCGCAAAACTGATGAATTAAAGTGTCCAATACATTGGCTAAAAATTCAGTGATTGTACTATAGAAGATCTGAATCTACGAAGACACATTAAAAGAGAACTTTGAATGCTGATATACGGTTTTTCATCTTGGACGTTCAAAAATGAAAGAAGGGACGTCCTGTCCAGTTCAACAGTATGAAACAGGAACCTCTATACCGTGAAATGCAGCCAGTCAGTACTGTGAAGAAAAAGGAAATGTTAGACTTGCTACCATACGTCCCTCCTGTTCACCCTATGTTTGTTGGTTTTGTGAAAGAGCTTTTTTAGGACAAGACGACTGAGATGCTGATGATGATGATGAGGTCCCATACTCCGAGGAGCGTAGGGGACGATGCGGGAGACCCGCACTGCTGTACTAGGCAAAGTCCTAGTGCAGGTGGTTTGCCATTGCCTTCCTCCGACCGTAATGGGGATGAATGATGACGACACAACAACAACCAGTCATCTCGAGGCAGGAAAAATCCCTGGCGGGAATCGAACCCGAGACCCCGTGCGAGGGAAGTGAGAACGCTACCGCAAGACCGCGAACTGCGGACACTGAGATGCTCTTTATATTAATTCAAACGGAAATTGATACAATTTATACATAATCATGATGATAATATTAATATCACTAGACTTAATAGTGTACAAGTATTCTTAATTCGTAGTTAAATTGCTAACTAAAAGTGAAATTCATGGAATTTATAATAGTTATGGTGATAATATTAACATCAATACACGTAATTTATGCTCCAGTGTTAATACTATCCCCTATTAGACTCAAAATCCTTATACGTTCTTCCGTTATGCTTTATTAATTTTTTCTGTGCTATGTTTCACAAAACATTCAGATCCTCAAAATGATCCCTATCCCCTATTAGACTCAAAATCCTTATACGTTCTTCCGTTAGGCTTTATTAATTTTTTCTGTGCTATGTTTCACAAAACATTCAGATCCTTAAAATGAGCAAAATTGAGATACGCCACTCTGTCATACAACGCTTCATTTTACTGTCACGCAGGAAGCTGATACAATTTCTCAGTAAGTCTTCTAACAAAACCACTGTTGTTTTGGTGACTTAACCAAGTTATTTGAAGGACAGTTAAGTGAACTATTTGTTGTGTTGTTGGTTACGATTGAACCCCACATTCACCCTAGACTTTGGAAAAATACAGTCGATTTCCTGACAATTTATAAATTTCGGTTTGAATTATATACGGTCAAAGTTATTCAAAATTATAATTAATTATGTGTTTGTGCAGTGTAAGATAAATGCCTATACTTCGTTGGGTGGAATAAGGCTGTACAGTTTTGTAAGCGGTTTGTCCTCAGGGTAGACTTTTACGCAGCCAAGGATACGCACCTAGGTCACGCAAACGGCCGAAGAAGCGGCAGATTTAGTGTGTAACGGCTAATAATCCAGAACACTGCATTATGTAAGTTATGAGTTTGGTTAAACATGGCAGTTAATCGCCTTAATAAGTGAAAGGAAGAAAAGTACACTAGATCACTGATGTTTAATTATGTAATAGTAAAACAAAAACAGTCACGGAAGTATTAGGTTGGATCACATGCGATTTGTTTCACCAAAAGGCGGTAAACTGAGGATTTGGTTACACACTGTCTCTCTGTCCTACCTTCCTAATCATGACCAATTCTATTCCGTTACACCATCTTCTACAACTCCTGATTTTGTCATATATTCGTCTCATCAGAAAACCTTATCTTCTTTCCATTCATTTCACTGTTCCCACTACATCTAGATGTAGCCTCTACATTTCTTTTTCCAGGTTTTCTAGCTTACCTACCATAACAGATTTCTGACATCCCATGCTCTGACTCGTAGAATTTTACCCTTTCCTTCGTTATTCGATCTTTTCCTCGTGGTTACCTATTCCTTGGCAGTCTTCTCGCGAAGATTCAAAAGCGAGACTAACACCGAATCTTTCGCCAATGGAAGGATTATCATGTAACTTTTGCAATTATAGGCCACCTATGGGTAAACATTAAATATCTTTAATTCAGTAGTTTCCATTGCCTTCTGCATTCAATTCCATTTCGAGCACGTGTCCCATGTTAAGTGAACTCGTGGTCGTTGGGAAGTTTTTCTCTGGTAACAATTTGCAACCAGTAGGTTACAATCCAGAAAATTCAGCCACCTGTAACAGAGGTGGCAGCAGCACGAAGAAGGTACGTTCGCCACTTTCCTGGTGCAGGTACCGCTGGCAGTATGAGCCCTGAGGCAGCTGCTGTGGTGCTAGCCGTGTCCAGGGCGATCCCACTGTGGACGGAAAGCGTTATGTGGCGCCTAGAGGACGGAGTGCTGGCAGATGGATGAGATAGCCGTCTGACGCAGCTTCCTACAGACCGCGCTATCTCCGAACACAACGTTCGCGCTGTACGCGCTCCCATTCTAGACTTTGCTCTCACTCGCCTTTGTTTCTTTCCGCAGACTGGTCTGCATTTAAATTCCCGGGTCTGAAAGGCGCGGAATATCTGACATACAGTGACGGAAACTGAAGGCATTACACAATAAACAGTTAAATGCTACCGAACTGATACTCCACAATTCGCATTGCTTATTTACAATATTTTAAGAACAGAAAAAGTACATTCCTAAATATGAAGCCTGGCGTGGATACGTGTTGCCTGTTAGATGTATGGCGTGTGGCAGAGCCGAGTGGGGGGTCTGAATCAAAGTCTCAGGCGGTTCAGTGACCGTGTAGGCTGCAGATTCCTTGACTTGCGCCATCGGGTGGTGGGTTTTTGGGTTCTGCATAATAGGCCAGGAGTCCGCTACACACATTAGCCGGCTACACGGGTAGCGGGGGCTGTGTGGAAGGTTTTTTAGGTTAGAGGGTCTCAGGGAACCACAGAAAGGACGTCCGTCTAAAAGTGGGCAGGTGAAACACAGTAAGGCAGTTGTAGAAACGATTGGTATTGTAATTGTAAATTGTCGTAGCTGTGTTGGGAAAGAACCAGAGCTCCAAGCCCTAATAGAAAGCAATGAAGCTCAAATAGTTGTAGGTACAGAGAGCTGGCTAAGGCCGGAAATAAGTTCAGCCGACTTTTTTTCAAACGATCAAACAGTGTTCAGAAAGGATAGATTAAATACAGTTGGTGGTGGAGTATTTATTGCTGTCAGAAGTAGTTCGTCTTGTAGCAATATTGAAGTAGATAGTTCGTGTGAAATAGTATGATCGACCCCCGACTCAGAAGATATAGTTTCTGCACAGTTCAAAGAAAACTTGTGTCTCATTTCAAATAAGTACCCCATACAATTACAGTCGGTGGTGACTTTAATCTACCCTCGATATGCTGGAAAAATTATACGTTTAAAGCCGGCACCAGGCATAAAACGTCATCCGAAATTGTACTGAATGCTTTTTCAGAAAATTAGTTTGAACAATTAGTTCACGAGCCCACTCGAAGCGTAAATGGTTACGAAAGCATACTTGACCGTTTAGCAACAAATAATTGTGACGAATACAGGGATTAGCGAGCACAAGGCAGCTGCTGCTAGGCTGAATACCGTAACACCTACAACCATCAAAAAGAAACGCAAAGTATATCTATTTAAAAAAGCTGATAACAATGCTCTTAACGCCTTTTTAAGAGACAGTCTTCACTCCTTCCGATCTGATCATGTAATTGTAGAAAAGTTGTGGAATGTTTTCAGAGAGGTAGTATCGACAGCAATTGAGAGATATATACCACAAATTAATAAGTGATGGTACTGATCCCCCGTTGTACACAAAACGGGTCAGATCGTTGTTGCAGAAGCAACGAAAAAAGCATGACAAATTTAAAAGAACGCAAAATCCCCAAGATTGGCAAAGTTTTACAGAAGTTCGAAATATGGCGCGTACTTCAATGCGAGACGCTTTTAATAATTTCCACAATGAAATTCTGTCTCGAAATCTGGCAGAAAACCCAAAGAGATTCTGGTCATACATAAGCTACACCAGTGGCAAGACGCAATCAATACCTTCACTGCGCGATAACAACGGTGAAGTCACTGATGACAGTGCCACTAAAGCAGAGTTATTAAACACGGTTTTCCGAAACTCCTTTACCAAAGAAGGCTAAGTAAATATTCCTGAATTCCAATCAAGAACAACTGCCAAGATGAGAAACATAGAAGTAGATATCCTCGGAGTAACGAAGCAGCTTAAATCACTTAATAAAGGCAAGGCCTCAGTCTAGATTGTGTACCAGGCAGGTTCCTCTCAGAGTATGCTGATAAAATAGCTCCATATTTAGAAATTATATACAACCACTCGCTAACAGAAATACCCGTACCTAAAGACTGGAAAATGCTGAAGTCACACCAATACCCAAAAAGGAAAGTAGGAGTAATCCGCTGAATTACAGGCCTATGTCACTAACGTCTATTTGCAGTAGGGTTTTGGAACATATACTGTATTCGAACATTATGAAATACCTCGAAGAAAACGATTTATTGAGACATACTCAGCACTGTTTCAGAAAATATCGTTCTTGTGAAATATAACTAGCTCTTTATACTCACGAAGTAATAAGTGCTATCGACAGGGGAAATCAAATTGATTCCATATTTTTAGATTTCCAGAGGCTTTCGACACCGTTCCTCAGAAGCGTCTTCTAACCAAACTGCGTGCCTACGGAGTAAAGCCTCTGTTGTGCTACTGGATTCGTGATTTTCTGTCAGAAAGGTCTCAGTTCGTAGTAATAGACGAAAAGTCATCGAGTAAAACAGAAGTAATATCCGGCGTTCCCCTAAGAAGTGTTATAGGTCCTCTATCGTTCCTGATCTATATTAACGACATAGGAGACAATCTGAATAGCCGTCTTAGATTGTTTGCAGATGATGCTGTCATTTATCGTCTTGTTAAGTCATCAGATGATCAATACGACTTGCAAAATGATTTAGATAAGATATATGTATGGTGTGAAAAGTGGTAATTGATCCTGAATAAGGAAAAGTGTGAAGTTATTCACAAGAGTACTAAAAGAAATCAGCTAAATTTCGATTACGCGATAAGTCACAACTAAATACTTAGGGATTACAATTACAAATAACCTAATTTGGAACGATATTGTTGATAGAGCAAAACAAAGACTGCGATTCATTGGCAGAACACTTAGAAGGTGCAACAGGTCCACTAAACAGACTGCTTACACCACGCTTGTCCGCCCTATTCTGGAGTATTGCTGTGCAGTGTGGGATCCACATCAGCTGGGACTGACGGATGACATCGAAAAAGTACAAAGAAGGGCAGCTTATTTTGTATTATCGCGAAATAGGGGAGGTAGTGTCACAGACAAGATACGTGAATTGGAGTGGCAATCATTAAAACAAAAGCGTTTTGCGATGCGACGGGATCTTCTCATAAAATTTCAATCATCAGATTTCTCCTCTGATTGCGAAAATATTCTGTTGACACGCACCTACATAGGGAGAAATGATCATCACGATAAAATAAAAGAAATCAGGGCTCGCACAGAAAAATTTTAAGTGCTAGTTTTTCCCGCGTGCCGTTCGAGAGTGGAACGGTAGAGAGATAGCTTGAAGGTGGTTCATTGAACCCTCAGCAAAGCACTTTATTGTGAACAGCAGATTAATCACGTAGATGTAGATGTAAAATAATGAAACTGATGCTGTCACACACTAAGACTGCATGTGCCAATGATGAACAAACAGTAACTGTGAAGCTTGAAGCCTTCTCAGTGGAGTGTGGAATCTCTGATGTCTGTAGAAAAATCAGTGTGGCTGTGGCCTTAATTTGTGTAGGAGCTGGTTTTTTTGCCGGGAAAAATAGTATGTGTAATAATAGAGGGAAAAGTTTCCGTGAAGTTTCATACGAAACTTGGAAAAACTGCTACTGAAATAGAGCTACTAGATGTCCTAGTAAGTGCAGGCAACAGCAACCAGTCAGACGGGTTATACAGAACTACACAACACATAACAGCACGCGATACGTCTGTGGAGTCCACAAACACAACTGGCAAAATCTAGGAATTTATGCCCCAGAATTTACGTCATACTTGGAGAAGACCAGGCATTACGCGGAGTTAGATTACATCATGGTGAGGCAGAGATTCCGAAATCAGATACTGGATGGTGAGGCGTACCCGGGAGCAGATATACACCTAGTTCACAATTTTTTGTTTACGAAGAGTAAGAGACTAATCAGGAAGAATCGATGCCCAAAGATGAGAGATATGAAAGTACTAACGAATGAAAAGGTATGACTGAAGTTCACTGAGGTAAGAAATAGCTCACACACTTCAGTTGAAGGGGTGTGGACATCTCTAGAAAGGGCAATCACAGAAACTGGGAAGAAAAACACAGGGAAAAAGAAGTCAACTGCGAACATATCATGAGAATCAGAAGAGATACTTCAATTGATTGATGAAAGAAGGAAGTACAAAAGGGTTCCGTGAAATTCAGGGATACGGAAATACAGGTCACTTAGGAACGAAATAAATAGGAAGTGCAGGGAAGCAAGCGAGAAATGGCAGCATGAAAAACTCGAAGAAATCAAAAAAGAAATGATTGTCGGAAGGACTGTATCAGTATACAGAAAAGTCAAAAGCAACCTAGGCGAAACTAAAAGCAAGGGTGGTGACGTTAAGAGCACTACGAGACTTCCGCCGTTAAATGCAGAGAAGAGAGCGGGTAGGTGGAAAGAGTACATTGAATGGCTCTATGAGGAGGAAGACCGCTCTGATGATGGAAGAAGAAACAGAAGTCGACAGGGAAAAGCTAGGGGATCCAGTATTAGAGTGAGAATATAAAAGAACTTTAGAAGATTAAAATCGAATAAGGCAGTAGGGATAGATAACATTCCATCAGAATTTCTAAAATCATTGGGGGAAGTGGCAACAAAACGACTATTCATGTTGGCATGTAGAATGTACGAAACTGGTAACACATCATCAGACTTTCGGAAAAACATCATCGACATAATTCCGATGACAGTAAGGACCGACAAGTGCGGGAATTATCGCACAATCAGCTGAACAGTTCATACATCCAACTTACTGAGAAGACAGGAAAAGAAAACTGACGATTTTCAATCAATACCTTCGCTGCGCAATAGCAATGGAAATATTACTGATGACAGTGCTGCTAAAGCAACGTTACTACACGCAGTTCTCTGAAACTGCTTCAGCAAAATATTCCAGAACTCTAATCAAGAACAACTGCCATCATAAGGAATATATATATCCTCGTGGTCGTTCAAAAAAAATGGCTCTGACCACTATGGGACTTAACATCTATGGTCATCAGTCCCCTAGAACTAAGAACTACTTAAACCTAACTAACCTAAGGACAGCACACAGCACCCAGTCATCACGAGGCAGAGAAAATCCCTGACCCCGCCGGGAGTCGAACACGGGAACCCGGGCATGGGAAGCGAGAGCGTTACCCCACGACCACGACCTGCAGACCTCGGGGTAGTGAAGCAGCTTAAATCACTTAACAAAGGCAAAACCTCCGGTCCAGATTGTATGTGAGTCAGGTTCCTTTCAGAATGACACAATAGTTCCATACTTAGTAACCACATACAACCGCTCGCTCATCGAAAGATTCGTACCTAAATACTGGGAAGTTCCACAAGCCACACAAATAACCGAGAAATGAAATAGGAATATTCCACTGAATTACAGACCCATATCGCAGTAAGTATTCCATTCGAACATTATGAATTACCTTCATGAAAACGATTTGACAAACAGCCAACATATATTCAGAAAATATCGTTCTTCTTAGACATGACTAGCTCTATATCCTCACGCAGTAATGAATGCTGTCGACAGGGGATGTCAAACTGATTCCATTTCTTAAGCTTCCAGAAAGCTTTAGACACCGTTCCTCACAAGCGACTTCTAATTAAATTGCGTGAAAATGGAGTATCGTCTCAGTTGTGATACTGAATTCGTGATTTCCTGTGAGAAATGTCACGGCTCTTAGCAACTGATTGAAAGACATCGAGTAAAAGAAAAGCGATATCCGGCGTTCTCCAAGGAAGTGTTACAGGCCCTCTCTCTCTCTCTCTCTCTCTCTCTCTCTCTGTCTGTGTGTGTGTGTGTGTGTGTGTGTGTGTGTGTGTGTGAATTCCTAAGGGACCAAACTTCTGAGGTCCTCGGTCCCTATACTTCCACACTACTTAAACTAACTTATTCTAAGAACAACACACACGCTCATACCCGAGGGAGGACTCGAACCTCCGGCGGGAGCGGCGGAGCGATCCGTGACATGGCGCCTCTAACCGCGTGGCCATTCCGCGCGGCTATAGGCCTTCTGCTGTTCCTTATCTATGTAGACGATTTAGGAGGCGATCTGAGTAGCCCTCTTAGAGTAGCTGCAAATAACGCTGTCCTTTATCGTCTTGTGAAGGCATCAGATGATCAAAACGAATCGTAAAATGATTTAGACAACATATCTGTATGGTACAAAAAGTGGCAATTGATTTAATATAATGAAAAGTGTGATGACAACTCATACGTACTAAAATGAATCCGATAAGTTACGGTTACAAGATACATCACACAAATACAAAGGCTGTCAATTCAACTTCAGACTTGGGAATTACAATCACAAACACCTGAAAATTACGTACGTAATGTTGAGGGCAAAGCAAACGAAAGTCTAAGAGTTATTGGCCGATCACTTAGAACATGAAACAGATCTGCTAACCAGACTGCTTACGCTACGCTTGTTCGCCCTCTTCTGCAGTATTTCTGTACAGTAGACGATATTTCTGGGATTGCTGTAGTCTTATTCGCGAAAACTGCGATGTTACACCGCAACGGTCCAACGACGTTGTTTCAGCTGGGGACGAGGAGGTGGTTGAGGTCGCACACACTCACAGCGCTGACACCGATGCAGAGGGAAGCAGTTGTCCTGGCGCACAAAAGACTAACTAGCCTTGGCTTGAAACTTTCAGCCTGCCAGAGTAACCGATGATATCGTGGTGGCACTTCGCGGTGATGAACACTACTGCATGACAGCATGAGGCACCACTGAGTGGCATTGCAAACCTTTTCTAGCTAATAACCATCGCCCAGCTTAGCCAAAATGTGAATTAACCATAACCCATAAAGACAGTCAACATTTTTGGAATACACTGGGTGCCAGATTAGCTACGCATGTGACGTCTCATGGAGGTTACATTCGTTACTAGCAAATTCGGTAGCTGTTTTAGATCTCAAAAGAAGTTTCTCACTACATTTACATTTCGGTCATGTATTACTATCGTCAGACAGACAAATGTTTATTGCAGCGTACTTGCCACAGGTGTGAACTTATTCAACAGGAAGTTTCACCATTTTAAGCTATTAAACTAAAACGTATCAAGGTGTTATCTTGATATGAATCTTGGCCTTCTATGCATATCTAACAATGAAATGGCCTAATGCAACATGTCGAAAACGATATTGAAATATTTTACACGGGAAAAATGCACATTTAAAATTTTAACTGTTAAGATGTGCTGCAAGTATTTTTTTAAAGTTGAAGATAACCATTTTTGCCGCACGTAGAACCGATTATAACAGCTGTTTGCACAGAAGCCCTTCCTACATGGCGAATCAGCCGAGTCCGCCGTGGCAAGAGAGCGTAACGCAAACCTTCACGTTGCACAAACGCGAATTTAAAGCAGACGTGGCAAATAACTTGCAGTTTTTACCGACAGCTAAACTGTTGCTGATGTAACTTTTACAAAAATGACTAGCATAGGAAATTACACTAAAGAGCCAAAAAAACTCTTACACCTGTCTAATATTGTTTGGGCCCCCGCGAGCAAAATATTCCAGAACTCTAATCAAAAATACCTTTATTGAGCGACTGACCACATTAGTGACCCAATACGACATGGCATGGACTCGACTAATGTCTGAAGCAGTGCTGGAGGGAATTGCAACATGAATCCTGCAGGATTGTCCATAAATCCGCAAGAGTACGAGACGGTGGAGATCACTTGTGAACAGCACGTTGGACGCGTCCCAGATACGCTCAATAATGTTCATGTCTGCGGAGTTTGGTGCCCAGCGGAAGTGTTTAAACTCAAAAGAGTGCTCCTGGAGCCACTCTGTAGGAATTCTGGATTTGTGAGACGTCTCATTGTCTTTATGGAACTATCCACGTCCGTCGGAATGCAAAATGGACATGAATGGACGTAGATATCAGACAGGATGCTTGCGTAGGTGTCACCTCTCAGAGTCATCTCTAGGCGTATCAGGGGTTCGATGCCACTCCAACTGCACACGCCCCACACCATTACAGAGCCTCCACCAGCTTGAATAGCCCCCTGCTGACATGTAGGGTCCATGAATTCATTAGGTTGTTTCCATACCTTTACACTTCCATCCGCCCGATACAATTTGAAACGAGACACGTTCAGTTAGGCAACATGTTTCCCATCATCAACAATCCAATGTCAGTGTTGACGGGCTCAAGCGAGGCGTAAACGAGTGGGCTCCGAATGCCCATATCAATGATGTTTCGTTGAATGGTTCGCACACTGACACTTGTTGATGGTCCAGCATTGATGTGCACCGATTTGCGGGAAGGTTGCACTTCTGCCCTCTTGAACGATTCTCTTCAATTGGCGTTGGTCCCGTTCTTGCAGGGTCTATTTCCGGCCGCATAATATCGGAGATTTAATGTTTTACCGGATTCCTAATTTCACGGCACACTCGTGAAATGATCTTACCGGAAATCCCCAGTTCATCGCTACCTCGGAGATGCTGTGTCCTGTCGCTCGTACGCCGATTATAAAACCACGTTCAAACTCACTTAAATCTTGATAACCTGCCATTTTAGCAGCAGTAACCGATCTAACAACTACGCCAGACAATTTTTGTCTTGTGTAGGCATTGCTGACTGCAGCGCCATATTCTGCCTGTTTACAGATCTCTGCATTGGAATACGCATGCCTATACCATCTTCTTTGGCGCTTCAGTGTATATCGAGACAGTGTTTCATGTTACATTATAGACGACTTCCATCAGTGGGGACTCAAATTTGTTGAAATGAAATATCTCTTATACATAAATTATTTTGTATCAATTCTTGTACCACTTTCCTTAAGATAATTCCGAATAATGTTTAGTTTACTAACGCTGAAACTGTTTCTTGTTCATGCCATACATTCGTCACAAAAATGGGAGTTGTCTATTTAGTGACGATAACAAATAGTTTCCTTAAACCAGTCTCACGTGACAAAAGAAAAATTAATCCATTCAGGGACCTCACAGTAACTACTAGTTTCATTTAGACAGCATGAAAATGGAGTAAGGAATGGTACCGGCAGATGTCATGCATATAGTGCTACGCATCAGGTATGACGTATTTGGTTATGCTGATGAAACGTTGCCATGTAAACTGATACTACCCAAATGACTGAACTTTAAGAATACGGTACTATTACATTTAAGAAACTACATGAGCAAGGAACTATATGAAAGTATGTTGTCTGAGAATTTCCTCAAAAATGCTTTCCACGGTCTAAAAGGTTCTTTATTGAGTGACTGATCACATTAGTTGTTCCAGGTGGAATCCTCAAAGACAGAGGCGGTATGTCGAGGCCAATAATCCAACAAAAGCAATGAATTATCTCTGCAGCTAGGAGGAACGCGTTTCGAATGAAATGTTGAAAATTATCCTTTCGTGTTTTCCAGACTTTCAGACGTCGAATACAAGATTTTTGCAGCTTTAAGTTTTTCTCCTTAATTTATGGTCCTGCCTTGCCTTGAGGTCCCTGGACACGGATATAAAGGTGTGGATACAATAATAAATACTTGTAGCATCGCAGTCCTCTGGTTTGGAGCAGAGTGGAAGGTCTAAACCAGAGGCTCAGACTGCTATGCGACGGTTTCGGATGCGAATTTCTCAACCTCTGCTATCAGGTCCAGAATTGTGGGGTTCCCCTTAATAGGTCAGGCGTGCACTACACGCAGGAAGCGGCTACTAGGTTCAAATGTTTCAAATGCCTCTGAGCACTATGGGACTCAACTTCTCAGGTCATTAGTCCCCTAGAACTTAAAACTACTTAAACCTAACTAACCTATGGACATCACACACATCCATGCCCGAGGCAGGATTCGAACCTCCGACCGTAGCGGTCTCGCGGTTCCAGACTGCAGCGCCTAGAAACGCACGGCCATTGCGGCCGGCGGCTACTACGGTAGCGGAGTACGTGTGGCGTGAACAAGGGGCTTTTTTTTAGGTCAGAGAGCCCCTCCATTGGGAGCAAAGACGATTTGCCTGTTAAATCAGCCACAGCGAGTCAGAGAATCGTGGTCCTCTCAGATCAGAGATAGAAAAGATTAATATTATTTTAGTAAATTGCAGGAGCATTCAAGGAAAGGTCCCCGAATTTGTATCGCTTACTGAAGGATATAATGCACAGACAGCATTAGGAACAGAAAGCTGGTTTAAACCAGACGTAAATGACGACGAAATCTTAAGTTCAGACTGCAATGTTTATCGTAAGAAAAGGGTTAGTCGCCAATCTAGCGAGGTTATCACGGACTCCGAATGTGAATTAATCTGGGTGAAATTAAGTGTCAAATAATGGTCAAAAGTGGTGATCGGACTCTTTTATAGATCACCTGGGTCAGGATCTGTAGTTGTAAAGCGCCCCAGACAGAACTTGCAGAATATCATTAGTAATTTTCTTGATCATGCCGTTATAATAGGGACC
The DNA here is from genome assembly GCF_023897955.1 of Schistocerca gregaria. Taxonomy (NCBI): domain Eukaryota; kingdom Metazoa; phylum Arthropoda; class Insecta; order Orthoptera; family Acrididae; genus Schistocerca; species Schistocerca gregaria. The sequence goes on from NC_064921.1 coordinate 122,656,571, forward strand.
GACTTCAACTTGCCAGGTATAGATTGGGAGTGTTATACCATCAAAACTGGTGCCAGAGACAGGGAATCGTGTGGCATTGTTGTGGATGTCTTGTCCAAAACTTAAAAAAAAAGAACCAAATCATGAGGGTAACGACTTAGACCTCCAGACAACAAACAGACCTGAACTTATTGGATCAGTTAACGTAGAGGAAGGTATCAGTGATCGTAAGACTGTGACAGCATCTATGACGACGGGTCTTACAAGGAATGTTAAGAAAGGTAGGAAGATATATTCGCTCAGCAAGGGTGACAGAATACAAGTTTCAGAATATCTCAGCAGTCAGCATCAAATATTCGGCGATGAGGACGAAGATGTGGAGAACAAATGAAAAAAATTTAAAGGCATCGTTCAATCTGCCCTACACAAGTTTGTTCCGGGTGAGGTTTCAAGGGATGGGAAAGATCCACCATGGTTTAATAGCCGTGTTAGGAAAGTGCTACTTAAACAAAGAGCACTTCATCTCAGATTCAAGAGAAGTAAAGACCTAGCCGACAAACAAAAGTTGAACGAAGAGAAAATGAGAGTAAGGAGAGCAATGAGAGAAGCGTTCAATGATTTTGAAAGTATTATGTTGTCAACCGACCTGAATAAAACTCTTAAGAGATTTTGGTCGTATGTAAAATCATCTATTCATTCTCTCAGCGACCGGAACGACACCGAAACGGAAAACAACAGAGATAAGGCCCACATACTGAATTCGGTCTTCCGAAGCTGTTTCACCGCGGAAGATCGTAACATTGTCCCTCCTTTCAATCGCCGAACGAACATCGAAATGGCAGGTACTGAGATAACCATTTGAGGAACTGAAAAGCAGCTACAATCGCTTAGTAGTGGAAAGGCTCCAGGACCAGAAGTCATGCCTGTAAGAGTCTATAAAGATTATGCGAAATAACTTGCTCCCCTTCTAGCAGTAATTTATCGTAGACCGCTTGAGCAACGAAAGGTACCTAACGACTGGAAAAAAAGCGCAGGTCACTCCCGTTTTTAAGGAAGGCCGTAAGAAAGATCCACACAATTATGGGCCAATATCGTTGACGTCAATCTGTCGTAGAATTGTGGAACATGTTTTATGCTCAAGAATTATGATGTTCTTGGAAAATGAACATCTCCTGTATAAAAATCAACATGGATTCCGCAAACAAAGATCCTACGAAACTCATCTCGCTCTGTTCCTCCATGAGATCCACAGCGTAGTGTACAACGGCGCTCAGGCTGATGCCGTGTTCCTTGACTTCAGGAAGGCATTTGACACTGTCCCGCATTGCCGTTTAATGAAAAAGAACGAGCTTACGCAGTGTCGGAGCAGACCTGCGATTGGATTCAAGTCTTTCTTGCAGACAGAAGTCAACACGTCGTTCTTAACGGAACTATATCGACAGAAGTAAAGATAATATCCGGAGTACCACAGGGAAGTGTGATAGGACCGTTGCTGTTTACAATATATATAAATGATCTACTAGAAAGCGTCGGTAGCTCTTTAAGGCTAATCGCAGATGATGCGGTTGTCTATACCAAAGTAGCAACGTCAGAAGATAGAAAAAATTTGGAGAACGACCTGCAGTGAATTTATGAATGGTGCAGACTCTGGCAGCTGATCCTGACGTAAATAAATGTAACATATTGCACATACATGGGAAAAGAAATCCACTACTGTATAGCTACACTATCGATGACCAACAGCTGGAGACAGTGTCTGCCATAAAATATCTAGCCGTAACTATCCAGAGCGACCTTAAGTGGAATGACTATGTAAAACAGATAGTGGGATAAGCAGACACCAGACTCAAATTAATCAGAAGAATCTTACGGAAATGTAACTTACATACGACAGAAGTGGCTTATAAGGTGCTTTTTCGCCCAATTCTCGAGTGTTGTTCATCTGTCTGGGATCCTTATCAGGTAGGACTGATAGAGGAGATAGAGAAAATCCAAAGAAGAGCGGCGCACCTCGTCAAGGGGTCGTTTAGTTGGCGAGAGAGCGTGACGGAGTTGCTAAACAAACTCTACAGGCAGACGTTAAAAGAGAGGCGTTGTGCATCTACTGAAATTTCGGGACAGCACTTTTCAGGACGAGTCAGACAGCATGTTACTTCGCCCCCTCTCCACACACACACACACACACATACATCTCGCGTATTGACCACGAGGAGAAAATTAGAGAAATTAGAGCCAATACAGAGGCGAGTGGAACAGGGTTGAAGGGATCACATAGTGGTACCGAAATTAACCTCCGCCACACACCATTAGGTGGCTTTGGGGGAGGGGTATTATGTGGATGTAGATACACTCATCGCTGGCATTATTGCACATGAGTGTGTCATAGCATTTATCGACTGTGGAACCGACACTCTTTTTCCTTTTTTTGTCCTGAAATCAAAAACTGCAATTTGGACGCAGTTTTCTCGCGAAATTTTGCTAATTATCGTCAAAAACAGCAGTTGGGGAAATAACAGCAAGCTCCGCTTTCACGACAGCTACAAATATCTCTATAAAATTGCTTATTCATGATTACTCCTATACATGTAACTTGAAGTAAATATCGTACTTTTGCGACTTCCTGTTCCGTAATGTACCTTGAATTTGCTGAAACAGCTCGAAGTTCCAGATTTTAGTGCCTAGAACCGCAAGGCAACTGTGATCTCAGTATTTGTTTGAAGCACTGTAGCAAAACCACGTCAAGCTTAAGTGTGGAGTGTCGGATTGGAATTTTAGCTCCGCTAGATGACAAATGTAAGGATGTAGAGGCTTATCTCACTAGGGGTAAGATAGATACTGCCTACAGGAAAATTAAAGAGACCTTTGGAAAAAAGAGAACCACTTGTATGAATGTCAAGAGCTCAGATGGAAACCTAGTTCTAAGCAAAGAAGGGAAAGCAGAAAGGTGGAAGGAGTATATAGAGGGTCTGTACAAGGGCGATGTTCTTCAGGACAATATTATGGAAATGGAAGAGGATGTAGATGAAGATGCAATGGGAGATATGATACTGGGTGAAGAGTTTGACAGAGCACTGAAAGACCTGAGTCGAAACAAGGCCCCCGGAGTAGACAACATTCCATTGGAACTACTGACGGCCTTGGGAGAGCCAGTCCTGACTAAACTGTACCATCTGGTGAGCAAGATGTATGAAACAGGCGAAATACCCTCAGACTTCAAGAAGAATATAATAATTCCAATCCCAAAGAAAGCAGGTGTTGATGTGAAAATTACCGAACAATCAGTTTAATAAGCCACAGCTGCAAAATGCTAACCCGAATTCTTTACAGACGAATGGAAAAACTAGTAGAAGCCGACCTCGGGGAAGATTAGTTTGGATTCCTTAGAAGTACTGGAACACGTGAGGCAATACTGATCTTACGACTTATCTTAGAAGAAAGATTAAGGAAAGGCAAACCTACGTTTCTAGCATTTGTAGACTTAGAGAAAGCTTTTGACAATGTTTACTGGAATACCCTCTTTCAAATTCTAAAGGTGGCAGGGGTAAAATACAGGGAGCGAAAGGCTATTTACAATTTGTACAGAAACCAGATGGCAGTTATAAGAGTCGAGGGACATGAAAGGGAAGCAGTGGTTGGGAAGGGAGTAAGACAGGGTTGCAGCCTCTCCCAGATGTTATTCAATCTGTATATTGAACGAGCAGTAAAGGAAACAAAAGAAAAATTCGGAGTAGGTATTAAAATCCATGGAGAAGAAATAAAAACTTTGAGGTTCGCCGATGACATTGTAATTCTGTCAGAGACAGCAAAGGAATTGGAAGAGCAATTGAACGGAATGGAGAGTGTCTTGAAAGGAGGATATAAGATGAACATCAACAAAAGCAAAACGAGAATAATGGAATGTAGTCGAATTAAGTCGTGTGATGCTGAGGGAATTAGATTAGGAAATGAGACACTTAAAGTAGTAAAGGAGTTTCGCTAATTGGGGAGCAAAATAACTGATGATGGTCGAAGTAGAGAGGATATAAAATGTAGACTGGCAATGGCACGGAAAGCGTTTCAGAAGGAGAGAAATTTATTAACATCGAGTATAGATTTAAGTGTCAGGAGGTCAATTCTGAAAGTATTTGTATGGAGTGTAGCCATGTATGGAAGTGAAACATAGGCGATAACTAGTTTGGACAAGAAGAGAATAGAAGCTTTCGAAATGTGGTGCTACAGAAGAATGCTGAAGATTAGATGGGTAGATCACATATCTAATGAGGAGGTATTGAATAGGATTGGGGAGAAGAGAAGTTTGTGGCACAACTTGACCAGAAGAAGGGATCGGTTGGTAGGACATGTTCTGAGGCATCAAGGGATCACCAATTTAGTAATGGAGGGCAGCGTGAAGGGTAAAAATCGTAGAGGGAGACCAAGAGATGAATACACTAAGCAGATTCAGAAGGATGTAGGTTGCAGTAGGTACTGGGAGATGAAGAAGCTCGCACAGGATAGAGTAGCGTGGAGAGCTGCATCAAACCAGTCTCAGGACTGAAGACAACAACAACAACCCCTGATCGAGTCAAATTTGTTAATAACTGTGCAAGCTGCCTCTGTGCTTTGAGGACTCAAGGCTAACCATTGCTACTGTCAACTGTGGAAGGAACGTACGGACCTAGTCTATTAAAAAAAAAATGGTTCAAATGGCTCTGAGCACTATGGGACTCAACTGCTGAGGTCATAAGTCCCCTAGAACTTAGAACTGCTTAAACCTAACTAACCTAAGGACATCACACACATCCATGCCCGAGGCAGGATTCGAACCTGCGACCGTAGCGGTCGCGGGGTTCCGGACTGTAGCGCCTAGAACCGCTTTGCCACTCTGGCCGGCCTAGTCTATTCAATGGAAGATCAGTTTTTCAGGAAATGTTTTAATACTCACCTATAGCTGTCTTTGTAGATGCATCTTCTGTTTCTGTCTTGCAACCTCTGAACTCGTAAGGGTTTTCTTCGGCAAAATCAATCCACCGGCGACAGCCTTCGCATGTGAACGTAAAGCTGTCCACGACTCTTAGTGTTGGGTAGGGTTGACGACTATTTTCATTGCAAGAGAAGTAGCGGAACAGCTTGGGGATTTCGTCATTGGTTATTACGTATGTGTGACTGCAATGACAAAAGGAAAAATAATTAAGAACAAGAAAAAATAGATAGCAGACATAAGACGTTTTGAAAATTAAGTAAGAGTTGCTAATAACTTTATGGTTGAGCTACAGTCTTAATTTACAAAAAGAGTACTTACTTTTCTCCTAAGAAGTCTGGTTCGGTGTGGCTGGTGAAGCTGCAGTGTCTACATTGATATGTGCGATTCTGCTTCAACGACATAGCCTGCACAGCAAGAAAAGACAGAACTTTATTGGGGACAGTATTACAAATGTTTCTTTACGGCGAGAATAGAGCCTGCGTGTTCGGAATTTTGTATTCTGTAAACAATACAGGTACCACATATGAGTGAGTTTACCGTCAGATATCAAGTTTGTTAGGATCGAAGAATTTTTTCATCTCTATCAAATTATGAACACGAAGAATAGCACTCTGGTTTCATTCTGCAGAAAGTAAATTTTGATGATATTTTATGTTCTGGTTTGGTCTGTAACTCTGTGTGACATACAGCTTCTAACGCGACAACCATCAGATGTACGGCACTAGGTCTTTACCTACCAGTAATGAGTTGCTTAACTCTTCTTACGTATTGCCATTCGGAATCATACAAACAGTCTCAACGGAAGTAGTGTTGAGTAGGGTTTCGGTTGGTTGGTTAGCTGGGGCACTAAACAGCGTTCAGGAGATAGTCCTTCTGCAGCTAATAACATCAGCCAGAAAATGGAATTATGATAGTATGTAGGAGTGGTAACATCGAGGTACTGAAAGCAATGTAGTGCTAGAGAAGAAAAATGATTTAGAAGTAAAAGTACGTAGGTCGAGCTGGTATGCCGGTCAGAGAACAGACAAGAACTCCTCCAGGGCTCACCTGCGGAAGAGAGCCACCTCACCCACATCTGATCTCCACCCTGCCTAGACAAACCAATTCAATACTAAGTAACGGCATAATACTTTCCATCGGGGAGATTCGTAGTAGTAGAAGAGAGAAGGCTAATAACGTAATAAACATCAGTAAGACCGTCAACTGTAAAATAATGTCTGTTGTTCAATCATGGCCAGGAGACATCGGTTTGTTAAGCAATTGTCAATGTCAATAAAATTAACCAACAGCCGTGTACTTTAAGATATTATTTGATTTTGAAGGCTACCAGATTCGGCATCTCATTATGCCATCTTCAGGCCCCATACGCATCTATCCAAATAAACGAACTTGCCGTGTAGCATGGGCAGCGTGAATTAAACCGTTACATTAGAAGACATGATATTATGATTGGACAGTAGGAGCGGATAGAGAGGAGCCCGTCCCATAACCGTATCAACCCCCCCCCCCCCCCCCCACCTGATCCTTTATAATCAAAGTGCTAAAGGTAGTACGCATTAAAACCTATCCAACTATTCTTATGTTATAAACTTACGTCATATTAAGGAACCCTTATAGCCTAGCCTTCATCAGAAGTAAAATAGGGTGCCGCACACAAAAGGCATTACCGCATCTAAAAGTAATATAACTGAAGAGAAAGAGATGTGGGCGGCGAGGGGAGGGGGGGAGGAACCCCAGGCCTAGCATGTGGCAGGAGACAAACCAACCCCAAACACCCTGTCCCTGCCCAAAAAGCAGTTTGAAACGACGTATGTCAGAATGTAAATCACTTCTCAGAGGAAATGAAGAACCATTTTAACTGTTCACATGTCATCCATCAATATCATAATAACGACACAGTAACAGGAATACCGTACCTGGCATTGAGAACAGAAAGTGTGAGCATTCGTCCAGACTGTGAGGTACTGTCTTCAGACGTGGCATCGTGGGTGACTCATTACATAAGGTGAAACTATGCCGTAATCTGGACTGATAGTTGTAAAAGTGACGTACGTGTATTGAGGGATTGCTTCTGAGAGCAATGGTATGTGAAGTGCCATGCAGCCGTGAACTTTATTAGAGAAAACTGTAGCTTACGTGATGTTGTTCCATCTCGAATAAGTATAGGTCTTATTCTCAGCCAAAAACAGGCGTGTGGGAAAGTCAAAGCGAGTGTTGGACGAGCAAGGGTTTCTCTGGCCAATGGCCAGTTGATTCCCCGAGACATTTGTGGTAGTCAAAAGTTGGCTTAAATACCGTAAGGACTGCATGTTTCTTCAAGAATGACACTTTCCACTGCGCACATGGGGGAGGGGGGGGGGGGGGAATGAAAAAAACAAAGCGAAGACACCCGAGTAAAGATGAGATGTCGAAAAGGAAGAACAGGGCTGCCACAACAGTTCTGTCAGTTTTAGACTACCGAAACGATAAGTATGATCATTGACTTATATGGAAGGAAGCACGAGGACGATACAAGATCTGTATCAAGATTGTACCGTATGACGGTTTGAAAAATGTGATGTATTTTTGTGGTTTAATGAAGGTAGAAATTATTTCAGAGGATTTCACACATAAGAAGTGGCAAATTGAGTTGGCTAATAATTTCAGTTGTTTTTCTATTTCATTGTGAAAACGAATTAACAACTTTGCATAACGTACTCTTTAACGAATTAGTTGCTGTTTTATAGCATATAACAACCTGATCGTCCAGAACTGAGGTATATAAGGTCACTTGTAAATAAATGCATTTAAAAGTAAGCTGGTATTAATATATTCATTTTGCAACACAGCATTTTCCATAAAAAGGAGAATAAAGGAAATTTTGCAACTACAACCTATAAATGAAATTAAATTCAAATTTTAACAGCATGTGCTGTCATCCAGTATTTTGTACTGCCAGTTTGCCAGTATGATGGATATGTCACATTAAAATTTGGATTGGAAAATGTTTAAAGGGACTGCCACATGAGATAATGAAAAGAGGCAATAATAAGAGGTTATGGTGACATAATAGTTTTTGGCACTATGGACAATGCTGTTGAGCACTCAAAGGTTAAAGGAGCTTCTGAAGGCTCCAGATCAAATAATGCAGAATGGATAGGTAACAATCCATTGCCATTTCCAAAATCGCTGGGGGGAAGTGGCAACAAAAAGACTATTCATACTGATGTGTAGAGTCTATAAGACTGGTGATATACCTACCATCAGACTTTCGGAAAAACATCATCCATGCTCCACACAATTATGAAAACAGCAAGAGTCGATAAGCGCGAGAACTATCGCACAGTCAATTTAACAGCTCAAGCATTCAAGTTGCTGAAAAGAGTAATGTACAGAAGAACGGAAAAAATGTATGAAATTATACTTTGCCGCTTTGTAAGGTATTCTGTAGCTTCCAGCCTTCCGCAATGCCAGGTCGTCCATTACGGAACCGAGACGAGCGCAAATCCTTGTAAGTGACCGGAGGATTACTGTAACATAATATTTCCATGGGCTTCTGCCTAATTTCGACTAAATATTCCTTAAAGCTATATTGATCTGATGCGGATAGCACCCATTAACTCTGAACACGTATTGTAGACGATCCAACTCCTTTTTAGGGCTGGCTCTGTCACACACAAGTGCCTGGTGCACCAATGATCAGAGAACGCCCATAGTTTGTGAAGAGTGGTGACAGCAGACGACTGAAGATGCAGGTCGGTATATGTGCTTTTACGGTAAACGGAATGGCCCAGTGACCTGTCCACTTTCCAACTGGTCAAGACATCCAGAAATGAGGGCACATGGTTCAGCAGAAACCAAAAGTCTTCTGGCGATAAGCTGCTGGCACCTTTGTAGTGTGGCCACCATGGTGATGGTGGCTTGCTAAGGGAGAAGGCAGGAGCTCGGTGACGTCTGTAGTATCTTCACAGAGAAAATATTTTATGTCTAATGACACGACTAGAGACAATAAATTTTACTGATTTGGCATCTGAAGTTTAACTCCGCGAACCCGCTTTCCGACAGAGGACGTACATACAGTTTCACCTATACGCAGCCGCCTGTGCACCCCAGATGGAGCAATATTCTTCTAAGAGAGCGCTAAACCCGAAGAAGGGCGCTCACATAACGTCTGCCTGTGAGCAAGCGTCTCAGTGCCAGTATCTTTTATAAACGTTGGAACGTGCACCAGCAACCTCCAGTCTATAACACTCAGCTGAAGATGACTGAATGATTGTGAGCCGAAATATGGTGGCAAGATATCTCCGTCATCCGGCTGCAACGCGCAAAACTTCTTGGAATATCATTCAGTCTGTTGTAAGGTACCCATGCGCTCAGTTGTCACACGCTGTATCGGAAAAACCATTGATATTTGTTTATTGGGATTATTTTCTTGTCCCTTCTGCTTGTACCTATAATAGTCAATCAACGTGTATTACCATTAATATCACACACTGCTGAACCAAAGCATTATGAGCACCTGCTTAATAGCTTGTTTGTCCGTCTTTAGAATGGAATACACCCCTGATTCTGCGTATCACGGATCCGACATTTTGTTAGTAGGTTTGTGGAGGTATATGGCATTACATGTCGATGTACAGGCCATGTAATTCTCGTAAATAAATTGCGTAGGCCGTGATGGCGTCCGACAGCGACCCAGATGTGTTCCGTAGCATTTACGTCAGCCGAGCTTGCCCGCCGAGACATCACAGTGAGTTCACTATAACGCTTCAGAAACCATTGTTGCACGGTTATGGCACCGAGGCACGGACAATTATACTACTGAAAGATGACATCACCGTCTGGGAAGACTCCAAGCATGAAACACTGCACGTGATTCGCATCTGCCAGTGTGTCTTCGATTACTACCACAGGTCCTATGAAAGGGCAGGAGAATGTCTTCCACAGCATAATACTTCTCCCACGATTCGTGAAGAGTCGTCGATGCCCAAATATTTTCCACCTAGTGGCAGTTTCACTGTTCTTCTACCACTTTCCTACATCTAGCACGTCAATATTCGACCAGCTTCACTGTTTTCGAGACACTCGTTCACAGGCTCTGCGTAATGATAATCTACCGTTTGTCAAAGTCGCTTATCTCAATGAATTTTCCCTTTGCAGCCCATATCTTAGCGAGGGTGATTCCCCGTCCGTGTCTGTCCCGCTTACAAACTTCTGTTACCGCGTCACCTGTCCGAAACGCCACAAGGCGGCATCCAACGTCGTAATAGGTGATCATAATGTTTTGGCTTGTGAGTGTAAATGCAGATTATCAACGACGTGCGAAAGCAACCTATCGACATTTCACTTGCGTTTCAAGAGCAAACAACAAAAAGCAGGAAATGTTGAAAATTTCCTAAAAATTCAATGCGAAGTACCTAAAGAAGATACAGTGGACAATTTGGATGAAATGGAAATTTACACTCATAGAGCAAGATACCCAGAAGACATCATCAACAAACAAACAGTATTTAAACGTATAAAACCTAGAAAATTTTATGTACATTGTAAACGAAAATCGCAATAAACGCAAAATAATGAAGTACTTATCAGGTACATAAAAACCACAAAATACTATCTGCAAAAAAATTACACGTAATCGCTAACTTTCCGCAAACAGAAAAACCATTGTAAACATATGGCATCACTGGAACCAAAGCTGTCAAAAAAGCTGTCAAAAATAACTTCACAAGTCGTGCTAATAAAAAGAAAACATATAAATAACGTGGTAATATCATATCAAAAAGTCAACCGATATTTACGCTTCAAGATGGCATATGGACCACCTCCTACCAGCTAATACGTAATCATAAGGTGTCATATGTATACACAGACTAACATACACGTAAAAATATATTAAACCATCTTCAAAGATACCGGTACACTTGATCATGGCAAAATGTCGAAACGAGCTCGTCATGTAACTTGTATCATTAGAAATAAATAAGTATTGCAGCGAAAAACTTGTGCTTTAACTAGGATTTTTATTAGAACAGGTTAACTAAGCGTATAAAAAAATGTTTCTAAACATTCATGGTGGTATCGGTTTGTTCTATATCGTGTCTCCCTACCACTTTCGCGCAACGACGCACTGAGCGTGTTTTTTAGGGAATTGACTGGTTTGAACCAGGGACCTGTTGCTGGTAAGGAGACGCCAGACCACACATGACATGTAGAATTCAGAAGAGTTCAGTGAGACTAGCGATGATATAACCAAATACTTAATTATCTCAGCGTCAGCTCCACTGCACTCCCTGTAAAAGAATCTTAATACTAACTAAATTTAGTGGAAGGGGTTCAAGGCTTTCCTATTTTTAGTTAGCTGGTAAAATAAAGTCGAGAAAGCAGTTAAGTTTACCATTGAAAATTTTATTCTACTCACAAAACATAGTTTATAAATTGCACTATTGATAAAAGGAAGTGTTTTAATACAGGATGGTAAAAAACAACTGCGTTCAACAAAAAGGTGAACGAATATTCCCTGAATGGGTTTCCAAGTTCTACAATGGATCGAAGGATGACCTATGCCATATCACATCTATAATCTAGGTTTAAATTAAGTTCCACAAAAGAGAAAACTATCAAAATGGTCACTGTAGAGCATCCCATTTCAGATTTTCAGATTTTTACTGCAAGTGGCAAATGTGAACACCATGAGCTTTAATTGACGATCGACACTAGTATTACGCAAAAAGGGAGTGTAACAGATGAGACTTCTGCAGTTCTGAATGAAGCTTCATGCGCTGTTATTCGGCATCGCGTGCGTTCACTACCTTCTTGTTGTTTGTCAGGGGCGGCGGCCGGCGCAACTCCGCTCACCTCGCCGTCTCGGAAGCAACTCTCCCTAACTTCTCCTTACTACAATTTACCGAAGTTGGTTTAAAAAAAAACTATCTGGCTGTGTTTTCATCTGACCCATCAGGGTCTCATTGTTAACCTCAAGCTCTGCCTACAATTTTTTTTCTATCCAATGAGAAACGTTATACTTTCCGTGGTGGGGCAATGTTTTTAAAGTTTGCAACGCAACAGAGACGCGAAAAAGTCTCACGCTAAAACCTGCAGCTGGTGTGGTCCTTTTAGCGTTTCGTGATATCTATACTATTCTTCTGGAGGGCTCTATCTTTTAACATGGGCTGGGGGGTGGTCCTAATGTAACAGACACGCGAAAAAGTCTCACGCTAAAACTTGCGGGTGGTAGTGGCCCTTTTTGTGTTATCGTAAGATCTATACTGTTTTTCTGGAGGGCTCCAGCTTTTAGCATGGGCTGGGGGGTAGTTCTTGACGTAACCGAGACGCGAAAAAGTCTCACGCTAAAACCTGCGGGTGGTAGTCTTAGCGGTAGGCTGGCAACGTGGGTGTCCAGTCCGTACCTTATCATAGGGCCTTCTAACTTAACACGGTTCTGCTCTCGGCTTTTGTCCTCGTTTCTCCCCTCGGAACTGCGTCGGTCTCTTGGTGGGAAGGCACGACATGCATTTAGGTATTTTGTGTTAGTCTGAGGTATTCCATTTGCTCACTCGTTACTCGTATTACTTTGGTTAATTTAATGTCATGATTTATTCGGAGCTATGTGACATACTACTGGGATTGTTTATCATGTCAGGGTTTTCATGGAAGGTGTAGGATTTGCCTGACACCTTACATGTTTCAAATGGCTCTGAGCACTATGGGACTTAACTTCTGAGGTCGTCAGTCCCCTAGAACTTAGAACTACTTAAACCTAACTAACCTCAGGACATCACACACCTCCATGCCCGAGGCAGGATCCGAACCTGCGACTGTAGCGGTCGCGCGGTTCCAGACTCTATCGCCTAGAACCGCTCGGCCACCACGGGCGGCTTACTAAGCGTATCCAAAATGCCGCAGGTGATAATACAACTGAAGCACGGTCAATAGTGAAAGGCGTAGAATGCGGATTTTCACGGCCGCTATTTGCATAATTTCTGTTGTTTGTTTTGTGCCCATAAAACAAAAATCAGTAATCAAACATTAAAAATATCATACTGAAGGTCGCTAAAGAAGTAGCAGGTGAAAAACTCAAAACGATTGAAAGAAGAGAATTAAAATTGGGAAGAAGAGACAGAAGAAGCCACCTAAAAGAGAAAAAAGGACATAGGGAATTTTTGCAGAAGCGACTGAGGAAGCTAAAGAAAAATATAATAAAATCAGAAATGATGTTCATGGAATACACTTATGAATAGAATCGAACGCGACAGTCAACGTAGACAGAAAATAGCATACAGACTGATTAGGAAGTTGAAAGGCAGGAAGATGCTGTAAATATAAATATCATCCCTGCAGAAGACTGGATAAGTCATTACAAGAAATAATGATATAATATGGACGACAATGACCCACCGGAAGAAAACGCGGAGGAACTGATATATCTAATAGATCTGACATAATTAAAACAGGCAAAAGGTAAAAACATTCCTGAATTATATGAAATTAACTCAGATCTGTTAAGATATTGTTTAGAATTCAGAACGCTCCATCTCAATACCATGAGTTGCCTTACAGGTGAAATATCAAAAGAATGGAGAATCGCTAAAACTATTTCACTATTTGAAAATGGAGACGGGAGTAACACAAATAATTACAAGAGAATCAGTCTGCTGAACGATATTTATAAAATCTACAGCAAAATAATTAGTGAAGGGCTTGGAAACATCTCGGATTCAATGGCAACGGCAAACGGGCTTCGTTAACGGATGATCCAGTGCCGACGGCGTTTACCCTCTGAAAAAATTATACAAAAAAGACGAGAATTCAATTTAGAAACTCTCCTAGCATTTTTTGACTATTAACAAACATTTGACAGCATCCAAGGAAAAACCTCTGGTCAATAATGGGAAAGGCGCATGATAAAAGTATAAAAATGTGCGAAGGTAAATACGATGACACAAAAATAAGAATAGGTACTGGCCAAGAGCTGACAACAAAAACACAGAAAACCAGGGCTTAAGGCAAGGCTGTACTATGTCACCTACACTGTTCAACATCGACGACTTGGTCAGGGAACAGACAAAGGAGGGAATATCTTAGGGTATAAGAGTGATGACGCGAGAATATCTAAATCTGATGCTTTTTGCAGACGACCAGAAAGTCATACAGGACAATGAGGACACATTACAAATAGCGATAAATACACTCCTGGAAATGGAAAAAAGAACACATTGACACCGGTGTGTCAGACCCACCATACTTGCTCCAGACACTGCGAGAGGGCTGTACAAGCAATGATCACACGCACGGCACAGCGGACACACCAGGAATCGCGGTGTTGGCCGTCGAATGGCGCTAGCTGCGCAGCATTTGTGCACCGCCGCCGTCAGTGTCAGCCAGTTTGCCGTGGCATACGGAGCTCCATCGCAGTCTTTAACACTGGTAGCATGCCGCGACAGCGTGGACGTGAACCGTATGTGCAGTTGACGGACTTTGAGCGAGGGCGTATAGTGGGCATGCGGGAGGCCGGGTGGACGTACCGCCGAATTGCTCAACACGTGGGGCGTGAGGTCTCCACAGTACATCGATGTTGTCGCCAGTGGTCGGTGGAAGGTGCACGTGCCCGTCGACCTGGGACCGGACCGCAGCGACGCACGGTCGCACGCCAAGACCGTAGGATCCTACGCAGTGCCGTAGGGGACCGCACCGCCACTTCCCAGCAAATTAGGGACACTGTTGCTCCTGGGATATCGGCGAGGACCATTCGCAACCGTCTCCATGAAGCTGGGCTACGGTCCCGCACACCGATAGGCCGTCTTCCGCTCACGCCCCAACATCGTGCAGCCCGCCTCCAGTGGTGTCGCGACAGGCGTGAATGGAGGGACGAATGGAGACGTGTCGTCTTCAGCGATGAGAGTCGCTTCTTCCTTGGTGCCAATGATGGTCGTATGCGTGTTTGGCGCCGTGCAGGACTGCATACGACCGAGGCACACAGGGCCATCATGGTGTGGGGAGCGATCTCCTACACTGGCTGTACACCTCTGGTGATCGTCGAGGGGACACTGAATAGTGCACGGTACATCCAAACCGTCATCGAACCCATCGTTCTACCATTCCTAGACCGGCAAGGGAACTTGCTGTTCCAACAGGACAATGCACGTCCGCATGTATCCCGTGCCACCCAACGTGCTCTAGAAGGTGTAAGTCAACTACCCCGGCCAGCAAGATCTCCGGATCTGTCCCCCATTGAGCATGTTTGGGACTGGATGAAGCGTCGTCTCACGCGGTCTGCACGTCCAGCACGAACGCTGGTCCAACTGAGGCGCCAGGTGGAAATGGCATGGCAAGCCTTTCCACAGGACTACATCCAGCATCTCTACGATCGTCTCCATGGGAGAACAGCAGCCTGCATTGCTGCGAAAGGTGGATATACACTGTACTAGTGCCGACATTGTGCATGCTCTGTTGCCTGTGTCTATGTGCCTGTGGTTCTGTCAGTGTGATCATGTGATGTAGCTGACCCAAGGAATGTGTCAATAAAGTTTCCCCTTCCTGGGACAATGAATTCACGGTGTTCTTATTTCAATTTCCAGGAGTGTAGATTAGACAATATAAGCCTGAATTGTAATCTGAAGATATCGACAACAAAAACAAAAAGAATGCCCTTTTTTGAAAATACCCGTTAGGGCTAAGTAATCAGCAGTTAAACAATAATAGAATAGTTATACCATTTTTAATACCTACGATATTGCATAACTTTTAAAGAAGTGAAAGACATAAATAATAAAATTAACATTTCTTAACATATATGTGACACGATGACATTAAAGTGTAAAAAGAGAACATAAAGCGAAATGAAATTCTATAAAGTCTGGCTTTATCGACAATACTGTACGGAGCAGAAAGTTGGACACTAAGATTAAAAGGCCTAAGCCAACTTGAAACATCAGAAATGACGTTCCTTAGAT
This sequence comes from Schistocerca gregaria, assembly GCF_023897955.1. Lineage (NCBI taxonomy): Eukaryota > Metazoa > Arthropoda > Insecta > Orthoptera > Acrididae > Schistocerca > Schistocerca gregaria. The sequence goes on from NC_064921.1 coordinate 122,672,441, forward strand.
CAGTGAAACGCTGCTCACGGTAAGACGAAATAAGAAATGAAGAAATGATGAAAGAACTGGAGTACAGCCATTAACGGAAAAAGTAATCCAACGAAAGCAGGAGTGGAAAGAGTATATATTGCGTACGTCACTTCAGAGAATCTCTCGAGAAGTGATCTATGGGGTTCCCATATGTTTCGTCAAATGAAGAGTTGGTAAAAAATAATCGATTTCTGCTGCAAAAAGTTCTTCTATTACTGTGGGGTCAAACCAGACCTGGACATAATTAATTCTAGATGCCCTCAATCCGAATTATCTGAGATGAAACTAATACTGAAATCTCCATATAGAATAAGTTATTGCTGCTGAGTCGTATTACTAAACCCCTCTAACTGCATGGCGAAGTTTACAACATTTCATGTTGGGGCTTGTAAACTGTCAGTTCCCTCCAGCAGTACTTCGGACATTAGTCGAGTCCATGGTATGTCGTCTTGCGGGTGTAATACACGACATTATGCAGGTGTACCAGTTTCTTTGGCTCTTCAGTGTATTTAAAGAAATGTAGAAGAGCGATGACGTGACAGCTACTTCTAAAAGGGAGAAAGATGTGAAGAAAGAATAAAATAAAAATGCTGGCGAAACAAAGTCCCGCAAGCCAAAATCTACATCTACATCTACAACCATACTCAGCAAGCCACCTGACGGTGTGTGGTGGAGGGTACCTTGAGTACCTCTATCGGTTGTCCCTTCTATTCCAGTCTCGTATTGTTTGTGGAAAGAAGGACTGTCGGTATGCCTCTGCGTGGGCTCTAATCTCTCTGATTTTATCCTCATGGTCTCTTCGCGAGATATACGTAGGAGGGAGCAATATACTGCTTGACTCCTCGGTGAAGGTATGTTCTCGAAATTTTAACAAAAGCCCGTACCGAGCTACTGAGCGTCTCTCCTGCAGAGTCTTCCACTGAAGTTTATCTATCATCTCCGTAACGCTTTCGCGATTACTAAATGATCCTGTAACGAAGCTCGCTGCTCTCCGTTCGATCTTCTGTATCTCTTCTATCAACCCTATCTGGTACGGATCCCACACTGCTGAGCAGTATTCAAGCAGTGGGCGAACATGCGTACTGTAACCTACTTCCTTTGGTTTCGGATTGCATTTCCTTAGGATTCTTCCAATGAATCTCAGTCTGGCATCTACTTTACCGACGATCAATTTTATATGGTCCTTCCATTTTAAATCACTGCTAATGCGTACTCCCAGATTATTTATGGAATTAACTGTTTCCAATTGCTGACCTCGTATATTGCAGCTAAATGATAAGGGATTTTTCTTTCTATATATTCGCAGGAAATTACACTTGTCTACATTGAGATACAATTGCCATTCCCTGCACCATGCGTCAATCCGCTGCAGATCGTCCTGCATTTCAGTACAATTTTCCGTTGTTACAACCTCTCGATATACCACAGCATCATCCGCAAAAATCCTCAGTGAACTTCCGATGTCATCCACAAGGTCATTTATGTATATTGTGAATAGCAACGGTCCTACGACACTCCCCTGCAGCACACCTGAAATCACTCTTACTTCGGAAGACTTCTCTCCATTGAGAATGACATGCGCGTTCTGTTATCTAGGAACTCTTCAATCCAATCACACAATTGGTCTGATAGTCCATATGCTCTTACTTTGTTCATTAAACGACTGTGGGGAACTGTATCGAACGCCTTGCGGAAGTCAAGAAACACGGCATCTACCTGTGAACCCGTGTCTATGGCCCTCTGAGTCTCGTGGACGAATAGTGCGAGCTGGGTTTCAGACGACCGTCTTTTTCGAAACCCATGCTGATTCCTATAGAGTAGATTTCTAGTCTCCAGAAAAGACATTATACTCGAACATAATACGTGTTCCAAAATTCTACAACTGATCTACGTTAGAGATATAGGTCTATAGTTGTGCTCATCTGTTCGACGTCCCTTCTTGAAAACGGTGATGACCTGTGCCCTTTTGCAATCCTTTGGAACGCTTCGCTCTTCTAGAGACCTACGGTACACCGCTGCAAGAAGGGGGGCAAGTTCCTTCGCGTACTCTGTGTAAAATGGAACTGGTATCCCATCAGGTCCAGCGGCCTTTCCTCTTTTGAGCGATTTTAATTGTTTCTCCTTCCTTCTGTCGTCTATTTCGATATCTACCATTTTGTCATCTGTGCGACAAGCTAGAGAAGAAACTGCAGTCCAGTCTTCCTCTGTGAAACAGCTTTGGAAGAAGACATTTAGTATTTCGGCCTTTAGTCTGTCATCCTATGTTTCAGTACCATTTTGGTCACAGAGTGTCTGGACATTTTGTTTTGATCCACCTACCGCTTTGACATAAGACCAAAATTTCTTATGATTTTCTGCCAAGTCAGTACATAGAACTTTACTCTGCCTACTTGTCAAAGGTTATTTCGCGGAGATGCTTCCTGGATTGCTTACCGTCTCTTGATTGATCGTCCGGTCGCTAAGACTCTCCGACGTGTTGTGGTGCCAGCAGGGCGGGGCATTGTGTGTGACGAGCCACACGGCGTACCGCTCTCGGCAGGGATTAGCAGACGCCTCCCAGACGGCGCCGAAGTACGCGTCGCTGAGGATGCGGTAGCTGATGCGGTCCGCGTTGCACACGGTCCAACTGGTGTTGCGCCCCAATAGGGCCTCGTAGTCGGGCGACATGGCGACCAGCGTGGCGTCGCTGTCGCTCGGCGGCTGAGCGTTGCTGAAGGCCGCGCCACAGGCCAGCACCGTTTCGGGGGCGGGCTGGCGGAAAACGGCCGAGCACCAGCGACGCACCTCTGGCAGCCGCGGAAGGACCTGCGAGCACGTCGGGCGGCAGGCGTCCGCAGACCGCTGCCCTTCCGCGTCCTTTATCACTGGCAGCAGCAGCGGCAGCAGGAGCAAGGGCCGCAGCATCGCAGCTCTACCAGTAGCCTGCCAACAAACGCGTTCCTTAATGTTTTCTGTCCAGAGATGGCAAAAGTTTCTAAGAAATGTTATATCGACTTCGATAAATCGTCATAGCGGCATCGATGGTGTTCATGTATCAGACGTGAGATATCGATATTTTCGTTATATCTGATTTTCAACTCCTCAAAAACGGAGGTTCTGCTTTGATTTAGATGAAGTATGATCATTTAAATTTTTTCTACGAAAGGCCTGTGACAACTTTTATCAAAAAATTTGTTTAGTTATTATGACAAATGCGAGTGAAATAATAATTAAATTGACACCCTAGCTGCAAACAGGCGTTGATGTACTTCATTGGGGACATGTTGAAAATGTGTGCCCCAACCGGGACTCGAACCCAGGATCTGCTGCTTACATGCCAGACGCTCAATCCATCTTTTTTTTATCTCATTTTGTTCGTTACATGTGCTCGGGGCGAACGTCGTAAGACAACATTTTAAGTTCGTTATTGATCGATTAACTCAATCTTTTTTATTACAGAGACCACGTAACCTTCTGACCGAACACGCTGAGCTACCGTGCCAGCAGTTGAAAGCCTACGAGAAGAAATAAATACTATGACGTTTAATGTGTGTGAAATGTTATGGGACTTAACTGCTAAGGTCATCATTCCCTAAGCTTAGACATTGCTTAACCTAAATTATCCTAATGACAAACACACACACCCATGTCCGCGGGAGAACTCGAACCTCCACCGGGACCAGCCGCACAGTCCATGACTGCAGCGCTTTAGACCGCTTGGCTAATCGCGCGCGGTTTTTTATCGTTTTGCTCTATGTTGGTCGATGAATTTGTTCGTGGCGGACGTCCGATGACGGCCGTTCAGGTTCTTTGTAGATCCGTTCACTCAGTGATCGTTGTGTTTGGTCATTGCGGACGTCTCATGACATCCGATCAAGTTCGTTGTTAGTCCACGCTATCAGTTTTTTTTTTTTTTTTTTTTTTTTTATTACAGAGGCCAACCAGCTCTCCGACCGAACACGCTGAACTACCGTGCCGGCTATTTTTTTTGTTCGCTTTTGTTCGTTGCATCTGCTCGTGGTGGACGACATAAGACATCCGTTTAAGTTCGTTATTGACCCATTAACTCAGTTTTTTTATTACAGAGGGCACCTAACCCTCTGACCGAACACGCTGAGATACCGTGCCGGCAATCTTGTTCTGTTCGCTTTTGTTCGTTGCATCTGCGTCGTAAGACATCCGTTTAAGTTCGTTGAGGATCGATAAACTCAGTTTTTTATTACAGAAGGCACGTAACCCTCTGACCGAACACGCTGAGCTACCGTACCGGCGCACAGAGGATAGTGCGCCTGCAGGGACTTATCCTCTGCACGCTCCCCGTGAGCCCCATATTCCCAACATGTCCACACCATTACATCCGTAGTGCGCCTAATAGATGTTTGCCCATCATACTCATTACTCGTGACAGATTAATCTACTAAGTCCCGTACGAGTTCGGGCATACCGTGTGCATTCGCACCAGAAGGTCAATGGCCGGGAAGCCATATGTTAACTATAAATGACGGTAGTATGTGTTCCCGAAAGAACAGTAACCGCTGATGACCATGCAGCTTTGCTAGAAACGAAATGATACTTAAATGGACACCCTAGCTGCCAACAGGCGTTGATGTACTTCATTGGGGAAATGTTGAAAATGTGTGCCCCAACAGGGACTCGAACCCAGGATGTCCTGCTTACGCGGTTGGGGCTCACATTTTCAACATGTCCCCAATGAAGTACAACAACGCCTGTTTGCAGCTAGGGCGTCTATTTAATTATCATTTCGTTTCTAGCAAAGCTGCATGGTCATCAACTGTTACCGTTCTTTCAGGAATTTATAGATAAATGCGAGTGACGTTCCATAAGTAATACAACACACATTTCCTTTCTCGGTCAACTTCGATTCAGAAAACGCTGAATTTTTTGTGGGGCACTGTGACATATACCATCTTCAGCCACTGTAGTTCCGTGAAGATACAATACATGGCGGCGCTATACGTAGCCTTCAAAATGGCGTCTGTAATGGAGGTGAATTCCAAAAGTAGAGAGCTGTTATTGAATTTCTTTTGGCGGAAAATCAGAACATCAGCGATGTTGATATGCGCCTGCAGAATGTCTACGGAGATCTAACGGTGAACAAAAGCACGACGAGTCGTTGGGCGATGTGTCTGTCATCATCGCAACAAGGTCCCACAGACGTGTCCTATCTCCCGTGTGCCGGCCAGCCGCACACAGCCGTGGCTACCTGCAGTGTTGGAACGTGCGGACACTCTCATTCCAGGTGATCGACGGATCAGAATCAAACTCCTCGCTGCTCAGCTGGGAGTCTCTCTTGACAGTGGTGCCACACTTGTCCATCAGCTGGAGCAGTCAGGGGTCGGTGCCTGCTGAGTTCCTCGCCGTCTTACAGAGAACAACAAAGAGGTACGAAAGAGCATCTGTGAGGAATTACTTGCCCGTTATAAGGCTGATCGTGATAAGTTTATGTTGTAAGGTGTCAGGCAAATCCAACACCTTCCGTGAAAACCCTGTCATGATAAGCAAATCCAGTAGTATGTCACATACCTCAAAATAAATCGTGACATTAAATTAACCAAAGTAATACAAGTAACGAGTGAGCAAATGGAATACCACAGACTAACACGAGAATGCCTAAATGCATGTCATACCTTCCCACCGTGAGACAGACGCAGTTCCGAGGGGAGAAACGAGAACAGAAGCCGAGAGCAGAACCGTGTTAAGCTAGAAGGCCCTACGATAAGGGACGGACTGGACACCCACATCGTCAGCTAACCATTAGGACGACACCACCCGCAAGTTTTAGCGTGAGACTTTTTCGCGTCTCTGTTACGTTAGGACCACCCCCAGCCCATGTTAAAAGATAGAGCCCTCCAGAAGAACAGTATAGATCTTACGATAACGCTAAAAGGACCACACCAGCTGCAGATTTTAGTGTGAGACTTTTTAGCGTCTCTGTTACGTTGCAAACTTTAAAAACATTGCCCCACCACGAAAACTATAACGTTTCTCATTGGATAGACAGAATTCCTGTACGTGGAGCTTATGGTTAACATTGAGACCCTCATTGGTCAGATGAAAACACAGACAGATAGTTTTTTTTAAACCAACTTCGGTAAATGGAGTAAGGAGAAGTTAGGGGGAGTTGCTTCCGAGACGGCGAGGTGAGCGGAGCTGCGCCGGCCGCCTCCCCTGACGAACACCAACAAGGTAGTGAACGCACTCGATGCCGCATAACAGCGCATAAGGCTTCACTCAGAACTGCAGAAATCTCATCTGTTACACCCCCTTTTTGCGTAATACTAGTGTCGATCGTCAATTAAAGCTCATGGTGTTCACACATTTGCCACTTGAAGCAAGAATCTGAAACGCGATGATTTTTCTGTTATATAGTTATTGAGAAGCCAGATGAGCCACTGTAGTTTACGACAAGTTAGATAAGTAATTAAAGATAATTGAGGGTCACTGTAGACCATTTTGATAGTTTTCTCTTTTGTGAAACTTAATTTTAACCTAGATTATAGATGTGATATGGCATAGGTCATCCTTTGATCCATTGTAGAACTTGGAAACCCATTCAGGGAACGCAGTTGTTTTTTACCATCCTCTATTAAAACACTTCCTTTTATCAATAGTGCAATTTATAAACAATGTTTTGTGAGTACAACAAAATTTGCAATGGTAAACTTAACTGCTTTCTCGACTTTATTTTACCAGCTAACTAAAAATAGGAAAGCCTTGAACCCCTTCCACTAAATTTAGTTAGTATTAAGATTCTTTTACAGGGAGTGCAGTGGAGCTGACGCTGAGATAATTAAGTATTTGGTTATATCATCGCTAGTCTCACTGAACTCTTCTGAATTCTACATGTCATGTGTGGTCTGGCGTCTCCTTACCAGCAACAGGTCCCAGGTTCAAACTAGTCAATTCCCTAAAAAACACGCTCAGAGCGTCGTTGCGCGAAAGTGGTAGGGAGACACGATATAGAACGAACCGACACCACCATGAATGTTAGAATGTCACTAGTGATGAAACATGGGCTCATCACTTGGAACCAGGAAACAAAACGGCAAGCCGTGGAGTGACACCACACCACCTCTCCTGCGAAGAGAAAGTTCAAATCTCCACCCTCAGCCAACAAAGTCATAGCAACGGTCTTCTGTGACTCTGGAGGAGTTATTTTGTTTGATGACTTCCCTCATGGTGCAACAATCAGTTCTGAAGCGCACTGTGCTGCCCTACGGAAATTGAAGAATTGACTGTAGCGTGTTGTCACCAGAAAAATGAAAACGCACTGACAGTGCAAGGTCTCACTCAAGTCTGCGCCCCGAGAGGAGTTCACAAGACCCTAGAACTGCGATAACACTCCTTCCGACTCCCATATGTTTGACCCAACGAAGGAAGCACTCCGCGGGAAGCAGTTCGTGGATGATGAGGAGGTTATCGAGGCAGCAAGACGTTGGCTCTGTCGTCGACCAGTAGTGGTACCATGCGAGCAAACCCCCCCACCCCCTCCCCAGGAAGGTGCCGTAAGGCTATCGCAATGAGCGGAGATTATGTTAAAAAAAATACCGTTTTGTAACCAGTATTTTATTTTTTAAATATTTTTTAAAAAGGTGTAATATAAAAATGATAGTAATAGAGATGGCGCTTGTTGCCATTTACGTCACATAAAGAGGTTAGCTGCATAGAAATTTAAGCAGCAAGCTCAGTTTAACTGTTATGTGTAATGTTAATGTGGTACCATGTGCGATTTTATGGACGATGACTTGGATATAATTGGTATGTAAATTAGATGTGTACAAGCTAATGCATTTGTGATCTGGTTTTAATTTATACTTTAATGGCTTATTCTCATTATGTTCTTTTATTCATATAGCACTGAAGATAGTAGCTGCAATCGATCGGCAATAAACAGAATATAATCTTACTACAGTTGCTGTCCTTCCTCATATCATGAATTTCATTAATACGGTCGTGCAGCAAGCTTTTCCTAATGGAAACAAAGCTGAAAAGTAATACAAACTGTAAACAATAAAAGCCTTGTAACATTTCCTTGGAATAGTACCGAGATTAGTTTCACATCTACTTAGTATATTACGTTCTTTTGCCGCAACGGAGTCGTACACATGAGTGGAGTCAATTTAAAAATTAAAACAAAAATCAACGTATCAGTTCAAGGATAGGCTCTCTTGTGAAAAAAATTATGATGTGCAAAACCCTGTTGCACTCGTTTTTAAAACGGAGATGTAATTTTTTTTATTTTTTTGCGCAAAGTAGGGATAATATAAAAAGTAGATTGGCAATAGAAAGAAAAGCGTTTATGAAGAAGAGAGGTTTGTTAACATCGAATATAGATTTAAATGAATGGGGGGCTCTATATGGTTCCCAAGTTGTGCAGCGACCGTAAACCATAAAATTACCAAATAAGCAGCAACCAGTCGCAAGATCATGTTTTCTTTATTTAATTTTGCATATCGATTTCAACTGATTAACAGCCATTAACGGTGCTTTCAACGTCCATTTTCCCTGAGTAATAACACTGTCTTAAACAGATTTCAAACATAGAGATTTAAATGTTACAAAGTATTTGTATGGAAGTGAAACACGGACGACAAACATTTTAGACAAGATGAGAAGTTTTTGAAATCTCGTCTACAGAAGAATGGTGAAGATTAGGTGAGTATATCATGTAAGTGATGAAGAGTTATTGAGCAGATATGGACACAACAGAAATGTGAAGCGCAACTTGACTAGAAGAAGGGATCGTTTAGTAAAGTACATTCTCAGACATCAGGGGCTCCCTGGAGGGAAGTGTGGGAAGTCAAAATCGTAGAGGGACACAAAAAATAAGCCGATTCAGAAGAACATAGGTTGCGGTGGTATTCAGAGATGAAGATGCTTGCACAGAATAGAGCGGCAAGGAGAGCGGCATCAAACCAGTCTTTGGACTCAAGACCACAACAACAACGCACACGTCACGTTTTTCACTACTGTAGGAGTGAGGCTGAGATCATTTTTGTGCATGTCTGTGTCCTTAATGGACTGATCAGTGCATGTCGGACCTCCTTCTCCCGGCCTAGTGCAGCAACTCGACATGCCATGGACTCAACAAGACGCTGGAAGTCCACTGCAGAAGTGTTGGGCCTTGCTGCCTCAACAGCCATCCATAATTCCGAAAGTGTTTCCAGTATATAATTTTGGGCATGTATTGACCTATCGATTATGTCCCACAAATATTCATTGGGATTCATGTCGGGCATACTGTATGGCCAAATCGTTCACTTGAACTGTCCACAATGTTCTTCAAACGAATGTTGTTGTGGTCTTCAGTCCTGAGACTGGTTTGAAGCAGTTCTCCATGCTACTCTATACGACTTTTACCCTCCATGCTGCCCTTCAGTACTAAATTGGTGATCCCTTGATGCCTCAGAACATGTCCTACCAACCGATCCCTTCTTCTAGGCAAGTTTTGCCACAAACTCCTCTTCTCCCCAATTCTGTTCAATACCACCTCATTAGATATGTGATCTACCCATCTAATCTTCAGCATTATTCTGTAGCATCACATTTCGAAACCTTCTATTCTCTTCTTGTCTAAACTATTCATCGTCCATGTTTCACTTCCATACATGGCTGCACTCTATACAAATACTTTCAGAAATGACTTCCTGACACTTAAATCAATACTCGATGTTAACAAATATCTCTTCTTCAGAAACGCTTTCGTTGCCATTGCCAGTCTACATTTTATATCCTCTCTACTTCGACCATCATCAGTTATTTAGCTCCCCAAATAGCAAAACTCCTTTACTACTTTAAGTGTCTCATTTCCTAATCTAATTCCCTCAGCATCACCCGACTTAATTCGACTACATTCCATTATCCTCGTTTTGCTTTTGTTGATGTTCATCTTATACGCTCCTTTCAAGAGACTGTCCATTCCGTTCAACTGCTCTTCCCGGTCCTTTTCTGTCTCTGACAGAATCACAATGTCATCGCCGAACCTCAAAGTTTTTATTTCTTCTCCATGGATTATAGTACGTACTCCGAATTTTTCTCTCGTTTCCTTTACTGCTTGCTCAATATACAGATTGAATAGCATCGGGGAGAGGCTACAACCCTGTCTCACTCCCTTCCTAACCACTGCTTCCCTTTCATGCCCCTCTACTCTTACAACTGCCATCTGCTTTCTGTACAAATTGTAAATAGCCTTTCTCTCCTTGTATTTTACCACTGCCGCCTTCAGAATTTGAAAGAGAGTATTCCAGTCAACATTGTCAAAAGCTTTCTCTAAGTCTACAAAAGCTAGAAACGTAGGTTTGCCTTTCCTTAATCTTTCTTCTAAGATAAGTCGTAGGTTCAGTAATCTACATCTACATCTACATGACTACTCTGCAATTCACATTTAAGTGCTTGGCAGAGGGTTCATCGAACCACAATCATACTATGTCTCTACCACTCCACTCCCTAACAGCGCGCGGGAAAAACGAACACCTAAACCTTTCTGTTCGAGCTCTCTGATTTCTCGTATTTTATTTTGATGATCATTCCTACCTATGTAGGTTGGGCTCAACAAAATATTTTCGCATTCGGAAGAGAAAGTTGGTGACTGAAATTTCGTAAAAAGATCTCGCCGCGACGAAAAACGTCTTTGCTGTAATGACTTCCATCCCAATTCGCGTATCATATGTGCCACACTCTCTCCCCTATTACGTGATAATACAAAACGAGCTGCCATTTTTGCACCCTTTCGATGTCCTCCGTCAATCCCACCTGGTAAGGATCCCACAACGCGCAGCAATATTCTAACAGAGGACGAAGGAGTGTTGTGTAAGCTGTCTCTTTAGTGGACTTGTTGCAACTTCGAAGTGTCCTGCCAATGAAACGCAACCTTTGGCTCGCCTTCCCCACAATATTATCTATGTGGTCTTTCCAACTGAAGTTGTTCGTCATTTTGACACTCAGGTACTTAGTTGAATTGATAGCCTTGAGAATTGTACTATTTATCGAGTAATCGAATTCCAACTGATTTCTTTTCGAACTCATGTGGAGCACCTCACACTTTTCGTTATTTAGCGTCAACTGCCACCTGTCACACCATACAGCAATCTTTTCTAAATCGCTTTGCAACTGATACTGGTCTTCGGATGACCTTACTAGACGGTAAATTATAGCATCATCTGCGAACAACCTAAGAGGACTGCTCAGATTGTCACCCAGGTCATTTATATGTATCGGGAACAGCAGAGGTCCCAGGACGCTTCCCTGGGGAACACCTGATATCACTTCAGTTTTACTCGATGATTTGCCGTCTATTACTACGACCTGCGACCTTCCTGACAGGAAATCACGAATCCAGTCGCACAACTGAGTCGAGACCCCATAGGCCCGCAGCTTCATTAGAAGTCGCTTGTGAGGAACGGTGTCAAAAGCTTTCCGGAAATCTAGAAATACGGAATTAACTTGTGATCCCCTGTCGATAGCGGCCATTACTTCGTGCGAATAAAGAGCTAGCTGCGTTGCACAAGAGCGATGTTTTCTGAAACCATGCTGATTACGTATCAATAGATCGTTTCCTTCGAGGTGATTCATAATGTTTGAATACAGTATACGCTCCAAAACCCTACTGCAAACCGACGTCAATGATATAGGTCTGTAGTTAGATGGATTACTCCTACTACCCATCTTAAACACTGGTGCGACCTGCGCAATTTTCCAATCTGTAGGTACAGATCTATCGGTGAGCGAGTGGTTGTATATGAGTGCTAAGTAGGGAGCTATAGTATCAGCGTAATCTGAAAGGAACCTAATCGGTATACAATCTGGACCTGAAGACTTGCCCGTATCAAGCGATTTGAGTTGCTTCGCAACCCCTAAGGTATCTACTTTTAAGAAACTCATGCTAGCAGCTGGTCGTGTTTCAAATTCTGGAATATTCCATTCGTCTTCCTTGGTGAAGGAATTTCGGAAAACTGCGTTCAATAACTCCGATTCAGCGGCACAGTCGTTGGTAACAGTACCATCGGCACTGCGCAGCGAAGGTATTGACTGCGTCTTGCCGCTTGTGTAATTTACATACGACCAGAATTTCTTCGGATTTTCTACCACATTTCGAGACAATGTTTCGTTGTGGAACCTATTAAAGGCATCTCGCATTGAAGTCCGTGCCAAATTTCGCGCGTCTGTAAATTTTAGCCAATCTTCGGGATTTCGCGTTCTTCTGAACTTCGCATGCTTTTTCCGTTGCCTCTGCAACAGCGTTCGGATGTGTTTTGTGTACCTCGGGGGATCCGTTCCATCTCTTACCAATTTATGAGGTATGAATCTCTCAATTGCTGTTGCTACTACATCTTTGAATTTGATCCACATCTCGTCTACATTTGCATAGTCAGTTCGGAAGGAATGGAGATTGTCTCTTAGGAAGGCTTCTAGTGACACTTTATCCGCTTTTTTAAATAAAATTATTTTGCGTTTGTTTCTGGTGGGTTTGGAAGAAACGGTATTGAGCCTAGCTACAACGACCTTGTGGTCACTAATCTCTGTATCAGTCATGATGCTCTCTATCAGCTCTGGATTGTTTGTGGCTAAGAGGTCAAGTATGTTTTCGCAACCATTTACAATTCGCGTGGGTTCGTGGACTAACTGCTCCAAATAATTTTCGGAGAAAGCATATACACTCCTGGAAATGGAAAAATGAACACATTGACACCGGTGTGTCAGACCCACCATACTTGCTCCGGACACTGCGAGAGGGCTGTAAAAGCAATGATCACACGCACGGCACAGCGGACACACCAGGAACCGCGGTGTTGGCCGTCGAATGGCGCTAGCTGCGCAGCATTTGTACACCGCCGCCGTCAGTGTCAGCCAGTTTGCCGTGGCATACGGAGCTCCATCGCAGTCTTTAACACTGGTAGCATGCCGCGACAGCGTGGACGTGAACCGTATGTGCAGTTGACGGACTTTGAGCGAGGGCGTGTAGTGGGCATGCGGGAGGCCGGGTGGACGTACCGCCGAATTGCTCAACACGTGGGGCGTGAGGTCTCCACAGTACATCGATGTTGTCGCCAGTGGTCGGCGGAAGGTGCACGTGCCCGTCGACCTGGGACCGGACCGCAGCGACGCACGGATGCACGCCAAGACCGTAGGATCCTACGCAGTGCCGTAGGGGACCGCACCGCCACTTCCCAGCAAATTAGGGACACTGTTGCTCCTGGGGTATCGGCGAGGGCCATTCGCAACCGTCTCCATGAAGCTGGGCTACGGTCCCGCACACCGTTAGGCCGTCTTCCGCTCACGCCCCAACATCGTGCAGCCCGCCCCCAGTGGTGTCGCGACAGGCGTGAATGGAGGGACGAATGGAGACGTGTCGTCTTCAGCGATGAGAGTCGCTTCTGCCTTGGTGCCAATGATGGTCGTATGCGTGTTTGGCGCCGTGCAGGTGAGCGCCACAATCAGGACTGCATATGACTGAGGCACACAGGGCCAACACCCGGCATCATGGTGTGGGGAGCGATCTCCTACAATGGCCGTACACCTCTGGTGATCGTCGAGGGGACACTGAATAGTGCACGGTACATCCAAACCGTCATCGAACCCATCGTTCTACCATTCCTAGACCGGCAAGGGAACTTGCTGTTCCAACAGGACAATGCACGTCCGCATGTATCCCGTGCCACCCAACGTGCTCTAGAAGGTGTAAGTCAACTACCCTGGCCAGCAAGATCTCCGGATCCGTCCCCCATTGTGCATGTTTGGGACTGGATGAAGCGTCGTCTCACGCGGTCTGCACGTCCAGCACGCACGCTGGTCCAACTGAGGCCCTAGGTGGAAATGGCATGGCAAGCCGTTCCACAGGACTACATCCAGCATCTCTACGATCGTCTCCATGGGAGAATAGCAGCCTGCATTGCTGCGAAAGGTGGATATACACTGTACTAGTGCCGACATTGTGCATGCTCTGTTGCCTGTGTCTATGTGCCTGTGGTTCCGTCAGTGTGATCATGTGATGTATCTGACCCCAGGAATGTATCAATAAAGTTTCCCCTTTCTGGGGCAATGAATTCACGGTGTTCTTATTTCAATTTCCAGGAGTGTAGGACAATCTCGGAAGATGTTTTCTGCCTACCACCGGTTATGAACAAGTATTTTGGCCAACATATCGAGGGAAGGTTGAAGTCCCCACCAACTATAACCGTATGGGTTGGGTATTTATTTGTTACGAGACTCAAATTTTCTCTGAACTGTTCCGCAACTATATCATCAGAGTCTGGGGGTCGGTAGAAGGAGCCAATTATTAACTTAGTTCGGCTGTTAAGTGTAACCTCCACCCATACCAATTCGCACAGAGTATCTACTTCTACTTCACTACAAGATAAACGACTACTGACAGACACAAACACTCCGCCACCAATTCTGCCTAATCTATCTTTCCTGAACACCGTCTGAGACTTCGTAAAAATTTCTGCAGAACTTATTTCAGGCTTTAGCCAGCTTTCTGTACCTATAACGATTTCAGCTTCTGTGCTTTCTATTAGTGCTTGAAGCTCAGGGAGTTTCCCAGCACAAATACAACAATTTACAACAACAATTCCGACTGTTCCTTGATCCAAGCACGTCCTGTATTTACCATGCACCCTTTGAGATTGCAGCCCACCCCGTACTTTTCTGAGGCCTTCTAACCTAAAAAACCGCCCAGCCCACGCCACACAGCCTCCGCTACCCGTGTAGCCGCCAGCTGAGTGTAGTGAACTCCTGATCTATTCAGCGGAACCCGAAACCCCACCACACTATGGCGGAAGTCAAGGAATCTGCAGCCAACACGGTCGCAAAACCGTCTGAGCCTCTGATTCAGACCCTCCACCCGGTTCTGCACCAAAGGTCCGCAGTCGGTTCTGTCGACGATGCTGCAGATGGTGAGCTCTGCCTTAATCTCGTAAGCAAGACCGGCAGCCTTCACCAAATCAGATAGCCGCTGGAATTCAGAGAGAATTTCCTCAGATCCAAAGCGACACATGTCATTAGTGCCGACATGTGCCACCACCTGCAGCTGGCTGCACCCTGTGCTCTTCATGGCATCCGGAAGGACCCTTTCCACATCAGGAATGACTCCTCCCGGAATGTACACAGAGTGCACACTGGATTTCTTCCCCTCCTTAGCCGCCATATCCCTAAGGGGCCCCATTGCGCGCCTAACATTGGAGCTCCAAACTACCAATAAGCCGACCCTCTGCGATTGCCCGGACCTTGAAGGCTGAGAATGATCCTCTGAAACAGGGCAGACAACTGCATCTGACTCAGCCAGAGACAGTGCCTGAAACCTGTTTGTCAGACGCACCGGGGAGGCTTTTTGATCAGCCTCCGGGGACGTCTTTCGCTGCCTGCCACGCCTTGGAACGACCCCAACCCCAATGCGGGCAGCAACCGGGGCAACCACAGCCGCAGACCGGTCTGGGGACAGACGGGACGAGGTTGACATCCCCGTGATACCCAAGTCCGGCTCCCCACAGTGGTGCCCATTGGCAACAGCCTCAAGCTGCGCGATCGGAGTCAGCGCCCCTTGCAGCTGTGAGCGAAGGGATGCCAGCTCAGCCCTCATCCGAACACAGCAATCGCAGGCCCTGTCCATTCTAATCGATGTTGAACAACAGTTACTGAAACACGAGTCTGTGCCTAGATAACGCAAGCGAAACAAGCAAAGAATATATTAACTAACCTGTACAAATGCCTAACGACTGCGCTACAATCTGCCTGAAATTACGATTATAGTAACTAAAACTCGAAATTACACCTCCTATACGAAACTCACACGCAATTTAAGTAAGAATCTACGAAGTGAACACTAAAGCGCGATGCTACAACTCTCAAATACTAAAATACGCCCGAAATTTATGAATTAAACAATGAAAGTACAAAAAACACGCAAAGAAATTAAGAATTAAACAATGTAACAAACAAGTAAGCTAGGGGTAAACGACTTGCTGCTGCAGCTGCTTATCCAACGGCGGTAGGGAGCACACTAACTCGTTCCAACTCGTTCCAACATTTTTAGGGAATCCAAACTGATCTTCTTCTATCAGTTTTTCCATTCGTCTGTAAAGAATTCGCGTTAGTATTTTGCATCCGTGAATTATTAAACTGATAGTTCGATAATTTTCACATCTGTAAACACCAGCTTTCCTTGAGATTGGAATTATAATATTCTTCTTGAAGTCTGAGGAAATTTCGCTTGTCTCATACATCTTGCTCACCAGATGGTAGAGTTTTGTCTGGACTGGCTCTCCCAAGACTGTCAGCAGTTCTAATGGAATGTTCTCTACTCCCGGGGTCTTGTTTCGACTCAGGTCTTTCAGTGCTCTGTCAAACTCTTCACGCAGTATCATATCTCCCATTTCATCTTCATCTACCTCCTCTTCCATTTCCATTGTATTGTCCTCAAGAATCTCGCCCCTGTACAGACCCTCTATATACTCCTTCCACCTTTCTGCTTTCTCTTCTTTGCTTAGAACTGGATTTCCATCTGAGCTCTGGATATTCATACAAGTGGTTCTCTTTTCTCCAAAGGTCTCTTTAATTTTCCTGTAGGCAGTATCTGTCTTACCCCTCATGAGATAAGCCTCTACATCCTTACATTTGTCATCTAGCCATCCCTGCTTAGCCGTTTTGCACTTCCTGTCGATCTCATTTTTAAGACGTTTGTATTCCTTTTTGCCTGCTTCACTTGCTGCATTTTTATATTTTCTCCTTTCATCAATTAAATTCAGTATCTCTTCTGTTACCCAAGGATTTCTACCAGCCCTCGTCTTTTTACCTACTTGATCATCTGCTGCCTTCACCATTTCATTCCTCAAAGCTACCCATTCTTCTTCTACTGTATTTCTTCCCTCCATTCCTGTCAAATGTTCCCTTATGCTCTCCCTAAAACTCTGTACAACCTCTTGTTCTTTCAGTTTATCCAGGTCCCATCTCCTTAAATTCCCACTCTTTTCTGCAGTTCCTTCAGTTTTAATCTACAGTTCATAACCAATAGATTGTGGTCAGAGTCCACATCTGCACCTGGAAATGTCTTACAATTTAAAATCTGGTTCCTAAATCTCTGTCTTACCATTATATAATCTATCTGAAACCTTCTAGTACCTCCAGGGTTCATCCATGTATACAACACAGCGAACAATTTTCAGGCCCTGGAACAGGAGTTCAGGAGATATCTCCAGAACACTTTTTCTAATGCCCTCTGGTTCGGAAAACAGGCCGCTGCTGGCACCAGCTGCTGCCGCCGACTGCGAGCAGCTGCAAGAAGAGGCTTTGGTGCATTGCTACAGGCAGCCGTCTGCGGTCGCAGTCAGAGACCTTATGGCTCCGGCGCACATGGGGCTGGCGCGGCCAGCGCTAACGATACAGACAATAGCTACACATGCACAATAGCCCGCAACTCTAGTGGACTACAGAACGAAGCGAGACAAGTATGGCTCCCCCAAACAAAGACGACTGCACGTTGCTTGTCCAGGAGTGCAGCAGTGCTGCCTAAGACACACAGCCAGCATTCAACCCTGCAAGCTCTACCCGTTCTGAGACAAACATTTCAGTGGAACAGTTGTTTTTAACATCAATGCCCCCTTTATAATCGAATATATCTTAAACGAAAGACATTAAAAACAATCACAAAACAGTCATGATTCGACGAAAATAGCCGTAACCCATTTTCTTTCGGTTTTATTAGCAAAACTGGCATAGTTCAAGAGCATTACTCATGTTCAAATTATAAACTGTCGTGCACAGGGTACTATATTCTTCCCAGACGGCTGAGTTAAAATACGAGGGAGTGGAGATCTCTTCTGAACAGCACGTTATAAGAGCATCCCAGATATGTTCAATAATGTGGTGGCCAGCGGAAGTGCTTCAACTCAGAAGAATGAATGGATGCAGGTGATCAGACAGGATGCTTACGTACATGTCACCTGTCAGAGTCGTATTTAGACGTATCAGGAATCCCAGATCATTTCAGCTGAACACACCCCACACCATTACAGAGCCCCACCAGCTTGAACAGTCCCCTACTGACATGTAGGTCCATGGATTCATGAGGTTGTCTCCACACCCGTGCGTACCCATCCGCTCAATACAATATTAAACGAGACTCGTGCGACCAGGCAACATGTTTCCAGCCATCAACAGTCTAATGTCGGTGCTGACGAGCCCAGGTGAGGCGTAAAGCTTTGTGTCGTGCAGTCATCAAGGGCAGACGAAAGGGCCTTCAGCTCCGAAAGCCCATATCGATGACATTTCGTTGAATGGTTCGCACGGTGACACTTGTTGATGGCCCAGCATTGAAATCTGGACAAATTCGCGGAAGGGTTGCTCTTCTGTCACGTTGAACGATTCTCTTCTGTCGTCGTCGTTCCCATTCTTGCAGCCGGCCGGGGTGGCCGAGCGGTTCTAGGCTCTACAGTCTGGAACCGCGAGACCGCTACGGTCGCAGGTTCGAATCCTGCCTCGGGCTTGGACGTGTGTGATGTCCTTAGGTTAGTTAGGTTTAATTAGTTCTAAGTTCTAAGGGACTGATGACCTCAGAAGTTAATTCCCATAGTGCTCAGAGCCATTTGAACCATTTTTGAACACATTCTTGCAGGATCTTTTTCCGGGCGCAACGATGTAGGAGATCTGATGTTTTACCGGATTCCTGATATTCACGTTACACTCGTGAAATGGTCGTACGGTCAAATCCCCACTTCATCGCTACCTGGGAGATTCTGTGTCCCATCGCTCGTGCGCCGACTATAACACAACGTTTAAACTCACTTAAATCTTGATAACCTGCCATTGTAGCAGCAGTAACCGATATAACAACTGCGCCGCCGCCGCCGCCGCGCACATTGTGGAGGGTTGAACCCTCTGCTGTGATCGAAGTTCTAGCGCCCTTAAGGCGCTTCTCCTTCTGGCATGAAGTTTGTTGGGAGATGGGATGTCGTGATGCGTTGGTATTGCTTAACTTTATATAAGAAGACAGGATAGAGAAAGGGACAGTAGAAGAGTGGCGGAAAAGGAACGGCCCGTTGACTAGCCGGGAATATTATATTAAATTATAGAATAAAGGATAGAAGGAGGGATAGAAGGAGGAATAGTTAGAATGAGTGAACTCGAAAGGCCATTATCCTGGCCGCCTCTTCTTCGTAGCGGCGTCTTGATATTGGTGGTTCAAATGGCTCTGAGCACTATGGGACTCAACTGCTGTGGTCATTAGTCCCCTAGAACTTAGAACTACTTAAACCTAACTAACCTAAGGACATCACACACATCCATGCCCGAGGCAGGATTCGAACCTGCGACCGTAGCAGTCGCACGGTTCCGGACTGCTCGCCTAGAACCGCGAGACCACCGCGGCCGGCTGATATTGGTGGCAGACAATCTTGAAGTGATCGTTTGGGGGGGGGGGGGGGGGGGGGGGGGGGAAGAGAAAGTAGTCAGAGAGTGACAGCTTGAGAAGTGGAAAGAGGAAGGGCCTGTCGTGATTAGGCCAACATTGGGGGGCAGAGTGGGTGGAGGGCGGGTGGCGTGCTTGTGAGGGTGAATGACATGACATGTTGGTGGATGATCGATGATGTGAGAAAGAGTAGTTGACATGTGATGAGGTGGCTTATGCATGCGAGTTCATGGGGGGCGGAAAAGAAGGTCAGGCCATCGAGTGGTGGCTAGACGGTGGACACGGGTGCCCAGGGAGAGGATTAAGGGATTAGGAGAGTGACGTGTTTGTTGGTAAAAGGAATTGGCTGCAGAGAGGATGCGGGTGCGAAGGAGCGGCACGTCGGCCAGGTTGTGGAGCTCTTGGGTTGGGAAGTCGAAAGGGAAGTGGAGAGCACGCCGGAGAGCCCCATTCTGGACGGTTTGGAGTCGGTGGAGGTGGGTGGGGGCAGCATTGCCCCACACCACCGCCGCGTATTCAAGGATGGGACGAGCAAGGGAGGTGTACAATCTAACAGCAAGGTATGTGGGGAGTGAAGAGGTTGGATTGATGAGAGGGTAGAGCAGGCAGAGCCGCCCCATTGCCTTACGACGCACGTCATCGATGTGGGGGCGCCAGGAGAGGCGCTGGTCCAGGTTAACACCCAAGTACTTCGCAGTACGGGTCCAGGGGACTGGGGTACCAAGGACCGTCACCTGAGGGAGCCGAATGGGAATATGGCGTCGGCAAACAACTGCGCAAGACACTTGTTGTCTTATATAGGCGTTGCCGACCGCAGCGCCATATTCTACCTGTTTACATTTTCTTTGGAACTTCAGTGTAGAACGGCATCTATACAGTCATTGTTTCACGTTTGAAAGCATTCCTCCTTGTTATTTTGTAATATCCAAAGTCGGTAAAAGAACTGTGAACTACACTCCTGGAAATGGAAAAAAGAACACATTGACACCGGTGTGTCAGACCCTCCATACTTGCTCCGGACACTGCGAGAGGGCTGTAAAAGCAATGATCACACGCACGGCACAGCGGACACACCAGGAACCGCGGTGTTGGCCGTCGAATGGCGCTAGCTGCGCAGCATTTGTGCCCCGCCGCCGTCAGTGTCAGCCAGTTTGCCGTGGCATACGGAGCTCCATCGCAGTCTTTAACACTGGTAGCATGCCGCGACAGCGTGGACGTGAACCGTATGTGCAGTTGACGGACTTTGAGCGAGGGCGTGTAGTGGGCATGCGGGAGGCCGGGTGGACGTACCGCCGAATTGCTCAACACGTGGGGCGTGAGGTCTCCACAGTACATCGATGTTGTCGCCAGTGGTCGGCGGAAGGTGCACGTGCCCGTCGACCTGGAATCGGACCGCAGCGACGCACGGATGCACGCCAAGACCGTAGGATCCTACGCAGTGCCGTAGGGGACCGCACCGCCACTTCCCAGCAAAATAGGGACACTGTTGCTCCTGGGGTATCGGCGAGGACCATTCGCAACCGTCTCCATGAAGCTGGGCTACGGTCCCGCACACCGTTAGGCCGTCTTCCGCTCACGCCCCAACATCGTGCAGCCCGCCTCCAGTGGTGTCGCGACAGGCGTGAATGGAGGGACGAATGGAGACGTGTCGTCTTCAGCGATGAGAGTCGCTTCTGCCTTGATGCCAATGATGGTCGTATGCGTGTTTGGCACCGTGCAGGTGAGCGCCACAATCAGGACTGCATACGACCGAGGCACACAGGGCCAACACCCGGCATCATGGTGTGGGGAGCGATCTCCTACACTGGCCGTACACCTCTGGTGATCGTCGAGGGGACACTGAATAGTGCACGGTACATCCAAACCGTCATCGAACCCATCGTTCTACCATTCCTAGACCGGCAAGGGAACTTGCTGTTCCAACAGGACAATGCACGTCCGCATGTATCCCGAGCCACCCAACGTGCTCTAGAAGGTGTAAGTCAACTACCCTGGCCAGCAAGATCTCCGGATCTGTCCCCCATTGAGCATGTTTGGGACTGGATGAAGCGTCGTCTCACGCGGTCTGCACGTCCAGCACGAACTCTGGTCCAACTGAGGCGCCAGGTGGAAATGGCATGGCAAGCCGTTCCACAGGACTACATCCAGCATCTCTACGATCGTCTCCATGGGAGAATAGCAGCCTGCATTGCTGCGAAAGGTGGATATACACTGTACTAGTGCCGACATTGTGCATGCCCTGTTGCCTGTGTTTATGTGCCTGTGGTTCTGTCAGTGTGATCATGTGATGTATCTGACCCCAGGAATGTATCAATAAAGTTTCCCCTTCCTGGGACAATGAATTCACGGTGTTCCTATTTCAATTTCCAGGAGTGTATTTGCACCCAAAGCTTTGAGCTGTCATACCATTCCTAGTAACAGAACCTTCTGACGTAGTGTAGTAGAGAGCCCTATAAGATTTTGCCGTCTCTCTCTTCTGATGTATCGGAAACAAATACCACTTCTGTGCCAACATCGAACATATTTGCCCCCCTCTCAACACCCTCACCCCCAACAACTCGCTTCCGTGGACCTGTATGTGTGTAGTTTTCATTCCATTCCTGTACTTAGTGACATCGTCCATATACCACTGCCGTCAAGCATATTTTTGCACATTTGCCAAAGGTAGGCGGAAAAGTGGACGGCCCGCACGTAACACATGCCGTAATAAACGAGGACGGACTGCCACCCCTGATAGTGTATGATTTGTTACACTGTTCCACTGTTGCGTCAGAGCAGAGCAGGACGAATGTCTGTCCTGAAAACGCCATTCGGATGAGATGTCGACCTTCTCGGGGCGTTGGGGGGTGGTTCGATCTGACCCATCTCGTCATGTTCTGTGGCCTTCCGTGAACTATTCTTCACACATCTGTTGCACTGCCGCCACACTTCGTTCTACACGAGCAGAAATTTCGCAGATGGCTGCATCACATTATCTCATGACAGTAACGCACTCTCTTTCAAACTCACATATTTGAAGGTACAGTTAGCGGATACGTCTGCGAGGCATCCTCCACGTCTGCTCAAGCCACACTGGCCCATTATCTCCGGTTTAAGCGACAACGAGAATCGCAGGCCCATTTCACTAGCGGGTGGTGTTGAGCCGCGATATCGATGTTGACCTTGAACCCGCTGGCCGACGTGGTTCAAGTGCTAATCATTTTTGCGGAACGTACTGCTGTACTTGTTCTGTTAACGTGAACGTCCTATCTCTAGTTGTTCAAGGTGTTCTGTTTTTCTTTTTTATGAACATGAGTGTAGAAATAATTTCTATAACACCTATTTTATGTAAATATTGAGTGTGTTGTCTGTCAAGAGTTACGTTTGTTCTACTTGGTGAGCTCCCATGAGGTGATGTTCTTACTGACCGGGCATGTATCTGTCCTGTTTGTCTTACCATATGTTAAAGGATACTTAGGTTTTTATTGATCTATATGACAGACGGAACAACATGACTAGCATATGGACAACGGAGGAGTGTGCGTTTTAATACAGCTCACGTAGCAGTTTTATGTGCGTCCATTTTCGTGAAGAAACTATATTGTTTGTGAGACAAATAAAGCCTACAATTGCTGCCGGAAAGCGCTGAGAGAGCGCAAAATAACGTTAACTATATCATTCCGTGCTGTGCCGTTTGCCAGCGGCGCTGTGTCACGTGACGTTTTGTATCCCTTCTGAGTGTACAGCGACGTTAGCTGCCCCTACTGTGTGCCGACTGTTTTTCATTACACGGAATGATTCGCAGACCTCTAGCGGTTCAAAAATGGTTCAAATGGCTCTGAGCACTATGGGACTCAACTGCTGTGGTCATTAGTCCCCTAGAACTTAGAACTACTTAAACCTAACTAACCTAAGGACATCACACACATCCATGCCCGAGGCAGGATTCGAACCTGCGACCGTAGCAGTCGCACGGTTCCGGACTGCTCGCCTAGAACCGCGAGACCACCGCGGCCGGCAGACCTCTAGCGGCAGAGGACTTCAAATATCCAGACATGAAGAACAGTTATGTAGAATGTTAATAATGCTTGTTTTATTTAAAAAGCCTTAGGAATTTTCACATTAAAAAATACGGAGGCATTACTCTCCAGCACACTACCGTTAGTTTCCCGATAGTTCATGTATCAACGCAGACTGTCCAATTTGTTCATACCACTGACAGGCAGGTAAGGCGGAGTAAAAACAGTGATCGTACAAGATGTTAACTGCAGGAACCGAAGACTAGTATCACCCATTGTCAGTGATAATCGGTTTCATACTCGACAGTAGTTGCTGCTGTCAGAGACGCAGGTTCGTCTCAAACAGCTTCCGAGCGAACGTTGCGAAGATAAACTGTGTGCAGTGGTCATCTGGATCTGGCTACTTCTCAAAAGGCCATGCACGTAATGCTGTGGGCCAAGCAACAAAGAAACTGGGCAGCAGCTTACTGGAGTCGTTATGTGTGGTCAGACAAGTTGCGACTTCGCCTCTTTACAAATGATGACGCAAGGCGTCTAGTGCAACAGGGGCCCGATGAGGTAAGCGCCTCATCGCTGTGGTAAGTTCCTACGGGACCAAACTGCTGAGGTCATCGGTCCCTAGGCTTACACACTACTTAATTTAACTTAAATTAACTTACGCTACGGACAACACACACAACGACGCACGAACGGAAGACTGGAACCTCCGCCGGGGAGCGCCGCGCGAGCCGTTGCAAGGCGACTTAAAAGGGGAGGCCACGACGTTTGGAACGCGGATTTACTTCAAACTTCGTACAATCGTAATACTCATGGGGACAACAAAATGTGTAAGAAGAAGCGCGTACTTCTCAAGCGTTATTGACAAAATCGCAAGATAATTTCGGTCCTCGAATACACAGGGTGAGTCACCTAACGTTACCGCTGGATATATTTAGTAAACCACATCAAATACTGACGAACCGATTCCACAGACCGAGCGTGAGGAGAGGGGTTAGTGTAATTGTTTAATACAAATCGTACAGAAATGCACGGAAGTATGTTTTTTAACACAAACCTACGTTCTTTTTTTTTTAATGGAACCCCGTTAGTTTTGTTAGCACATGTTAACATATAAACAAATTCATAATCAGTGCCGTTTGTTGCATTGTAAAATGTTAATTACATCCGGAGATATTGTGACCTAAAGTTGAAGCTTGAGTACCACTCCTCCGCAGTTCGATCGTGTGTATTGGAGAGCACCGAATTACGTAGGGATCCAAAGGGAACGGTGATGGACCTTAGGTACAGAAGAGACTGGAACACCACATCACGGCCACATGCTAACACCTTTTTATTGGTCTTTTTCACTGTCGCACATGGACATTACCATGAGGGGTGAGGTGCACTTACACACGTTTTCAATTACGGATTGGAATAGAGTGTGTCCCGACATTCAGGCCAATAGCTGTTCAATGTGGTGGCCATCATTTGCTGCACACAGTTGCAATCTCTGGCGTAATGAATGTCGTACCCGCCGCAGTACATCTGGTGTAATGTCGCCGCAGGCTGCCACAACACGTTGTTTCATATCCTCTGGGGTTGTAGGCACATCACGGTACACATTCTCCTTTAACGTACCCCACAGAAAGAAGTCCAGAGGTGTAATATCAGGAGAACGGGCTGGCCAATTTATGCGTCCTCCACGTGCTATGAAACGCCCGTCGAACATCCTGTCAAGGGTCAGCTTAGTGTTAATTGCGGAATGTGCAGGTGCACCATCATGCTGATACCACATACGTCGACGCGTTTCGAGTGGGACATTTTCGAGCAACGTTGGCAGATCATTGTGTAGAAACGCGATGTATGTTGCAGTGCTCTCAGATACACACGATCGAACAGCGGAGGAGTGGTACTCGAGCGTCAGCTTTATGTTACAGTATCTACGGATGTAATTAACATTTTACAAT
Source organism: Schistocerca gregaria (assembly GCF_023897955.1). NCBI lineage: Eukaryota > Metazoa > Arthropoda > Insecta > Orthoptera > Acrididae > Schistocerca > Schistocerca gregaria. Next base: position 122,697,805 of record NC_064921.1, read on the forward strand.
GCAACAAACGGCACTGATTACGTATTTGTTTATATGTTCAGATGTGCTAACAAAACTAACGTGGTTCTATTTTTAAAAAAAACGTAGGTTTGTGTTAAAAAACATACTTCCGTGCATTTTTTTATGGTTTGCATTAAACAATTACACTAGCCCCTCTCCTCACGTTCGGTCTGTGGAATCGATTCGTCAGTATTTGATGTGGTTTACGAAATATATCCAGCGGTAACGTTGGGTGACTCACCCTGTATATTTGTGAGTGGCCATTTTAACCATGAAGCGGATGCAGCCGACTGGTCGCCGCCACGGTAGCTCAGCGTGATCGGTCAGAGGGTTTAGCTGCCCTCTGTAACAAAAAAACTGAGTGAACGAATCAACGATCAACCTGAACAGGTGGCACGGTAGCTCAGCGTGATCGGTCAGAGGGTTTAGCTGCCCTCTGTAACAAAAAAACTGAGTGAACGAGTCAACGATCAACCTGAACAGGCGTCATCGAACGTCCGCCACGAACAAATTCAACGAACAATCTAGATAAAAATGAGATTAAAAAAAAGACTGGTGCCGGCACCGTAGTTCAACGTGGTCAGTCAAAGCGTTAGCTACCCTTTGTAATAAAAAAACTGAGCGAACGGATCATCGAACAAACTGAACGGGTGTCATCGGTCGACCGCCCTGAAAAAAATTCAACGAACAATCTAAAACAAATTTTTCTTTTAAGTGCTTGGCGTTCAAACCGCTGGATCAAGTTCTGTTCGTCAGTTTTTTTTATTTTCAACACAGTCATTTTCTTTATTATTTATATTACAATAGATACAATGGGGAAAATACGTGTAATCAGATGAAATTTTACTAATCATAACATGTAAGCTTTCACCGCCGGCATCTTCATTAATTAAAACTTCCGAGCTGAATTGCCGTGGTCCATATATAAAGCAGAAGCAGTTTTATACATGGACCACGGCAATTCAGCCCGGAAGTTTTAATTAATAAATTTTATTAAATTTACAATGTTATTTGGCAGTCTACTAATTTTTACTATCACAAATAATGTAATATTCATAACTATCCACTAATAAACGACCAAATGCATAAAATCGTACTGAAAATGTATGCTTGTCCGTGATTTGAGAAATCCCTTATACCCGAAAGGAGCCCGAAACGGCTTGTTACCTCCAAGTTTTGACCGGCACAGACGGCTTTCGAAAGATGTACAATTAATCGTCGCTTTCGACATTACGAGTACAAGTTTCAGGATGCTATTTTTCGTAAAATCATGGAAGTTAAACGGCACCAGCTCCATTGAATAAATGCTACGTTTCCGCATACTCAAGGTCTTTTGACGTTTTCTGTGGAAAAACAAACTTTGTTAACATTTTCAAAAACCTCTCTTTCAGACGATAGTTTGGAAGCAAACCATGCATAACGCAGTATTTCCTTAAAATTCAGCGCTGAAAACTGGTTATGCAGTATCGAGTGTATTTTAATAGCGTCTTCCGAGAAGCAATTTCTCGTTCTCTTTCAGTTAAATACGAACAGTTTTGAAGTCACGGACAAGCATACATTTTCAACATCACTTTATGCGTTTTGTCGTTTACTAGTCGATAGTTATGAATATTATATTATTTGTGATAATAAAAATTAGTAGACTGACAAATAACATTGTAAATTTAATAAAAGTTCATCCGATTACACGTATTTTTACCATTATATCAATTGTAATATAAAAGGTAAAGAAAATGACTGTTGAAAATAAAAAAGAACTGATGAACAGAACTCGATCCAACGATCCAGCGGCTTGAACGCCAATCACTTTCTTTTTTTGTTCTATATTGTTCGCTGCGTTTGTTGAGGGCAGACGTCCGATGACACCCGTTCAGTTTGTTCGTTCATCCATTCGCTCAGTTTTTTTATCAGCAAGGGAAGCAAACGCTCTAACTGAACGCCCTTTTTTAAAAAAATCTCATTTTGTTCGCTTTCGTTCGTTGCATCTGCTCGAGGCGGGCGTCGTAAGACATCCGTTAAAGTTCGTTGTTGATCGATTAAGTTAGTTTTTTTTATTACAGAGGGCAGCTAACCCTCTGACCAAACACGCTGAGTTACCGTGCCGTCGCCACTGGGGTGCAGTCCCTTCATGGTTAAAATGGCCACGCCCAGATATATATTCGACGACCGAAATTATCTTGCGATTTTCTCAGTAACGCTTGAAAAGTACGCGCTACTGCTTACACATTTTGTTGTCCTCATGGAGTACTACGAGTGTACGAAGTTGACAGTAAATCCGCGTTCCAAACGTCGTGACCTCCCCTTGTTAGATCGCGCGTCTACCCTACGCGGCAGCCCGCACAGAGTGGTGAGTGTAGTCCGGGCAGGAGCTGGGGGTGTTTTCCGTACCAGGACTTGGGCCCATTCAATCGTGTGTCCGTCAACATGAACTGACACGTTTATTTCAGCATTATCATTGGTCAAATGCTTCTCATTTGTTCAAGTGGAGTAGCCTATGCTGTAGATATTTTCGGCTCACAAGATTACACGCACCACGTTCAAGAGTCTGAACATACACGTTTCTGTTTTAACGAACACTCACATCACGCGATCGCAACTCGACCAGCCAGCTAAATCACCTATTCTCAACCCCATAGAAGTCTTCGGAACTATACTGGCGGGAAAAAAATCGCAACACCAAGAAGGACTTGTGCGACATAAGCGAACACTGGTAGGCGTGTTTCTACATCTAAAATTTGGTGTCTGTTCAGATTTTGCCGAACTATGAGGATGCAAATCAGGTTTGCATTAAATACACATTGTAACCGTAACCTTTCAAATTGGAGGTGGTGAGTTGATGTTTGTCAAGTTGCCTTTAAGGTGGCAAAGACGTCATTATCAACAAAAAATGGTTCAAATGGCTCTGAGTGCTATGGGACTCAAATGCTGTGGTCATAAGTCCCCTAGAACTTAGAACTACTTAAACCTAACTAACCTAAGAACATCACACACATCCATGCCCGAGACAGGATTCCAACCTGCGACCGTAGCGGTCGCGCGGTTCCAGACTGTAGCGCCTAGAACCGCTCGGCCACATTATAAACACATCACTGTGTTTGAAAGAGGTCGTGTAATAGGGCTACGAGAATCTGGGTATCCCTTCTCCGACATCTCAGAAAGACTTGACAGGAATGTAGCCACAGTACATGATTGTTGGCAGCAGTGGTCAATATGTATGTAAAGTCGCAAGGAGACTGGGTTCCGTTCGGACGGCTACGTGGCACTGCTGAAAGACCATCGTGTTCGGCGTATGGGTAAAGCGCATAGTGGTGCATCTGCAACAGCAGTGTGAGCAGCAGTTGGCATCACAGTGAAACAATGAACCATCACAAATCGGTTATATCAAGGGCAGCTCCGAGTGAGACGCCCTGTATCATGCATTCCACTGACATGAAACTACAGCCCTGTGTGACTTCAGTGCTTTTAAGCGGGAGCCCATTCGAGGACAGGGTGGATAGTTACGTTTTCTGACAAAACCTTATTCTGCCCCGGTGCCAGTGTGGGCCGTGTGTTGGTTATCCCACACACCCTGACTGCAAGTCTGTGCGTCAGTCTGGCGATTCGACCTGTTACGATGCCATTCATGAACAGTATTCTAGGAGGTATTTTCCAACAGCAAGACGCTCGCCCTCATAACGCTTTTGTAACCCAATGTGCTCTTCAGAGTGTCGACATGTTGCCTCGGCCTGCTGAATCACTAGATCTGTCCCCAATACAGCACATATGATACATCATCCGGACGACAACGCCAGCTTTAATCACAACTAGTATTAAGCGCCCCTGTGTTGACTGACCAAGTGCAACAGGCTTGGAACTCCATCCCACAAACTGACATCCGGCATCTGTACAACAAAACTGCATGCATGTTTGCATGGTTGCATTCAAGACAATGGGGGTTACACTGGTTATTAATGTACCAGCATTTCACATTAGCAATGGCTAATCTCGCTCTTGTTTTAACCAATGAAATGTTGATAAATTTACTATGTTATCTACAAAAATGTGTTTCCGAAATCTCATAACTGTACATTAAGTATTTTTTGGTGACGCCATTTTTTCCGTCATTGTATCTCGAACGTAGGGTGAAACCTAAGCAGTTTGTAGCTCTGTAGGGAGTGGTATCATATGGTACAGCAATCCCGAATAGAAGTGTGGAACTCAGGATATTACCAAGGGGAGAGCTGGTGGTACCATGGTAGTGGCCTGATGGCTCCTGGGGGTGACTAATTTTTCGCTCAGTAACCTTGTGACGTAATCCTCGAACGACCGAGCATAGGCAAAAAATACTCCTCCATTTTTCTTTAATTAAAAAATTATAACGAACGTCCTACACTGAAGTGACAGACGTCATGGGATAGCGATATGCAAAAATACGGATGGCAGCAGTACCGCGCAGACAAGGTATGAAAGGGCAATGAATATGCGGGACTGTCATTTGTACTCATTTGGTTTGTGTGGAAAGGGGTCCAACGTTATTATGGCCGCACGATGGGAATTAACAGACATTAACGCGGAATGATAGTTGGAGCATGGGACATTCCACTTCCGAAATCGTAACGGAAGTCAGTGTTCAGAGGTCTACAATGTCAAGAGTGTGACGAGAATAACCAATTTCAGGCGTTACCTCTCACCAGGAACAACGCAGTGACCGACGGCCTTCACTTGAAGATCGAGTGTAGCGGCGTTGTAATAGAGTTGGGAGTGCCAACAGACAAGCAACGCTGCGTGAAATAACCCGCAGAAATCAATGTGGGGCGTATGACGGATTTATTTGTCAGAACAGTGCCGCGAAATTGGGCGTTAATGGGCTATGGCAGCAAAGGACCGACGCGAGTGTCTTATCTAACAGCACGACATAACTTACAGCGCCTTTCCTTGTGTCGTGACCCTGTCGGTTGGATCCCAGACGACTGGTTGACCGTGGCCTGATCAGATGAATCCCGGTTTCAGCTTGTAGGAGCTGATGGTAGGGTTCGAGTGAGCTGCACACCCACCGAAGCCATGGATGCAAGTTGTGGACGACGCACTGAGTAATGTGGTTGTGGCTCCATAATGGCGTGGACTATGTTAACAACTAATGGATTGGTCCTCTGGTACAACTATACCGATCACTAATTGGAAATATTTATGTTCGGCTACTTGGAGGCCATTTTCAGTCATTCGTGGACACCATGTTCCCAAACAGCGTAGGAATTTCCATGAATGAGAATGCACCCTGTCACCGAGCCAGAATTGTTTGCGACTGGTTTGAAGAACATTTTGGACAATTAGATCTGATGATCTGACCACCCAGATCGCCCGACGTGAATCCCGTCGAACATTTATGGGACACAGTCGAGAGGTCAGTTCGTGCACAAAATCCTGAGCCGTCAATACCTTTTTAATTATGGACGGCTATAGAGGCAACATGGCTCAGTATTTCTGCAGTCGACTTCCAACGATAAGTTGAGTTCATGCCACGTCGCGTAGCTGCACAAAGCCGCACAAAAGGACGTCCGACACATTATTAGGATGTATCCGATGACTTTCGTCACCTCAATGTATGCTTATGGTCATTTTTATATTTGTATTTCAAGTTATAAACTATTATTCGGTTAAAATGCAAAATAAAATGGAAATAAACAATACAACTTCTATGGTCAAGGGTATATTTTGACCTGGGCTAGTACTAACTGTGACCGTCATTCAAATTGTGTGAAAATTTCATTTGGCAGCCGCGGCAAGCAGTAACTGCAGTATCTCATTCTGAGAACTTCTGTTTTTTTTTTTTCAAGTAAATTTGTTGCTATGTCTTGTTACCTTTTTGTACTATTACATTTTCTTAGTCATGTGCACATACTCCATCCGTTATTCAGCATCAGCCATTTTGCAAGCAGGGGCAATTGTCATCAACGGATTACAGTATACGTTTCTGCTGAAGAGTGTTTGTTTACAGTATTCAATATACGTAACCTATATTTGTGAGTGCCTTTATTTCTGTTTTTGGAGCTTTATGTCAAGGGAAAAAATGTTGCATTCAGTTAACAGAACAAAGAGTGAGTAGACAAAATAAATGTAAGAACAGACTGAATGTTTCTAGTTTATACAAACTTTCAGTATCCAAATTTGGTCCATTGTTGCTTATTATACCTTTCACAAGAAAAAATAGTGTATTAACTTGTGCAATTTCGGACACCCTATAAGTTCCAAACATTACGTTATTGGTTATAACGTCAGAAAGCACTTTTACATTGATTTCACATTTCAAACACGATCACTTAAAATAAATATATGTTACAAGATTTGTAGCATATTGTAACGCGGACAAATTTCGCTCTTGGTTGGTGCTCCATGTAACCTAAAATATCTTGATGCCTGCATGGGTAATGTAGCGGCAGAGGCCCAAGGACTGTTGTGTATTGTCGCGAATACTGATATGGCATCTTATTGATGCTACATTACGGACACACCTATGAGAATGGAGACTTCAATAATGTAAAAAGAAGAACTGTACAGTAGTACATGCAATATCTTTCCAAAATATTTGTGAAAAACTGTGTTTTGCACAATAGCAGCCTACCCCTTCTTCATAAAGGTTATTCGTTTCAGTCAACAATAAACCACTGTTCTTAAAAGAGCCCTGCAGGCTCGTCGCCCAACGAAGCGGTCTGCGTGCGGCTGCCGTGTAAGATAGAAAGTGCAAATGCACTTCGCTTAGCTTGGCGGAAGTTACCGAAGATCACGGATGCTGCCTCGCCAAATGACGCAGCCAAGAGAGCACTGCTCAAGGCCATGAGGATGTAATGCGCACGTGACCACTTGACCACCCCTGAGAATTTACAGTGTGTCCATGTGCGATGCGCTTTCCTTACCACTACACCATGCCTTTTTGCCCGCTTTCAGTTCAGTGCAGTTAACATTATCGAGTGTAACGAGCCCTATTTGTTCATTTCCTCAATTGACACATGAGAACCTACTTCGTAGCTGGACTGAAGGTTTTTTGTTAATCATAAATATGGCTGACAATTATAATTAGCTGCCACGTTCCTCAACGTAAATAGTTTCTATAGCGAGTACGATTTTAACTGCAGACTGAAAGCGAGCATTATTTCGCCAGCTATTCATTCACAACAATTTCCAGTTTCACACTTAAATCAGTGACATTTAGTATCCGATTAATTTTCGTTGTACGTCCACAATGAGATGACAAAAGTCATGGGACAGCGATATGCACATATACAGATGTCTGTAGTACTGCATAGACAAGCTATAAAAGGGCAGTACATTGGCGGATATGTCATTTGTACTCAGGTGATTACGTGGAAAGGTTTCTGACGTGGTTGTGGCCATACGACAGGAGTTAGCAGACTTTGCACGCGGAATAGTAGTTGTAGCTAGCCCCAAGGGATACTGCAATTCGGAAATCGTTAGGGGATTCAGTAATCCGAGATCCACAGTGTCAAGTATGTACCAAATGTTCAAATGTGTGTGAGTTCTTAAGGGACCAAACTGCAGATTTCATCGTCGGTCCCTATGCTTACACACGACTTAAACTAACTTAAACTAACCTATGCTAAGAACAAACCACACATCCATGCCCGAGGGAGGACTCGAATCGCCGTCGGAGGGATGTACCAAGAATACAAAATTTCAGGCATTAGCTCTCACTACGGACAAAGCAGTGGTCGACGGCTTCAGTTAACGACCGAGAGCAGCGGCGTTTGCATAGAGATCTCAGTGCTAACAGACAATCAAGACTGAGTGAAATAACCGCAGAAGTAAATGTGAGACGTACGACGAATGTGTCCGTTAGGACAGTTATGGGTTATGGTAGCAGACGATCGACGCGAGTGCCTTTGCCAACAGCACGACATCGCCTGCAGTGTCTCTCCTACGGTTGCGACCAAATCAGTTGAACCCAAGACCTATGGAAAACCGTTATGTTCGGCTACGTGGAGGCCATTTGCAGCCGTCCATGGACTTAATTTTCCTAAACAACGATGGAATTTTTATGGATGAGAATGCGTCGTATCACCGGGCCACAATTGTTCGCGATTTTGAAAAATTCGAGCGAATGGTTTGGCCTCCCAGATCGCCCAACATGAATCCCATCGAACATTTATGGGACATAAATATGCAGGGGAAAACATTTCGCAGTTACGGACAGCTATAGGTCTCAATATTTCTGCAGGGGACTTGCAACGACTTACTGAGTCCATACCACGTCGAGTTGTTGCACTACGCAGGGCTAGCGGGGGTCCACCACGATATTAGGAGGTATCCTATGACTTTTGTCACCTCAGTGCATACTCAGTGACTGTACTAATACTTGGTGAATCTCAGGTATAGAGGAGCACACCTTCCCCCCATAGGAAACACGCAAAGTCGACAAAAGAAAATCCGATTCTAATTCCAACGTTTGCAAGGCCTACTGGCAGCGCTACAATGTGGAGAAGCTATATTGGATTCATATTTCCGTAGCCGCATGGTGGGTTTTCGCCTGTTGCCCCCTCACCCAGCGCTTGCGGCCCCACGTATCGGTGAGTGAAACAACTGCCGATCACGTACTACCCCCCTCGCGTGCGAAGCGAGTTATACGGAACGAATTCTGCTTTCGCGGGATCGCCACACGGACGCAGTAACCTACTTCTTAATGCGTGGAGATGGTCTGTTGTTTGACCGAAACTGGAAATTATGAGTTAATGACGCACAGCTACTGCGCAAATGGTGGCTGCCTACTTGTGTGTCAAGCTGAATTAATTTATCATGTTATTTCTTCGAATTAAATAGCGTCTTTCTGATAACCTTTTGAATGGCTTTATCTTCATTCTTCCCAGCAGAAAATTATTAAAGAGCAACTCTACTGTGAAATATATTGAAAAATATCGATGTACAACGAAGGAATTAACTGAATGAGGCGGAAATCGATAGAAGTGATGTACAAGTAGAGACAAACAAATGACTGTAATTTCAGAAAAAAATCGACGATTTCTTGAAGGGAAAGAGCGCCACAAACTGAGACTGTCAATAACGCGTTGGTCCATCTCTGGCCTTATGCAAGCAGTTATTCGGCTTATCATTGATTGACAAAGTTGTTGGATGTCCTCTTGGGGGATATCTTGCCAAACTGTGGCCAAATGGCGCGTTGGGCCGTCAAAATCCCGAGAAGATCGGAGGGCCCTGCCGCAGTGCCTCAAACGTTCGTAGTTGGAGAGAGATATAGCGACCGCCGGCCGTTGTGGTCGAGCGGTTCTAGGCGCTTCAGTGTGGAGCCAAGCGACTGATATGTCGGAGGTTAGAATCATGCCTTGGTCAGGAATGTGTGTGATGTCCTTAGGTTAGTTAGGTTTAAGTACTATTAAGTTCTAGAGGACAGATGACCTCACATGTTGACTCACATAGTGCTCAGAGCCATTTGAATCATATCCACATCTACATCTACATGGATACTCTGCAAATCACATTCGGGTACCTGGCAGAGGGTTCATCCAACCACCTTCACATTTCTCTATTATTCCTATCTCGTATAGCGCGCGGAAAGAATGAACACCTATATCTTTCCGTAAGAGCTCTAATTTCCCTTATTTTATCGTGGTAATCATTCCTCCCTACGTAGGTCGGTGTCAAAAAAATATTTTCGCATTCGGAGGAGAAAGTTGGTGATTGGAATTTAGTGAGAAGATTCCGTCGCAACGAAAAACGCCTGTCTTTTCATGATTTCCATCCCAAATCCTGTATCATTTCTGTGATACTCTCGCCCATATTTCGCGATAATACAAAACGTGCTGCCTTTCTTTGAACTTTTTCGATGTGCTGCGACAGTCTTGTCCGGTAAGGATCCCACACCGAGCAGCAGTATTCTAAAAGAGGACGAACGAGCGTAGTGTAGGCAGTCTCCTTAGTAAGTCTGTTACATTTTCTAAGTGTCCTGCCAATAAAACGCAGCCTTTGGTTAGCCTTCCCCACAACATATTCTAAATGTTCTGTCCAATTTAAGTTGTTCGTAATTGTAATATCTAGGTATTTAATTGAATTTCGGCTTTTAGATTAGACTGATTTATCGTGTAACCGACGTTTAGCGAGTTCCTTTTAGCACTCATGTGGATGACCTCACACTTTTTCGTTATTTAGGGTCAACTGTCACTTTTCGCACCATTCAGATACTTTTTTTCTAAATCGTTTTGCAGTTTGTTTTGATCTTCTGATGACTTTGTTAGTCGATGAACGACAGCGTTATCTGCAAACAACCGAAGACGCCTGCTCAGATTGTCTCCCAAATCGTTTATATAGATTGCGCACAGCAAAGGGCCTATAACACTACCTTGGGGAACGCCAGAAACCACTTCTAGCGACCTTACTGGCGGATGCAGGGTTTATCAAGCACGAAGACATACAGTAGAAACTCTCACCGTGTGCGAGCGGCCGTTATCTTGCTGAAGGATAAGCCCAGGATGGCTTGCCATGACGGGCAACAGAATGGGACGTACGATATTGTCGACGTACCGCTGTGTTGTAAGGGTGCCTTGGATGACAACCAAAGGAACCCTGTTATAAAATTAAATGCCATCCCAGACCATCACTCCCGGTTGTCTGCCCATATGGCGGGCGACACTTAGACTGGTATCCGAGTGCTGTCCAGAGTGTCTTCAGACACGTCTTCGCTCGTCAACTGGGCTCAGTTCGAAGTAGCACTCATCACTGAACATGATTCTACTCCACTCAATTACATCCAGTCCTAAGATGGGTCTTGAGATGCCCTGGACAGCGGTGGGATACCACCCGCCATACAGCCTGACAACTTCTGTCACATTTTCATCAGAGCACAATGTCGCACTGGTGCTTATCGCCTGCAGAATCAGCAACAGCCATATAGTTAACACCCATGTGCGAATTCTCCTTAGCCATCGGTATCATCTTCAGAACGCACTCCCTTGTAACTGCATCGCTTTAGCGACAACACGTGATACATTAGACTGTCTTCTCATACTTGACACAGAACAGAGTCACAGCACATGTCGGTTCGCACCGATAGCGCGGTTGGATTACGTCGAACGAGGCACCATTAAGGCAGGTGGTAGAGACATGGGGAATGACATGGGGTCCATGGTATATCTGACATCATATCTCACGAAAGGGTACTTGTCGCCTCCCGCACTCCCCATGTCACCTAACTCCAATCTCGTTGAGCGCATTTGAGTCGACATGAAGCGAGGTGTGTATGTAATGGATCCATCTCTGATCAGTCTCCATAGGCTGGATGCAGTGGTTGAGCAGCCATGTAGGAGGACGTGTCCATAACGCTTTGGTGTTTCATGGAGTCCACGCTACCAAGTGTCGCCACCTCTCTTCAGACTGTTACACTTTACTATTCCAGTTGATCAGGAGTGGAGGATGTTCGCATGTAACATTGTTGGTCATAACCTACGTCGAAATTAGTCGGATTTTAAGCTATTATTAACAGCCACTACAGCAGCTTCGGACACATACGGTGCACATCCTTGTGTCAGGAATTATAGTTGTTCAACAGGACCCAATTAAGTCTGCGTACGAGCAACAGATTTACTGCAGCACAAAAACAAATTATACCCTGGATTATGAATGTGACTTGCTGCCTGATCTTATGGGTACCCTCTATATGTTGAAAGGTAAATACCAGGACACCCTTAACACTCAAACGATTTCTCTGTAAGCACAGCGTTTTTCTTCTGGTATTTTGTTTATCGTTCCATTTTCATTTTTGTGGCTATTTTTGTTTCAGTTAATAATGATTATCTATCAGAGATGTCCTAAAGTTTCTGAGTCACCTTAGTCCCTCGAAATATTATGCTGTTTTTGTAGAATAATCCCAAGTGCTGCTGCGTTGCTTCCTTGTGCCGTGTCCCCTAGATATACTAGCAAAAGACATCGCTGATATTAACATATAAATGAACACAGTCTCTAAAATTTTGTTTCGTCGCCATTTCTAAAGATTCTTCAGCCACATTAAGGTACGTACTAAACTGAGAAACCTTCAAGGCCCCTAATGCCCATTCTTTAAAAGAGAAGAAGTAATTTTGCGTAATGATACGGAGTGTGAATACTCAGCGGAATACGTCCGAAGATACGTGTACAACAGCTGATCGGGTTTGCAAGATATAAACAGTTAAAAAAAATGACTCTGAGCACTATGTGACTTAACATCTGAGGTCATCATTCCCCTAGACTTAGAACTACTTAAGGATTCGAACCTGCGACCGAAGCAGCAGCGCGGTTCCAGACTGGAGCGCCTCTTCTGTCGTCATTTGTTTCTTTCTATTGCATTGTCTAGGTGTTACTTTCACGTAACTGGTTGAAGAGGTTGATAAATGATTGGCAAGATGGTTGACACCTGTTGGCCGTACTTTACCGCATACACCGTGCAAGAAAGAACTGCCTTCTTCCAAGGCTGTCCGTACACCACGAGCATGTCGACTTTTTCTGCATTGGCAAATCTCGTCGCCAACTCGCGACCTGCTGCTTGGACTATCACACACTAATTGACTAGCAAGTCGCAATACATTAAAGGAACACACAAGCACACTGTAAGCAAGCATAATAACATCGTATCTAGCAATTATGCAGGTTGAGTGGCACAAACAAGTGTCGGGGTGGAAACTTTTCGAAATACGATATCTCATATACGATTCTCACTTGACTCCTGCAACAAACAAAACTGGCATTCTTATTTGCTCACTTTTAATTTGTTAATGTCAATCGGAATTGTTCCATTGCAGAAAATGTGTGTCTGGACAAAAATGTAATTTCTGTTATTACCATCTATTGATTGGCTAACAATACAGGCACCTGACCACCAATCCATTCTGAGAAAACCACATATCAATAGCATTTTCCATGTCCGCAATATTTGCGGTGAAGTTTTGGGTGATTCACCCTGTATAGAACACCGAAACACGTGCTCCTTAAGTCATTCTCCACCATAATTACCCCGGTTTTGGCTTCGGTTTAACAACGCTCACTTCTCTCGACTTTGAGGTGGCTGCCGCAAGGCAAGTGACAGCTGTACTTTACGCTTCGGTCAGCACGTCAGGAGTAAAGCTTCAAAGCAACAACTGTGCGATGAGTAAGTTAAACAAATTGGAAAATAAGGTGACAAAAATCATACTAACAGTAGTCATTCTGAGTACGAAAAATTCACATTGTTTTACAGTAAAACCAGACCTCTGTTAATTCTCATTGATTGATGTATTGAAGAATCACATCATTTGGAGATTCATAAAAGCGTGCGTTCCGCTTACCTTGTTAGTGTTTAGTGCGGTGTCGATTACCGCTTGGTTTCAGCGAACGGCGGTGCAGTCTCTGGAGGGCAGCGGAGAGCTGAGAACAGAGCGGCTTGCGTCCTCAGCTGTTGCGATAAGACTGCGGGAAGCCTCTCCGGAAGTTTGTCACCAGACCAGGCGCACCATTTCCTGGAGTTCCCCCACATCCACGACATCGACCAATCATCGTGTAGCACGACACATCTCTTTCACCTGGTTACGCATGTGAGAAAACACCCTAATACTCATAACACTTCCACTATGAGTAATCTGCTCAGGGATCAGAATTATGCAGACACCAAAGGGAACCTGGAGGAATGTTGACTTGTTATTGCGATGCGGCCTCTGTGAGGGCAAGGTGAAACGTTCTCGTTCTGGAAGTGTCCGTTTTAGGTACAATAGTTCCCAGTTTTTCGAAGTGGTCGCCTCTCAAGTCAAAGTACTTTGTCCAATGTATAAGCTATTTCTTATTCACTAAGTGCGATTATTGAAGGTTGCAGAAATCCCATGGTTTTTTCGTGTGTTCAGTCAGAAGATTTCATTTTTGCATCTTTCCACGCATGTCTATTACGTACAACTCTCTTTATATCTCCATAGCAGCTATATAGAGCAGTCTCAATGCTAGAAAATTTTTATGATTCTTAGTTCGTAGAAACGGCATGTTGGAAGTTGAAAACAATTATAGTGAAACGCGGGAAGACCTACAGTTTAATCATAGCTTGGTTCAAGAATCATAAAAGAAGGTTGTACACATGGAAGAATCCTGGAGATACTAAAAGGTATCAGATAGATTATATAATGGTAAGAATGAGATTTAGGAACCAGGTTTTAAATTGTAGGACGTTTCCAGGGGCAGATGTGGACTCTGACCACAATCTATTGGTTATGAACTGTAGATTAAAACTGAAGAAATTGCAAAATGGTGGGATTTTAAGGAGATGGGACCTGGATAAACTGACTAAACCAGAGGTTGTACAGAGTATCAGGGACAACATAAGGGAACAATTGACAGGAATTGAGGAAAGACTAAAGTAGGAGACCAATGGGTAGCTCTAAGGGATGAAGTAGTGAAGGCAGCAGAGGATCAAGTTGGTTAAAAGACGAGGGCTGTTAGAAATCCTTGGGTAACAGAAGAAATGTTGAATTTAATTGATGAAAGGAGAAAATATAAATACGCAGTAAATGAAGCATTCAAAAATGAGATTGACAGGAAGTGTAAAGCAGGCATGGCTAGGGGACAAATGTAAGGATGTAGAGGCTTATCTCACTAGGGGTAAGATAGATGCAGCAGCATACAGGAAAATTAAAGAGACCTTTGGAGAAAAGAGAACCACTTCTATGAACATCAAGAGCTCAGATGGAAACCCAGTTCTAAGCAAAGAAGGGAAAGCAGAAAGATGGAAGGAGTATATAGAGGGTCTATACAAGGGCGATGTACTTGAGGACAATATTATAGAAATGGAAGAGGATGTGGATGAAGATAAAATGGGAGACACGATACTGCGTGAATAGTTTGACAGAACACTGAAAGACCTGAGGCGAACAAGGCCCCGGGAGCAGACAACATTCCATTAGAACTACTGACGGCCTTGGGAGAGCCAGTCCTGACAAAACTCTACCATCTGGTGAGCAAAATGTATGAAACAGGCGAAATACCCTCAGACTTCAAGAAGAATATAATAATTCCAATCCCAAAGAAAGCAGGTGTTGACAGATGTGAAAATTACCGAACTATCAGTTTAATAAGCTACAGCTGCAAAATACTAACACGAATTCTTTACAGACGAATGGAAAAAACTGGTAGAAGCCGACCTCGGGGAAGATCAGTTTGGATTCCGTAAAAATACTGGAACACGTGAGGCAATACTGACCTTACGACTTATCTTAGAAGAAAGATTAAGGAAAGGCAAACCTACGTTTCTAGCATTTGTGGACTTAGAGAAAGCTTTTGACAATGTTGACTGGGATACTCTCTTTCAAATTCTAAAGGTGGCAGGGGTAAAATACAGGGAGCGAAAGGTTATTTACAATTTGTACAGAAACCAGATGGCAGTTATAAGAGTCGAGGGACATGAAAGGGAAGCAGCGGTTAGGAAGGGAGTGAGACAGGGTTGCAGCCTCTCCCCGATGTTATTCAATCTTTATATTCAGCAAGCAGTAAAGGAAACAAAAGAAAAATTCGGAGTAGGTATTAAAATCCATGGAGAAGAAATAAATACTTTGAGGTTCGCCGATGACATTGTGATTCTGTCAGAGACAGTAAAGGACTTGGAAGAGCAGTTGAATGGAATGGACAGTGTCTTGAAAGGAGGATATAAGATGAATATCAACAAAAGCAAAAGGAGGATAATGGAATGTAGTCGAATTAAGTCGGGTGATGCTGAAAGAATTAGATTAGGAAATGAGACACTTAAAGTAGTAAAGGAGTTTTGCTATTTGGGGAGCAAAATAACAGATGATGGTCGAAGTAGAGAGGATATAAAATGTAGACTGGCAATGGCAAGGAAAGCGTTTCTGGAGAAGAGAAATTTGTTAACATCGAGTATAGATTTAAGTGTCAGGAAGACATTTCTGAAAGTATTTGTATGGAGTGTAGCCATGTATGGAAGTGAAACATGGACGATAAATAGTTTGAACAAGAAGAGAATAGAAGCTTTCGAAATGTGGTGCTACAGAATAATGCTGAAGATTAGATGTGTAGATCACATAACTAATGAGGAAGTATTGAATAGGATTGGGGAGAAGAGAAGTTTGTGGCACAACTTGACAAGAAGAAGGGATCGGTTGGTAGGGCATGTTCTGAGGCATCAAGGGATCACAAATTTAGCATTGGAGGGCAGCGTGGAGGGTAAAAATCGTAGAGGGAGACCAAGAGATGAATACACTAAGCAGATTCATAAGGATGTAGGTTGCAGTAGGTACTGGGAGATGAAGAAGCTTGCACAGGATAGAGTAGCATGGAGAGCTGCATCAAACCAGTCTCAGGACTGAAGAACATAACAACAACTGGGTGTACTGACTTCCGCTCACTAGTAAACGTTTGAAACTGCCTATTTTTGATCAAACTTTCATCAACCAATATTTTTGGACTATACTGGTTTGCTCCTGGGACATAGGCCTTGTGCTCCGAACCGTAGCTACAGCTCTTCGCATTATCGCCTAAAGGTTCACCATTGTTGCGTCGCGCATACGTTTGTGCATTGCCAAAAACATTGGCTGTTGGCGACATAGTTTCATGTTCACGATGTTTGCTGCTCTGGGTTAAACCCTTTTCAAGTCGGATATCCGTTTGGTAATATTCACTTGCCACTGCGGAATATCATCATTGAGTATTCGTTTGATGGTTTGCACACCGTTCTGTACTTGACTGCGGTACTGTACGATTTGGAATCTCTATCTGCCATGGCTCTTTGTACCTTAGAATCAATATTTTTTGTCGATCTCGCTCTCCTTCGCTTCTAACCATGAGTTGAATTCGGTTTCAAAATTATTGGCTTGTTCGTTCCACTTCTGCTCTACAAGCTGTGTGGAATCTATTTCTAGCTTTTCTAATCGGTTGGCCAAGACACCTATCTCGTCGACAAAGTTAGTGTTTGCTACTTGCAGGTTGTTGACCTGTACAGTCAACTCCTGCACGGCCTTAGGTATTGACTCATAATTCTGTTTCATGCAGGCAGTCTCTTTTTTCATAATTTCTAACGATTGCACAAGTTGCTGGTCACGTTCAGCATGCTGGCGATCCCGCTCCGACTGCTGTGCGAGAAAGATTTCAATTTTTTCGCCCTTTTCAGCTTGTTGTTGCGCAAATTTGGACTGGTAATCCAGCACGCGCTCTAATATTGCCTGAAGTGAATAACCACCAGGTAGATTACCACCCTCTGGTTCCTGCGTCTCTGGGTGTGGTACAATTTTCTTTATCTGCATCTTCTTGAGCACTGGTGGGGGGTGGCACCGCTTCCTGTGCCCCTGCCCCCACATTTTCGCATGGTATATCCTCAAAGAGAGTACTTGTACTGCTTAATGCATCCGTTTCATCATTTCCTGCACTAACTAATGGCTGTCCTTCAGTATCCACATTCCTCTCACGTTGACGACGCAATTTAACCAGATTCATAAAATACCTACTCGAACACAGGATCTCACAGTTTTGCCACTTGCACACAAAATATGGTAATTTATCTACAATACACTGCACACTAAAAATTACTGTCTACCCTCAACTTCGCTCTGTCATAAATACTAACGTCAAATTACGCACCCCACTAGCGATATGAGATCACTTCACTGGAGTTACGCTTCTACGAACACGACAACTACACTGTAGTCTTACCTTTAGTTTATCTGATTTCGGGGTCTGCTGCCCCCGGATTATGAAGTCGTTACAGTTTCTCAGTACTATCCGGATCTGGCTCGCTTGCAGTGGTGCGTTTTTTCATGAAAGAAATAATTTTAGTTCACTTCTACCTGTCCGCTTCTTTGCGGTATGATTGGTTTCATTTAATGCAGTTTGAATGCGCCGCGGCAGTCGTTAGTAGCTCAGCTCTGCACCACGAATGGTATTTAAATACAGTAGAGCGTCGATTATTTGAACGTCGGTCAACCGAACGACCGCTTAACCCAGGCTCGTCCTAACTGTGCCCCCGGGGCGGCAGCGCCCGCGATCGCCCGCAGCCAGCGCCCCGGGCGAATTCGTGTGTCGTCGCCGTGCCGCTTAGCTGACAGCGCGGACCGCCCGAACGCCCGCCGTGTCTCGCCGTGCCCCTGTACGCGCCAGCAGCGGCCAAAAGCGACGCAAAGTCGTTAGGCAACAGACGTAAGGCTACAGTGGATCGAGATGGATGGTCAACAGCAGCAGACAAAAAGAAAGAGGAACGGCACGTCCGCACTATTTAAACCATAGTGGGAAACTAATTTCCTTTGTACTGCTGTCGAAAATCATGCCAAGTGTTTAGTATGTCATCGGAACCTCATGTATTTAAAAAAGTTCTCGATTGAACGGCACTTTAATACCTGTCACAAATATCAGTTCGAAAATTTGTAGCGAGAGGAAAGCCAGTCAAAGCTTGAAGAACTAAAAGAAAATTTCAAGTAGCATTACAGTGAAGTAAGTGTTTTCCTCTTTATAATTTACAAAGATGATAAATAAAACTATATTTTTTGATCTGTTACTTAGCAATGTGCCAGTTAGCGAATATCAGATTCTCAGCAACAAGGAACATTTCTTTTCAGTTAATTTTTATATTTGAGTTGCATTAAATCGCGTCGCACAGACATAAAAAAACGTTTCAAGTGCGTTATTTTTGCCACTTTCTGAAAAGCCGTCACAACGCTCTCTCGGGCAGCAAAGTGTCATTAAGAGTCATTCTTTGTTTTTGTATATTTGTGTTTTCATGAATGGGAAAACATATATTGTAGTTTTATCTATGTTTTCAATTAATTAAAATGCAGATATTTCAGTAAATAAAAATTTATATTGCGACCACATTTCGCTGTCCTGGATAGCGTCTAAGGCCGCTTTTCGGAGGAACTGGGGAAAACGCACCTAAAACCAGTCTTACATTGTTAGTTTTTTTATTTGAATTTTGATTAATGAAACAATGGTTAAAATGATAAAAGTGTTTTAAAAAACAGGATTGTACAAAATTAATTTATGTCCTTTTTTGCCATGGTAGGAGCAGGAAACAGGTGGGCAGAGTTTGCGCGCAAGTTACAAATGCTCGCTGAGAGTTGCGAAAGCAGGGAAATCCTTTGCGGCTGGGAATCTCATCAAGGATTACCTGGTCGACTCGGCTTGTACACTCCTGGAAATGGAAAAAAGAACACATTGACACCGGTGTGTCAGACCCACCATACTTGCTCCGGACACTGCGAGAGGGCTGTACAAGCAATGATCACGCGCACGGCACAGCGGACACACCAGGAACCGCGGTGTTGGCCGTCGAATGGCGCTAGCTGCGCAGCATTTGTGCACCGCCGCCGTCAGTGTCAGCCAGTTTGCCGTGGCATACGGAGCTCCATCGCAGTCTTTAACACTGGTAGCATGCCGCGACAACGTGGACGTGAACCGTATGTGCAGTTAACGGACTTTGAGCGAGGGCGTATAGTGGGCATGCGGGAGGCCGGGTGGACGTACCGCCGATTTGCTCAACACGTGGGGCGTGAGGTCTCCACAGTACATCGATGTTGTCGCCAGTGGTCGGCGGAAGGTGCACGTGCCCGTCGGCCTGGGACCGGACCGCAGCGACGCACGGATGCACGCCAAGACAGTAGGATCCTACGCAGTGCCGTAGGGGACCGCACCGCCACTTCCCAGCAAATTAGGGACACTGTTGCTCCTGGGGTATCGGCGAGGGCCATTCGCAACCGTCTCCATGAAGCTGGGCTACGGTCCCGCACACCGTTAGGCAGTCTTCCGCTCACGCCCCAACTTCGTGCAGCCCGCCTCCAGTGGTATCGCGACAGGCGTGAATGGAGGGACGAATGGAGACGTGTCGTCTTCAGCGATGAGAGTCGCTTCTGCCTTGGTGCCAATGATGGTCGTATGCGTGTTTGGCGCCGTGCAGGTGAGCGCCACAATCAGGACTGCATACAACCGAGGCACACAGGGCCAACACCCGGCATCATGGTGTGGGGAGCGATCTCCTACACTGGCCGTACACCTCTGGTGATGGTCGAGGGGACACTGAATAGTGCACGGTACATCCAAACCGTCATCGAACCCATCGTTCTACCATTCCTAGACCGGCAAGGGAACTTGCTGTTCCAACAGGACAATGCACGTCCGCATGTATCCCGTGCCACCCAACGTGCTCTAGAAGGTGTAAGTCATCTACCCTGGCCAGCAAGATCTTCGGATCTGTCCGCCATTGAGCATGTTTGGGACTGGATGAAGTGTCGTCTCACGCGGTCTGCAAGTCCAGCACGAACGCTGGTCCAACTGAGGCGCCAGGTGGAAATGGCATGGCAAGCCGTTCCACAGGAGTACATCCAGCATCTCTACGATCGTCTCCATGGGAGAATAGCAGCCTGCATTGCTGCGAAAGGTGAATATACACTGTACTAGTGCCGACATTGTGCATGCTCTGTTGCCTGTGTCTATGTGCCTGTGGTTCTGTCAGTGTGATCATGTGATGTATCTGACCCCAGGAATGTGTCAATAAAGTTTCCCCTTCCTGGGACAATGAATTCACGGTGTTCTTATTTCAGTTTCCAGGAGTGTATTTGTCCAGCAGGCCTTACTGAATTTTTTAAAAAAATAGATCTTTCGCCTCAAACTGTTGCTCGCCGAGTCGAAGATATGGCCTCAGATAAGGAACAGCAATTTATGGAGAGAGCGGCAAATTTCATTTCAATTTCTATCGCTCTTGACGAGTCCGCGGACGTTGCGGACATATCTCACCTCGTCATAATCATTCGAGGTGTCGACGACAATTTGGGTGTCACAGAACAATTTCTCCACCTTCTACCACGGGTTTGGATATTTTTTTTCTAGCCGCGGAAAACGTGTTAGAGTCAGTGGGTTTAAAATGGGAACGCCTGAGCAGTGTAACAACGGATGGAGCCCCTGCGTTAGAGGGATACGCAATGGATTTCTGAGTCTTTTTAGGTCAAAAATGGCTGAAGTTGACTGTTCCTTATTCGCGGCAGTCCATTGTCTGATACACCAGGAGGCACTTCGTGCGAAGACTGTCAACATAAAAAATGTTATGGACACAGTTCTTCGAACGTAGAGGAAAGGTGTTTCATTGGTTTTTCTCCTTGAGAGGCGAAATAAATACCTTTTTGGAAATGAAAGGACGTCCAGAAGAATTACTTTGTGATCCTATGTGGGTGGCGAATTTGGCTATTTTGAGTGATCTTAGTGGTCATTTAAATGCTTTGAACATTTCGCTCCAAGGCGAAAATCACTCTGTTGTTGATTTAGTGCAAACGATTCACGCATTTAAAAA
This sequence comes from Schistocerca gregaria, assembly GCF_023897955.1. NCBI lineage: Eukaryota > Metazoa > Arthropoda > Insecta > Orthoptera > Acrididae > Schistocerca > Schistocerca gregaria. Next base: position 122,719,067 of record NC_064921.1, read on the forward strand.
AAAATCCTAACTTGTGGGAGAAACAGTTGCGCGAGATGAATTGTTGTCACCTTCTTGCACTAGACAGCGTTAAAGAAGATGTGGATTTTTCAGATTACGTTCAAAACATTTTCGAATTACAAGAACAGTTTGAGAATAGATTTTTGGAGATAAGTGAGCTTCAACCGGCCTTGGATACATTCGTTCGCCTGTTTTCCCTTCGGGCAGAGGACGTCTTACGAGTGCTTCAACTAGAGCTGATTAACCTGCAGTGCGATATCCGCCTGAAGGACCGCTTTCTTACGTGTAAAACTCTGGATGACTTTTACTGAGAGAAATATCCTCTTTTGCACGAGCACGAGGCCAAAGTTCTGGTCAATGTTTGGTTCTACATATATTTGTGAGCGCTTTTTCTCTCTGTTAAAGCTTGCTAAAACTAAGAACCGTTCATTACTTGGCGATAAAAATTTGACTAATTCTTTGAGGTTAGCAGTCTCACAGAATATTGTACCAAACCTAGACAAAATCGTTTCTTCGAAAAAGAAAAACGTACAAAATGTTAATTGTCTTCTTTAAGAATGTTTACTGTAGGAATTAAAGAGCTTTATAACGTTAATTCTATTTTTAGTAAGTTTTCAAACTTGGTCGGTTAAAATTATTACGTACAAAACAGCAAACTAAGCATCCGATTTCTAAACTCTGAAAAGGGATACAAAAAGCTGTAGCACGAAGTACAACAAAAATATTTACTTGTAACTATAACAGTAGGAATGAGACTCTATATCACTTACATAAAATTATTTCTAAAATAGAATATTTATGACTCTAGTTCATTTAAGAAACTGATGTATTTTTCAGAAGACGCCTATTGTATATACGACGAGTGTGCATGTGCAGTACTAGTAGAGTCAACCTGTGGGTTGTAAAACCACTAAGTTGTTGTTGGATTCTTGTTTTGGATATTGTTTTCTAAAGCTTTGCGTAGTAAGTCTGCCACACGAACATTGGTTGTTACCTCAACAGTAAATGGTTTGCTTGTTGTACCGCTCATCGACCACTTTCACAGAGGTGCGCTTCCTCTGTTATTTTGTTTACGTTGGAAATGACCATGGGATGGTCCAGCGCAGAGCAGTGCTGTGAGATCTCACTCGTTCCACAGCTCTCTCTCGCTCCTATGGCGACACACTGTCGCGGACTGGGCGCTGAACTACACTGCCTTGCGCCCGCGGAGCGCATTCTTGGATGAGCCTGGCTTAACCGACCTGTGTACTTGCTCGCACCTGTTACTCTCCCACCCTACCTCCCATCATCCCCCTCACTCCCAAACCAAGTTTCACACAGTAGTCGCCGCACTGGGCCACCGCTGTCGGAAATTTGCTTCTAGTGGGGCCTACACAAGGCGCTGCTGACGGGCCAAGCCACCAGTCGCTGTGTTTCAACAACAATCAGCACACCTCTGTCGGCTTGGCACTGGCAATAGAAGTAGCGGCAGTATCAAAGCTGTTCACAACAACAGCTGCGCCAGCAGAGAGTTGAGGCGGGACGCCCCGCGCAGTTTCGAGGAGCTTCTCGCGGCGCTGTCACCTTCTGTTCTCTGTTATGACCACTTGTGTGCTGCGGCGTGAAGAAGTGAACTTGACGATACCAAATCCTTAAACGTAAACGTGTTGTGTAGGTTTGCTTAGACAGACCAAAATAAAGCATTTTTTTAAACGTTAATTTTGTTTACTGTGTGTATTGTTCATGCAAAATGCGTTTGTAATATTTATATATTTTTTGTTTAATAAATTGTGCCACATACTATATATTCCTACTGAAGTTGCCTTTGTATGTTACTTTGTAATACTAAAGGAGATGCCTGTTTTTATGAGTAAATTTACTGTACGGTACTTCCTTTTGGCCAATAAACATGTACATTTCCATTATCCGAACAAACCAGTTTTCCGAACACCCATGTCTCCCAGTTACTTCGGATAATCGACGCTCTACTGCAACTGAAAATGTCTTAAAGGAATGGGATAAAATGCCAGGCAAGCTTATTACAAATCATAATGCAAGTTTTCACTAAGTAACTCTATTCAAAACATTTATACAGATTAAGTTATTACACACCTTTCCAAATCAATGTCTAATGGCGTACGTCTCTTAATCTTGACAAAAGAATGCTACGCAAGCGTACAATGTAACGTCACAGGCTCTTCCTATTCACGTAACTGCAAGAAGACGACAGAGAAATTAATGTTCGGTTTTTACTATTTGTACTAGTCACATATTCTCATCTTTGTTTGATATTTAATAAGTATCGTCTGTTGTGGTTTCCGTAGTCGCCGACAAAAATATTATCTAAAATAAATCAATACATAACTCTATACAAGAACAAAACATGACACATAATGCTTTCTCTTTATTACATAAAGTTCACACAATCGTTGTCCACGCAATTACAATCATCCAGTTCAATTATTCTTTTCTCCTTTTCTTTTTTACCACATGTAAAATATGTCTTTTGCTAAGAGAAGTTACAAGTAGTTGCAGGAGGGTTTCAATAGTGTAAGGCCCCAGAAGATGGGGCCACAGATCGATTCTTGGGGGGCAGCCTTTTGTAATGCGTTTGATTACTTTTCGGCCGTCCGTCTACCATTCGACCACTCTGTTCTTACAGCAGGCTAGTAGACTGTTCTATAGTGCAAATAATTGCCATTGTGTACTTAGACCTGGAAAATTGAAACCCTTGGTTAATGGCGTCATCAATCTACTTTCCTTCTCTGAAGCCGAATTAGTTTTGGCTTATGCCATGAAAGCTCTGTGCGCCTGTAAAAGCCTGTACAGGAGCTTTTCCTGCACCTTGGCAAGTGTATTTATAAGACATACAGGGCTATATGACTTGGTATCTGATGCATACCTGTCAGAGGCCTTCTTTATTACGACTGCCTTGGAGACCTTACAAACTGTAGGCACGCGACCCAATCGTAGAGCGTCGTTTAGCAGAGCCGTAAGGAATGGGGTGATCTGTGGTATTATCTGTTTTAATATTTCTGAATGAATTCGGTCTGCTCTAGGTGCTTTCTTGTTCTTGAGGTCTGACATCGCTATCGACACTTCCTCTTGCGCAGAAGGACAGGTGACTGTGCCAGTCTTGTATGGTGCGTTCAGTTTTTCTCGCAATGTTGTTTGTTGGTGTATGTCAATGTTGACGATTCCATGAGGTGTCCAGCAGGAATTGAGCTGTTGACATCAGAAACGGGACTTGCCATCATTTTAGGGGTATATGAGTTATTACTGTAGTTGGTATTTCTACACGCACTTGTTGGTTCTAAAATGAGACTTGTTCAGTGTTTTTTTCCCTGTCAGAACCAGAGTTGAAATTACGTTTTGTGCAGAAAGACGAGTCCGAAGACGATTAACATGAATTTAGTAGGAAGGAAAGACGCCCCGATTTGTGGAAGAGGAATGCGATAAAAAAAGAAGGTCAAGGGTTTGGAGCATACTTACTGAAAAGGAATCACTGTTCCTAGGAGGGAAGAGGTGCAGATTACTAGTAAATAGTTATATAATGTTGATTGTTTGAATTCTCTGTACATAATGTAATATTCTGTAGAAACATTGTACTAAAATGTGAATATAAATTCCTTTCATGGAGGCAAAGTTTCAATTTATGTTTTAGTTGTAATACAGGAAATCGGTAAAAATATGTTATTCGCAGAGTATATAGGTTAATAATACGCTAATACGCTAATCTTTTACAGACGCCAGCGTAAATGTTTTGAGAAGTTCTCATTTCCTGAGAAGGCACTATTGTTGACAGAATTCAACAATATGCCCAAAAAACATGGACAGGATGGGTACTTCAGTGCTCACATTCTTCCTTTCATTTCAAAAGCAAGGAGACCACCCCAAAATTCCATTACCAATCGTGGAAGGACAGCAAAATATTATTATAATGTAAGTGGCATTACAACTGTAATACTATTTTATAAACTATTTCGTTCCAGAATTATGTACATCTTTGACCCACGTTTTGTAAAATCTTTAAGGCAAATAGTTAAGGCATATATTTAATATAATTACAGTATTAAAATTATGTAGATTTTTGTTTTATGTTACTAATTCACTTGTATCTGCAGGTTAAAGTTGGCTTCAAGGAAACGGTGGTATGCAAGAAAGTTTTATTGACACCATAGCATAACAAAACGCCGAGTGGAGAGACTGTGCCGCTTAAGTCAAGGAGGAGTGATTTCACCATATGATGGTCGTGGTAGACGCCAAAACCATTATTCTGTTCCAGAAAATACCGATGTCATGATAGCGGAATTTATTGAGTCGTTTCCAGTAAGGGTAGCACGTTATGGACGTTGTGCTAGAAAGTCTGCCTCGGACATGGATGTGTGTGATGTCCTTAGGTTAGCTAGGTTTAAGTAGTTATAAGTTCGACTGATGACCTCAGCAGTTAAGTCCCATAATACTCAGAGCTATTTTAACCAACCTCTCAAGTTCTTCATCTGTGAAAACCACGTGGGAAATGTTTCTTAAAAAATACGACCCCGAAATGTACATAATTTATAGGTCTCAAAGTAACACTACTGACCCATGGTTGCTCAAACCAAAGGTAGGATATAGTTATTTTTATGATTATTTTAAGAATCATTACAACTATGGCTTTGGTCGTCCTCTAATGGATGTCTATGGTGATTGCGAAAGTCTTACATGTAAAATTGAAGGAGAGAACAACCCTACTATCAAGACTGCAGTGCAAAATGAGTTGGAACTCCATAAGCTTGGGGCACGTCAGTTATATGTTAAAATGGCACCTTGTGAAAAACTTGTACAAGGAAAAGAGGTGGGAAAATCAGAAATGATCACATTCGATTTCATGCAGTATATGTCTGTTCCACACATACCGGTAACTGATATGTTCTATTTGCGGCAGCCATTGGTATTTATATTTGATATTCACAGATTTTCTGATAACAAAGTTTTCATTTATATGTTTGATGAAGTAACCACTAAGAAGGATCCTAATGCAGTGGTTTCTACTCCTTATGGATTTCATAACTAAACATGTGGCCTCTACTGTTAAAACGTTTTATGCATTTTCAAATGCCTGTACAAGAGAGAATAGGAATCGCACAATGGTTCAATTTTGGTACACTTTAGTTCATAGTGGTAGAATTTCCAACGTTTTCCACATATTCCCATCCCGTGGGCATCACTACAATACCTGTGATAGGGACTTTTTAAATCTGGAATTACGGAAAAGGAAACAGGACACAGTGTATACTCCCCACGAATGGTTCACAGTACTACAGAAAGCAAAGAAACGCATGAATATTGATCTATGCACACAAGACGCATTCCTTGACTATCAGAAACATTCGAAGTCTGTATCTGTGAAAGGAGAAAAATCAGCTGTTACACGTTACAAACTATTTGAGTACACTGAGCAGTCAAAATGCGTCTCTGCTTCACCCAATAGCAGTGGAATGGTGAAATATGATTTTCGTATGGTTAAGAACAGAACAGTCCCTCATTTCCGTAATGTGCCGAGAGCTTACATGGACGTCATTCCACTTAAACCGGAGAAACTGAAGGATATTGGATTCATGATTGACGTTATCCCTTTGAAGTTTCGTGAATATTTTGATAGCCTTCTAAAGCAATGAGACATTAATAAACTGACTGGTGGGGAGGACGCCAATGAATTTGGAAGTGAAGTTGGGACAGTGATCAAGAGTGAAAAATTATGAACATATATCTCTGTCATTATAAAAACATGTGGGATTAACTGTCCCATGTTACATGTGTATGACCATGTTGAAATGATTAAAAATAATATTTTGCTTGTAGGTGTGATATTTTGTTTTGTTATACAATATTTCAGTACAATGACCGTTGTTTAAATCAAAAAGGGGATATGTCAGTCATTTTCTGTTACCATTTTCTATTAGTTGCCTTCATCCTATGATTACAGATTGTTGGTATAACATTGCATTCTTCCTCACTAGTCTGTGGAACTAACTATAAGGTTTGGGAATAGCGCTATTCGGAATTATACAGTTTTTTCAATATATCTCAGAACATCAATTGAGTGCCATATCCCCTTTTTGACCTCAATCCTCAATTGTGCTGTTTCTATCCATCTCTTTGCCATCGTGCTTTCTCCTATTTGAGCGTTCCCATAACTAGTGGACTCTTTAGTTTTCAGTAGCTATTTTGTACGATTACCCCTCATACGTTTGTACTATCACATTCTGCTATTGGCCGTTGGTATACACGTCTCGCTCTTTTCTTGTTTTAGTCTAGTCAGTTTGTTTGTCCATAGTATTTGTGTGCGTTTTGCGTTCCGTTTTTTTTTGTTTTTTGTTTGTATAGATGTATTTTGTGCTTCTATGATGTGCGGCACGCATGTTTGCCTTTAAGTCAATGCTTCCGTCGATGGTTTCAAGATTTCCGTCTTACTATTCCTCTTAGTCTCTCCCAGTCAACTTTATGGAATAGTGAGTGTCGGGTGTGTACTGTGTTGGTTGTGTTCTTTTGTCTTGTTAATCTTAAAGTGATCGCTTTGTGGACAGTGACAGTAATGTGGTATTGTACTTTCCAGTCCGTTATGCGTTCTCTGGTAGCGTTATGTCTATCACTTTTCGACCCGCCGTCATGCCCACTATGTGTCGGTATGTTCCCTTCTACGTTAACTACGTGTAGTTGCGTTTCCTGTACGACGCCATTTATTATGCGTCCTCTGTCGTCTCTTGTGTTGGAATTCCAAAGGGTAGACTTGGCGTTTACGTTAGAGCGAATGTGAAATTTCTTACCTAGTGCGTATTCGGCTATTAGCGTTATATAATTTACATAGCGCGCCGCGCTATGGAATGACTATTGTGCATACGCTGAAGCAATAATCTATATATCTCCTTCGTACGAAAGTTCTATTGTTACCAAGTCTTCATTACATTATTCGACTATTTCGGCAGTATTTGTTTGGAAACTGCTGCATTGCTGTCCTGACTACCAGTTATGGTTCTCACATTTGTCTGAAAGTATGTCCGTTTTCCTTGGTTGGTGTATGGCTCCTGTAGACACAGTATATCAATGTTTAGGTCTTTAACTATTTTGGGGAGTTCAGTATTAAATTGCTTACTCCTCATTGCATTCAGTTGCAGAATTTTCGTTAGTGATGCTATGGGTGTTTAACGTGTACGTAATATTTGCAACCAGTTTGAGCATACTCGAAAAGCTTCCGTCCGTGTGCCATGACACGGTCGGAGCAAATCTTATCCATGTCAAATTCGTATACATCCTTGTATGATTAAGTCTAACAACTGGTCGGGGTCGATTGGTATGCTTTCCGTATTAAGGATGATTCTGTCTGTTTGCTTCGTAGTTGGGAAACAGACAAAGTCACCCTTTAGGCAGCTGCCTAAGCATCATTCTCTGAGGTGTCTGTAAAATTTCCTTTGTTTCTAATCTACTTAGCTTAATGTCAAGTTTTAAGTCACTATAATTATAGATTTTGTTGCCTGCGATGGGTGCTGCTTTTGTGGTACTAGATGAAGTCGGGCTATTGCCGGGTGAGAGCATCTCTGGGACAGAATGGCGCTTTTTGCAATGGCTCTTTGGTGGTGTGTTCGTTGGACCTCATGTCGGCACCCTGGGACGAAGTAATGGCGTCGGGTGACGTGCTGAGGTCGGCGTTTTGTGGCTTGTGGCGTGTGCCGTGTATCTTGGTGTTGCGCTATCTTCACTACGTCACACGCATTAGTTCCGGTTACTGGTGGTTCCATCTGTTGGTGTGTTTAAATTGTGTATGTTACAGGTATCAACTGGTCACCTGTTTTCATCATCATTTTCGTTTTTCTCGTCACTACTTTCGTTTACATAACGTATTTTCTTTTGTGTATTCGCAGCCTCCAGTTGTGATTTTGTGCTCAGAAGGGTTTCATGCATGGATATTTTTATATCTATGTCTCTTTTTTCTACCGTCTCTTTCTCTCTAATTACTAGGGCCCGGATTTTAATCATCTAAGAAACAGTGAAATATGCAAGCATTTATGATCTAAAACTTACATAAATATGCCCTTACAAAATAAAATATGACTTAATGAAGTTTATTTAAAGCATTCTTGTTTGTTTATTTAATTTTTTATTCACCATAAAGTAATACAAAATTCACTTCTTAAAATATCGTAAGTGTAGTTCTTTCTTTCTGTAGGGTTTGTGGCTAATTTGCACCTATTTTTTGAATGTCTGAATGTTTTATTTTCTAAACACAAAGTACAGTGAAAAGAGCATCTATCGAAACAGTAAAGCAATGTTTTTATTTCTACATAGTATTTAAAGCGTTTCAAATTATTTAATACCGTATGTGAATCTTCATTATCTGCAAAGTTGCACTGGATCACAAGGTGCATTTTCAGGTTTTCCTTTGTCAAAGATCTACGGTTGTCGCTGAGGATAGTTTTGTACCTGGAAAAGCTCCTCTCCACTTTACAAGACGTCACTGAATCGCATTTGAAGGCAGCCAGGGCGCTGGAGTTCAGCTGTGTTTCAGTATCTTCAAATGCTGCTGCATTCCCTGAAAGACTGTCACTAATTTTGCACAGTATAGAATATCGAGGATTCCGTTGGAGAACACTTTGCAATTTGGTTTTCACTTTGTCAGCTACATGGCCACGAGCTCCACCCAACTCACTCCGCACATGTTGCACAATAGTCAGGGCCTCACACAGCTGAGTGCCAACAGCTTCCAGTCGTTTGGTAGCTTTTGATATCACTGAAAAATTGGCGTTGATGTATGCCAAGTTTCGAGACAATGTATCTGTAAAAGCTTCTTTCACAATTTTGATAGCACATGATTCATCGCTATCAAGCTCATAGAAGATTGTCTTTATTTGGATGTAGTTGGTGCAAAAATACTCAGCAGTATTAAGCTAAGAACCCCATCGTGTAAGAACACGTTTACGTGGGAGGGGCGTTGAAGGCGCTTGTTCCTTGAATTTCTGCACCCGTAGCGTAGCCCTCACGTAGATTTTCTTGCCACAGGAAATTAATTTGTCCACGTCAGGGTAGCTTGACCGCACCTCTTCGGCAACTCTGTGCAACGCATGTGCAAGGCAAGTGGCGTACACCATACTGGGCTAGAGAATCTGAAGCCCTTTGGCTACTTTAGCCATATACAGTATGAAGCACCACCTGTTACAAGCAGCAAAACGTTGTCTCTTTTCACACCATCCGGCCATAATAGCTTCAGGGAGTTGTCAATCGTCGAACTGTTTACTCTATCAAGAGCTTCACACGTTAGTAGGAACATATCTCCAGGGCCATCAACTTTTAGAACACCAACAACATTTGCAATATATCGCCCACTAATATCCGTAGTTTCATCTATCGACAGCCAGATCTTGTCTCGGCAATAGTAATTTGCATTTTGTTGAGCACATGATTGTAGCATATGGAAAATAGTTCTTTCTCAGTGTAGATTCATCTGGAACTGGATGTGTTGTGTACTTCTCCAAGAACCGTCTGAAGCGTGCAGGATACCATCATCTCACACAATCCTTGCAGAATGATTGCACGGTTGACGATTGACCTGTCTGTTCAAATAACAGCTTTTGCCTGCTGTTATTTTCAGCACTTCGTTTCACACAGCTGCTGTGTTTAGCGGTATTACAGTGTTGTTGCACATTAAAGCCCTTTTCTGCACCAACTTTAACTTCACACAGTTCACAAAATAATATTTTCCCATTAGTACTAAAGAACTTCTCTCCAAATTCTCGAACATATCCTCGCAACTTCACGCTCTCGGAGCACTTTGCTTTGGCATGTTGAACAAGGCAAAGGCTGTCTTCAAACTGGTTACTGGGAACACCTGTGCGACTGCGATTATTATTGCGACAGAAGCAGCCTTTGTTGTCTCTGAGAGCGTTTTGTAGACTCTACGCAACAATGTTTTATGTTCGCGAAACGACTGTTGTGGTACACTGATTTTCTGCTACTGTCCTGAGAAATAAATCTGTGTACTAATTTATCTGTTTATCTTTCATAATATCACGTTAAATATTGTCTCGTGAGCAACATATTCATTTTCTTTTTCATGTATCCCGTAAGATACGAGAAAAACGGTATATACATTTTTGGCAAAAGTTAACGGAAATATGATCTATTATATTAAACGTTAGCCACAATATGACCTATTACTAAAATTTGTTGAAATTTGACTTCATATGCACAATCAAATTACATTTATCGACACTAAAATGCCTAGATTTGTATATAAATTGTTCTAAAATTTACCCAGTAGTTCAGAAAAAAAATGACTTGTCATTAAAATCCGGGCCCTACTAATTACACATCACAATGTGTGACAGCTCAGTCATTCAATACGATCACGACGACATCCCTCGATCGACGTTAGCACTCGCCTTCATACATGGCAGTGGACGTTTGAAAATTCGTGACGCTAGCTCAATGGTCGTCAATTGATTCAAATGTTATTCCCGGCTGACTCTTAATTCAATTACTGCCACGAGGGTGAGGAGAAAGAACACATCATGGTGATACCAGCATTATGGGTATTTAGATGTTCGATTAATCGGAATGGTTTGCAATGTTCCAGCGATTCTATTCGAACTCTATGTTGATGTACCGACAAGGACCATTTTGCAGATAAATATGCAAGTACGTAATGGATATTCAGTTTCTCAATATAGTTCGTCGCACTCACACATTATAGATCCGCTGTAAGAACAATTTCCTGCATTCACATTTTTTGGTGTCCCACAATATTGGTTGGCTAAAGATTATGACGATACGTTGTATACAACTTCCACAGATATTGTTTATCATGTAGTCAAGACTACGTAATGAAGCCAAAATCGTGGATAAAATTTAAATGTAGTTTGTTTATTAACACTTTTCTTGTCACTAACTAAATATGAAATACGAATCGGGTTTGGAGGTGATGATCCTATCCTTCTTTTCAGTATTAGGATGGTCGATATAGTGTTCTGAATAACGCGAGTCATATATTGTTCAAATATCCACAAGACCCAGGCTCTCAATTCGGCACTTAAATGTCTATTCTTTGCTCTCGAAATGTTCGGTGTAATTGTCTTTCACACGCAGGGTTCAATTTAACGGTGTATGCACTGTTTTTAGTATTTTAGGTCTCCGTTAATTAAAATCTGTTAGTTAATAAGCGTACTATTTTTATGCTGGCGCGTTGTTTGTATCAGTTACCCCCGCAACCGTCCAAGGATAAGCTTCTCTTAATGTTCCACGCACACGCATTTCAAAATTTAAAAAAATGCTGAATTACGTAAACTATAGCTTTCCGTTGCGTACAACTTTCGTGGGTTCCACAACCTAATAGTTTTCCAAGAGTATTTTTCGCAGCTAACACAAAATTCGAATTATGTTGTCGGAATCATTTTCATTTCACCCGACAATAAACGTCTCTGATCACTTCGTCCCACGTGCTGTATTTAAACATGCCTGCAGAGTCTTTAAATAATCTCCTTAACGAATTTCGCAGACGCGTACCACTTTTTCATGGACTAGCCCGATCGCGGTAACTGAAGGTAGAGAGCTTAATAATGTGTTACATGTTATTTTATATGTATTAAAAAACAAACGCGCCCCTATATCTTTCTGTCCCGCTTGGTCTTTGCTACTTTGCTTTTTATTACTTTTCGTTATATTGCTTCTTAGTAATACTATGCAGTTATTAAAGTTTCGTATTACTTTCCCCTTTTTAATTCTTCCAAAATAAAGTCTATTTATCCCCGATTTTAATTAATATGATCGAGCGAGGTGGCGCAGTGGTTGGCACACTGGACTCGCATTCGGGAGGACGACGGTTCAATCCCGTCTCCGGCCATCCTGATTTAGGTTTTCCGTGATTTCCCTAAATCGCTTCAGGAAAATGCCGGGATGGTTCCTTTGAAAGGGCACGGCCGATTTCCTTCCCCATCCTTCCCTCCCCCGAGCTTGCGCTCCGTCTCAAATGACCTCGTTGTCGACGGGACGTTAAACACTAATCTCCTCCTCCTCCTGATTAATATGATGCTAACTGACACGCCTGCCCGCAAAGTAACGTTATAAATGACACAACGAACTGTTGCAAACTTGTTATCGATCTGGGCTGTTACTTCATGGATAGCTCAGAGCCTGTTGTGCGCATTCCAGTGACCCCAAACAATCGCCAATTGCGACTCCAATGGTGTCGAGCGAGAGGTTGCAGGTGAGATGATTAACACTGCAACTGTTGTGTTTTGCGATGAAAGCTGGTTCTGCCTCGGTGCCAGTTAAGGCAGTGTGTTGGTTACGAGGAGGCCAGTTGATGGCCTCCAACAAACCAGTCTGCATGCTAGAAACACTGGAGCTACACCCGGAGTTATGGTCTGTGGTGTGATTACGTATGACAGAAGGAGCACTCTCGTGGCTGTCCCATGCACCGTGTCAGTCTGGCGATTCGATTTGTTATTGGGCCATTGTTCAAATGTGTTAGAAATCTTATGGGAATTAACTGCTACGTTCATCAGTCCCTAAGCTTACACACGACTTAACCTAAATTATCCTAAGGACAAACACACACACCCATGCCCGAGGGAGGACTCGAACCTCCGCCGGGATCAGCCGCACAGTCCATGACTGCAGCGCTCCAGACCGCTCGGCTAATCCCGCGTGGCTATTGTGCCATTCACGAACAGGATTCCAGAAGTTGTTTTTCGAGCAGGATACCACTCTTCCACATACTGTTCATGTAATCTAACATGGTCTACAGAGTGTCAACATGTTGCCTTGGCTTGCAAGGTCAGCAGATCCGTCCCCAGTCGAGCACTTACAGGACATCATCGGACGGCAGTTCCAACTCCATTCCCAAACAGCATTAACCGTCCCTGTATTGACCGATCTACAGCAACAGCAATGGAACACCGTCTCACGCCCGGCACCTGTACGTCATAACTACATGCTTGCATTTAATATTCTGGCGGTTACGCCCGTTTTCAATGTACCAGCACTTCACATACCGTGCGTATTTTTGGTAAAAATTGGACGTCAAAGAAAGAATTCCGCAACATTGTAATCTCGTGCGCGACAAGGATCTTCATTCAGTTTTGTACAGTTGTGTTTCTATGAGGTTTTACTGTATCCAGCCTATTGCCGTGCGCCTAAATCGGTACGAGAGGGCCTCATACCCGTATGATCTCTCATGCTCTGATTCTGTGAATTCACTGTTCATGTGAAATAGAAACGAAACGTATTCAGTTAACTTTGTTCCAGCGTCGACATAGGTATTACTTTAAAGAAATCTCAAGACACTGTTAGCGACACTAAAGCCGACCAGTCTAGTTAATATATCCGCCGTCCGCGGATAGGAAAATCTCAGAGTGTGAGTTATAGCGTTTTTATTTAAACTAAAGTCTTTCTTCAAAATTTACAAAACAATATTCGTGAGGTAGGGCTGATCCTCCAAGCCTACCGATTACTAAATCAGAGACTCTTCCAAACATAATCTGTCTGTAGTAACCATACAACTTCACCAAACCAAGCCCAGGGCGTCTCGTGAAGAGCGGCGCGGAGTCCACGTTGCCGTCACCTGAGTCCGAGGACGAGTAGACGCCCTGCGGGGATGGCTCCGGTACGCTGGCGGCGGTGGACGATGACGCGGCGGCTACGATGACACCAGTGGGCTCGCTCGGCTTGAACCGCCTCTCCAGTTTTTGTTTCCTTTATTGAGTTTCGATTCCCCCTGAAGGGGGCGCCCTGGCAGCAGCTTATTACGCCGCTCTTCAGCCTAAAGAATTTGTTTTAAAAAGATGAAGATAATAAAGAATAACAGTTGGCGATAAAATCGGTGACTTAAAGGTAAAATGGCAAAAAATTCTGGAACTTAAAACATAAAACACAGGGTTGATGATGCTAATAAAATACACAGGAAGCAGAAAAATAATAGACAGATAGTTAAAAAAACACGGCGACAGTCTGGTTTCTGTTCGCAAGAGATATAAAATGCACACCGAGCGACAGCATGATTTCTGTTCGCAACACTGTGGAAAGACGCACAACACTGAACACTCACTTAAACACTGCACTAAAAAGTTGGCACAAATATGACATACCACAACCGAGAGCAGGTGGGGGGAAACTGGACAGATGACGGGAAAAAAGGGGGGAAGGAGAGGAAAAGTGAAGAGGGGAGGTGGCCTCTCCAGGCTCCTGCGCCAGCCTAAATACTGCTTGGCGCACGGATATGGCTGGCTCTATTTGCAGTCACGTGTCGAGCGGAAGGAAAGAGGTCCGCGGCTGTAGCGACCTCTTACGGCGCCGTGGACGCCTCCTGATGGTCTCTGGGAAGCGTCTATGTTTCCGGGACGACCGGCTAGGCGGACCCCTACTCGGTCCGGGGCCCGCTGTACCGGCCTGCTTCGCGGGAAGCGAGAGTTGCAGGAGCTTAGTCTGGACACAGTACTAGTAAAGCTCGACTTAGCACAGTGTGTCTAACACTTTGAAAGATGCCAAATTCAACACACTGCCAGTACTAGTACTCAAGAAGTATCCCCAACTTTATAAATGTAATATATGATTTGTGAAATATGAATGGAATTCTCTTTCGGAAAAAAAATATGGTTTTTCTTAGATACAAAACAGAGTAACGGTCTGGCTTAAACACCAGATTTCGTCTTATACGAAATATACCTCAGCTCGAAGTACTGCTCCAGCACTCAGCGCTACGTAAGTTCTAAATATAAATGATGACTTAGGACTTCGGTGTGCAACAAGGGTTCCCAAAACTTTTTGGCAGTAACTTTGATAACATCAGCCATAGGCGTCCGTTTCAGTTTGTCAGTAGCATCGTTACTTGGGTGCAATACAATGCCAGTTGCAAATAGCTATTGGCAATCCTTGGATGTTGATTGGCAAATCTAAAAGTGGTAATCAGCGCTCTTAGTCATGTCTTAACTTTACTAAAATACTTATCGGCAAAAAGCTTTACCCAATCCTAGTTCTGTGAACAGATATTACTACACAGTCTAAGAGTCAAGTTAATGATTGAACAATCAGTACGCCAACAGAACTCTTGATGAAGCGTTCCTTAGAACACAATTTCCCGTGGTACTTTGCTCGTACTTACTGATTACACACTAAGATAGCAGCTTTTGCTGCATAAATAATTCCAAGACTTTATACCGTTATGAGGTAACATATATAACGAATCTCTGAATTAATTTTAGTCAGAAGAATTTAGATAACATTAAAATCTGTTTATTTTACCCAGACAGGAAAGAACATGTTTGTGCATCCTTTACTTATTAATGCATAGCTAGGGAGAACATACAACACTTACATTTACGTACAAATACAATGGATCGCACAAAACACATACACCAGTTCACACCTCAAACGAATGCCAGTTACATAAATAATTAACTGGTTGGTACTTTAAATAATTTATTATGAAATATGGAGAAATGTCTTAATACAGAGTACCCTGTTGCAACACGAAACAATGCTCATAATTCTCAAGGCAAAAAGAAAGGGATCAGTAAACTGTACCATCATCTGAGACCTACAACTGTGCTTCGTATATCCATAATTGAAATGGACGGTTTGGGACGTCAGCTAGTATAATGTATGTTAAAAAATGACGAAATTCCTCCAGCTGTAGTAAGGTGTTGGTTTCATTGACGACTAGTTTCTCTTCAGGCCCATACTTGTTGAGAGCAATCGTATGTGTGTAACACTATTAGTCAGTGGTGAGATAGGGGTGTTCCATGCGGAAGGCAGGTAGTTACCACTGACTACTAGTGTTGGACACATACGGTTGCTGTCAACAAGTATGGGCCTGAAGATGATGATGTAACAACATCGAAACTAGTCGTAAACCGACACCTTAATACAGGTAGAGGAATTTCGTCACTTTTTAACATCTATAATTGTGCCGTTTGTGACAATAGTGTCCGTCGGCGTTTATTTCATCCAGTGTAAAAAAATTGTTTACCATTTAACAACATTTTTCTGTGACGTAAGTTAGTCTCTTCCTGGTGCTGACAGACCCATCTAGTGTGAGTTCTTGGATTCATGACAATGGACCCTATCGGCCGCGATAGTCCGCCCCACGAACAATGGCGATTCGCACAGGAAGAGACGAGGACAAGAACTGCATTGTTACAGGTTATAAGCTACAGTTGCGGCACATTCATTCATGATCTTTGTACCTGGTAAAAGCGTGTATCCCGCAAACTGTGTCTAGCTTGCTTTTGTACAATTTGCCGCTAACGACCACTCGAAACAAATGGAATAAGAATCCACAAAATAACTAGCTAAAATCGTACATAATGCTCGCATTGCACACAACATTCACAGCAGAGTGCTCAGAAACACTACTACTACTGATCGCTCATTGGGTGTCGGAGAACGCGTGGCGTAGGTGCGCCCGACAAGCCCAAACTATACCGCCATCGTTCGTGACTCCAACTATAGTCGTTGCTATTATAGCATTTTCAAGTCTATGTAACAGATTACTTGTTTTCCGACATGCACGTCCGTCGTTGGACATGGAAGGAAAAAAAGCACGTGATAATGTTTCTAGTTATTACCTGGTAACACCGGGTGATAAAGCTGTTTCGTATTATTGTAAACTAAAAATGACTTAACTCTTGTCTTGTAGGTGCAAATGTATTCACCACCAATACCCACGTATTACTGGAGCAACATTGCAATAGAGCTAGTAAAGTAGGTAAAATGCACTATAAATTAACGAGATGTGACCAACCCAGGGCTGGTTTAAGGCCCAAGCGACTCAAGCCGAAGCTAACGGCGCCAAGCTCAGGGGGGAGCGAGAGGCACCACTACTATAAAGTTACTGTACTGGTCGTATCACAATTACTCTACTGGCCATTAAATTTGCTACACCAAGAAGAAATGCAGATGATAAACAGGTATTCATTGGACTAGAACTGACGTGTGATTACATTTTCAAGCACTTTTAGTGCACAGATCCTGAGAAATCAGTACCCAGAACAACACCCTCTGGCTGTAACAACGGCCTTGATAACCCTGGGCATTGAGTCAAAAAAAGGGCTTGGATGGCGTGTACAGGTACAGCTGCCTATGCAGCTTCAACACGATACCACAGTTCATCACGAGTAGTGACTGGCGCATTGTGACGAGCTAGTTGCTAGGCCACCATTGACCAGACATTTTCAGTTGGTGAGAGATCTGGAGAATGCGCTGTCCAGGGCAGCAGCCGAGCATTTTCTGTATCCAGAAAGCCCCGTACAGGACCTGCAACATGCCGTCGTGCATTATCTTGTTTAAATCTAGAGTTTCGCAGGGATCGAATGAAGGGTAGAGCCACGGGTCGTAACACATCTGAAATGTAACGTCCACTGTTCAAAGTCTCATCAATGCGAGCAAGAGGTGGCCGAGACATGTAACCAATGGCACACCATACCATCACGCCAGGTGATACGCCAGTATGGGGATGACAAATACACGCTTCCAATGTGTTTCATCGCGATGTCGCCAAACACAGATGCGACCATAATGATGCTGTAAACAAAACCTGGATTCATCCGAAAAATTGACGTTTTGCCGTTCGTGCTGCTGCTGCAAAGGTCGTCGAACTGTTCGTGCAGATGGTTGTTGTCTTGCAAACGTCCCCATCTGTTGACTCAGGGATCGAGACGTGGCTGCACGATACGTTACAGCCATGCGGACAAAATGCCTGTCATCTCGACTGCTAGTGATACGAGGCCGTTGGGATCCAGCACAGTGTTCCATATTACCCTCCTGAACCCACCGATTCCATATTCTGCTAACAGTAATTGGATCTCGACCAACGTGAGCATCAATGTCGCGAAACGATAGACCGCAATCGCGATAGGCTACAATCCGACCTTTATCAAAGCCGGAAACGTGATGGTACGCATTTCTCCTCCTTACACAAGGCATCACAACAACGTTTCACCAGGGAACGTCGGTCAACTGCTGTTTGTATATGAGAAATCGGTTGGAAACTTTCCTTATGTCAGCACGTTTTAGGTGTCGCCACCGGTGCCAACCTTGTGTGAATGCTCTGAAAAGCTAATCATTTGCATATCACAGCTTCTTCTTCCTGTCGGTTAAATTTCGCGTCTGTAGCACGTAATCTTCGTGGTGTAGCACTTTTAATGGTCCGTAGTGTAGTAGCGTCCCCTGAGAGGGGTACCCAAGTACAAGATTAGTATTTAGTGTGTGTCACATACTTAACAATCATATACAATCGTTCGCTCGACGAAAGATCCATACCCAGTAACACCTATTTTCGACCTATTTTATATCTAAATCGATATTTCTGTGTCACTTTGAAGTGTTAAACAACACTTCAAAATGTATATGTATAATGTTGTATCTGTCATGGAAATTCTTTGACTGTGTATACACGTTTCAGTTATGGAAACTTTTGAACGATGTTGTTTAAAACGTGCTAGTGAATTTAAATACCTACTGAAATTATTGTTATATAATGTATTGTAAACGACTTGGTCCGTTGAATGTAAAAAAATGTGGGGAATCGCCGCAGCTACTGAAGTACCCTGGGCGAGTGGAGAAGGTGTGGTTGGCGCGCAAGTGGCAACTCATCCTATGTCACGGGTAAGGAGTCTGGGCTGAGCAGTGCTGTGGTTAACACCTCGCTAGCAATTGCGGATCATTGTGGCTCATATTCCTGGAGTTTTGATGCCAGAAGAGGTTAAGGGCAATATTTATGGGTCTCGAATACTGCATTTGGTGATATCGTTATCATGACGTGGTTTTTGGCCCTATAAGACGCCATGAAGATATGTAGCAGGGCGAGACCAACAGTATTGCTATGACTGCATCGCCGCCAGGTTAATAGCCACTTCAAATTACGCAACCAGTGCCAACAGCTTTCCACTAAATGGTTTATATTTGGCACTCTCTAAATGAGCCAGGTATTTGTGAAATTTGGTTGATTTTATAATAATAATTGTGGTCCTCAAGCAATGCAAAGGCTCCTTCAGAGCCAGTGTAGTTAGATTTGCATTCTGTTTAGTTGCGTCAAACCGAGTGTAACAAAGAACTAATTACTGTGTTATCTATTCTAATGCAGGTTGGTTAATGCACAGGCATAGAGACCCAATACTAAGCTATGAAGTTTTAGCATTTGATCATTAGGAGACCCCTGATTTAAATTCAGAATCGTTTCAAGTTTTTCCCTGTTCAGTATTGCTACTAGTTTCATATGTGTATGTAACTGGTTTTATAAACTTTACACCTTTTTCATTTAAGGTACGTGTTGTTGAGAGGCATATGTTACTGTTTACTGTATCATTGGCCATTTGTCTGTTACTAGCACATTTATCTGCAAGATTAGGTTGATGTGTTGTAGTATGGACAGATATAAGGAAAGAGTTTAGTGTGTGTGTCGAGGAAGGTTAGGATAGCTTTTAGCAATGCCTTCTGCTTTATCATTTTGCTTGACACAAGAATGCCTAATCCGGCTGGCGACCTGTTTTAATACATAATGTTACAACTTGCTTTTGTGCTGGTAGAACGTCTGTTCCAGACCCTCCGTTTACTATTGTTTATACTATTCTGTTGTGTTTCGGAAGCGAATCCTAGTTTGATTGTTGTGTTTCCATTAGGTTATTTAACTGACACATCTCAAAAATTCCTCGTAGAGGTCTAACACTAGCATCGATTGCCGTTTGAAGGCGATCGGTGGTACCGTTACAAACCAGATACTGGAAAGTTGTATACACTCCTGGAAATTGAAATAAGAATACCGTGAATTCATTGTCCCAGGAAGGGGAAACTTTATTGACACATTCCTGGGGTCAGATAAATCACATGATCACACTGACAGAACCACAGGCACATAGACACAGGCAACAGAGCATGCACAATGTCGATACTAGTACAGTGTATATCCACCTTTCGCAGCAATGCAGGCTGCTATTCTCCCATGGAGACGATCGTAGAGATGCTGGATGTAGTCCTGTGGAACGGCTTGCCATGCCATTTCCACCTGGTGCCTCAGTTGGACCAGCGTTCGTGCTGGACGTGCAGACCGCGTGAGACGACGCTTCATCCAGTCCCAAACATGCTCAATGGGGGACAGATCCGGAGATCTTGCTGGCCAGGGTAGTTGACTTACATCATCTAGAGCACGTTGGGTGGCACGGGATACATGCGGACGTGCATTGTCCTGTTCGAACAGCAAGTTCCCTTGCCGGTCTAGGAATTGTAGAACGATGGGTTCGATGACGGTTTTGATGTACCGTGCACTATTCAGTATCCCCTCGACGATCACCAGAGGTGTACGGCCAGTGTAGGAGAATGCTCCCCACACCATGATGCCGGGTGTTGGCCCTGTGTGCCTCGGTCGTATGCGTCCTGATTGTGGCGCTCACCTGCACGGCGCCAAACACGCATACGACCATCATTGGCACCAAGGCAGAAGCGACTCTCATCGCTGAAGACGACACGTCTCTATTCGTCCCTCGATTCACGCCTGTCGCGACACCACTGGAGGCGGGCTGCACGATGTTGGGGCGTGAGCGGAAGACGGCCTAACGGTGTGCGGGACCGTAGCCCAGCTTCATGGAGACGGTTGCGAATGGTCCTCGCCGATACCCCAGGAGCAACAGTGTCCCTAATTTGCTGGGAAGTGGCGGTGCGGTCCCCTGCGGCACTGCGTAGGATCCTACGGTCTTGGCGTGCATCCGTGCGTCGCTGCGGTCCGGTCCCAGGTCGACGGGCACGTGCACCTTCCGCCAACCACTGGCGACAACGTCGATGTACTGTGGAGATCTCACGCCCCACGTGTTGATCAATTCGGCGGTACGTCCACCCGGCCTCCCGCATGCCCACTATACGCCCTCGCTCAAAGTCCGTCAACTGCACATACGGCTCACGTCCACGCTGTCGCGGCATGCTACCAGTGTTAAAGACTGCGATGGAGCTCCGTATGCCACGGCAAACTGGCTGACACTGATAGCGGCGGTACATAAATGCTGCTCAGCTAGCCCCATTCGACGGCCAACACCGCGGTTCCTGGTGTGTCCGCTGTGCCGTGAGTGTGATCATTGCTTGTACAGCCCTCTCGCAGTGTCCGGAGCAAGTATGGTGGGTCTGACACACCGGTGTCAATGTGTTCTTTTTTCCATTTCCAGGAGTGTATATCACACCAATATTCAAAAAAGGAATAGGGGAAATCCACTAAATTTCTGGCCCGTATCATTAAAGTCGATATGCAGCAGGATTTTACAACATATATTGTGTTCGAGCATTATGAATTACCTCGAAGAAAACGGTCTATTCATCCACAGTCAGCACAGATTTAGAAAACAGCGTTCTTGTGAAACACAAATAACTTTTTACTCCCACGAAGTGTTGAGTGCTATCGATAAGGATTTGAAATTGATTTCGTATTTCAAGATTTCCAGAGGGGATTGACATTATACGTCACAAGCGGATTATAGAATATCGTCTTAGGTATGCGACTGGATTCGTGATTTCCTATCACAGAGGTTCGTAGTAATTGACGGAAAGCATCGAGTAAAACAGAAATGATTTCTCGCGTTCCCCAAGGAAGTGTTACAGGTCCTCTGTTGTTCCTTATCTTTGTAAATGATTTATGAGACAATCTGTTCAGCCGTCTTTGGTTGTTTGCAAATGATGATGTCGTTTATCGTCTAGTAAAGTCATCAAAAGATCAAGACAAAATTCGAAAAGATTTAGATAAGATATATGTTTGGTACGAAAGTTGGCAGTTCACCTTCATTAACGACAAGTCTCATGTCATCTGCAGTGTTACGTGACTTTATGCTTAATTACAGATTTGCTATTTTATCAGTTTATTTGTTTTCACAACGTAACGCCCGCTGTTTACGTCATTCTTCGTTGCTGGCCGATGTATCACTTTTCGTTCCGACGCCGCAACTCTTCCTTTCCTATATCTTTACTACTTTTTATCTATATAAATGATGGGCTATTGGTTTTGCCGTTCAATAACTTTTTAATAACTGTAGAAGTATTATAGGCATCGGGTCCCATCTAATGTGTCACCCGCCTATACGTTTTACATGAACCTTTCAAGACTCGATCGATCTGTTTACCAAGAGAAAGCAGAATATCTCTTCCTTTGACGTTGTCCAACAGCGACCTAGGAAGCTCGACGCCCTCGCGGTACTTTGCATCATTCGCTTTATTCCTTGCCCACTTGCCGCTACGTTGAACTTTCGTGGTGATCGTTGGGCAACGTCTTCCACGTTATCTGCAACATGAATAAACTTTCTTCCCACAGTATTTCTGAAAACCCAAAAACAAACTTAAAAACATAATAATAATAACTGTTCTTACAATTATTCGTATAAGTCTTGGTCGATTTAATGAGGGGTGGGACAGGCCTAAGCTTTATGACACCACACATCCAAATGAGTGCTAAAAGGAATCCGTCAAACTTCGATTACACGATATATCAGTTAAATCTAAAGGCCATCTAAATATCTAGATATCACAATTACGAACAACTTAAATTGTAAAGATCACAAAGAAAATGTTGCGGGGAAGGCAAACTAAACACCGTGTCTTAGTGGCAGAAAACTTAGAAAATGGAACAGTTCTACTAAAGAGACCGCCTACACTACGCTTGTCCGTGCTCTTTTGGAGCACTGCTGCGCGCTGTGGGATTCTTTCCAAATCGAATTCAGTTTGTCCCAGAACCTTCTTCCATAAACCAGCAACAGTGGGCTGCATCATCTTTATCAGCGTCCTCACCATCATTTCATTTGGTGAACAAACACAAATTCAATCTCCTGTCATGGATCAAGTATGACAGGCAAGGTTTCATAAACTTCTTCTGTGGAGAACAAACGGAGTACATCGAGAAAGTTCAGAAAAGGACAGCACCTTTTGTATTATCGAGAAATAGGGGAGAGAGATTCATGGACAGGATTCAGCGTTTGGGGCGGGCATAGTTAGAACAAAGGCATTCTCGTAGCAACAGGACCTTCTCGCGAAATTTCAGTCACCAACATTCTCCTGTGAATGAGAAAATATCTTTTTTGACGACGACCTACATAGGAAGAAACGATCGTCATAATAAAATAAGGGAAATTAGAATTCACACAGAAAGATATACACCATGTGAACAAAAGTATCCGAACATCTGGCTGAAAATGACTTAAAAGGTCGTGGCGCCCTCCATCGGTAATGCTGGAATTCAATGTGGTGTTGGCCCATCCTGCCTTGATGACACCTTCCACTCTCGCAGGCATACGTTCAATCAGGTGTTAGAAAGGTTTCTTGGGGACCAGCAGCCCATTCTTCACGGAGTGCTGTACTGAGGAGAGGTATCGACGTTGGTCGGTGAGGCCTAGCACGACGTCGGCGTTCCAAAACATCCCACAGCTGTTTTATAGGATTCAGGTCAGAACTGTGCACGCCAGTCCATTACAGGGATGTTATTGTCGTGTAACCACTCCGCCACAGATCGTGCATTATGAACAGGTGCTTTGTCGTGCTGAGAGATGCAGTAACCATCCCCGAATTGCTCTTCAACAGTGGGAAGCAAGAAGGTGCTTAAAATGTCAATGTAGGCCGTGCTGTGATACTGCCACGCAAAACAACAAGGGGTGCAAGCTCCCTCCACGGAAAACACGACCACACCATAACACCACCGGCTCCGAATTTTACTGTTGGCACTGCACACTCTGGCAGATGACGTTCACCGGGCATTCGCCGTACCCACACACTGCCATCGGATCGCCACATTGTGTACCGTGATTCGTCAATCAACATAACGTTTTCCCACTGTCAAATTGTCCGATGTTTACGCTCGTTACACCAAGCGATGCGTGGTTGGGCATTTAGGCGCGTGATGTGTGGCTTATAAGCAGCCGCTCAACCATGAAATCCAAGTTTTATCAAAAAAAAAAAAAAATGGTTCAAATGGCTCTGAGCACTATGGGACACAACATCTTAGGTCATAAGTCCCCTAGAACTTAGAACTACTTAAACCTAAGTAACCTAAGGACATCACACACACCCATGCCCGAGGCAGGATTCGAACCTGCGACCGTAGCAGCCACGTGGCAATTTTTATCACCTCCCGCCAAACTGTCATAGTACTTGCAGTGTATCCTGATGTAGTTTGGAATTCCTGTGTGATGGTCTGCATAAATTTCTGATTATTTCACATTACGACTCTCTGCATATGTCGGCAGTCTCAGTCAGTCAACGGAAAAGGTCGGCCTGTACGCTTTTGTGCTGTACGTGTCCCTTCACGTTTCCACTTCACTATGACATCGGAAGCAGTGGACCTAGAGATGTTTAGGAGTGTGGAAATCTCGTGTACAAACATATGACACAAGTTACACGCGATCACCTGACCACGTTCTAAGTCCGTGTGTTCCACGGAGCGCCCCCCATTCTGCTCTCGCACGATATGCACTCCTGGAAATTGAAATAAGAACACCGTGAATTCATTGTCCCAGGAAGGGGAAACTTTATTGACACATTCCTGGGGTCAGATACATGACATGATCACACTGACAGAACCACAGGCACATAGACACAGGCAACAGAGCATGCACAATGTCGCCACTAGTACAGTGTATATCCACCTTTCGCAGCAATGCAGGCTGCTATTCTCCCATGGAGACGATCGTAGAGATGCTGGATGTAGTCCTGTGGAACGGCTTGCCATGCTATTTCCACGTGACGCCTCAGTTGGACCACCGTTCGTGCTGGACGTGCAGACCGCGTGAGACGACGCTTCATCCAGTCCCAAACATGCTCAATGGGGGACAGATCCGGAGATATTGCTGGCCAGGGTAGTTGACTTACACCTTCTAGAGCACGTTGGGTGGCTCGGGATACATGCGGACGTGCATTGTCCTGTTGGAACAGCAAGTTCCCTTGCCGGTCTAGGAATGGTAGAACGATGGGTTTGATGACGGTTTGGATGTACCGTGCACTATTCAGTGTCCCCTCGACGATCACCAGAGGTGTACGGCCAGTGTAGGAGATCGCTCCCCACACCATATTGCCGGGTGTTGGCCCTGTGTGCCTCGGTCGTATGCAGTCCTGATTGTGGCGCTCACCTGCCCGGCGCCAAACACGCATACGACCATCATTGGCACCAAGGCAGTAGCGACTCTCATCGCTGAAGACGACACGTCTCCATTCGTCCCTCCATTAACGCCTGTCGCGACACCACTGGAGGCACGATGCACGATGTTGGGGCGTGAGCGGAAGACTGCTTAACGGTGTGCGGGACCGTAGCTCAGCTTCATGGAGACGATTGCGAGTGGTCCTCGCCGATACCCCAGGAGCAACAGTGTCCCTAATTTGCTGGGAAGTGGCGGTGCGGTCCCCTACGGCACTGTGTAGGATCCTACGGTCTTGGCGTGCATCCGTGCGTCGCTGCGGTCCGGTCCCAGGTCGACGGACACGTGCACCTTCCGCCGACCACTGGCGACAACATCGATGTACTGTGGAGACCTCACGCCCCACGTGTTGAGCAATTCGGCGGTACGTCCACCCGGCCTCCCGCATGCCCACTATACGCCCTTGCTCAAAGTCCGTCAACTGCACATACGGTTCACGTCCACGCTGTCGCGGCATGCTACCAGTGTTAAAGACTGCGATGGAGCTCCGTATGCCACGGCAAACTGGCTGACACTGACAGCGGCGGTACATAAATGCTGCTCAGCTAGCCCCATTCGACGGCCAACACCGCGGTTCCTGGTGTGTCCGCTGTGCTGTGAGTGTGATCATTGCTTGTACAGCTCTCTCGCAGAGTCCGGAGCAAGTATGGTGGGTCTGACACACCGGTGTCAATGTGTTCTTTTTTCCATTTCCAGGAGTGTATAATGGCTACTGAGGTTGCTGATATGGAGTACAAGGTAGAAGGTGGCAGAAAAATGTACCTAATATGAAAACGTATGTTTTGGGGGTGTCCGAATACTTTTGATCACATAGTGTAGGTGTTCGGTTTTTCTTTTCCGCGCTATTCGAGAGCGCAAGGTGGTTCGATGAACCCTCTGCTAGGCACCAAAGTGTGATTTGCAGCTATGTGGATGCACATGTAGATATATCACAGAAGTGAAAACTGACGCCGGTGAAAGTGTAGGAAGGGAAATGGTGAGAAAGGGGAGAGGCAAATAAAAAGTCTGTTGTGTGGAAAAATGTTCTCGAACAGGTCATCAGCCAACTAGATGAAACTAGAGACTTACCACTGCCCACCTAGTATAAAAAAATGCTTATTGCAAGGGTAGAATTCTATTGTAGAATACTCGAGTTTGTGATTTCGATAAGAGGCCTAGGTGCAACTTTTTTTTATTTTTCAGATTTTAGACTGTATAGTATGATATCTTATTTCCTCATCGTTATACAGCATTTACAGAAGGCCTTATACAAAAGACGTGCAATTTTGAAGTACTAACACGGAAACGAGAGAAGAACCGATTCCATTGTTTCACATTTGAGTGAAACGTTCACGGAAACATGATTCAGCGAGTTGATAAGCCTTTGGAGAGGTACGAAAGTCGATTTAAGCATCTTCTCTGAAGAAAGATATGTCATTGATAGTGCGTTTAAAGTACAACTGACCCATTTCATTGGATGTATTACACACTATGGTGACAGACGTCAAGCGATGCCTCCTAATATCGTGCTTAACCTCCTGTATGTTCAGAAAGCGACGTGGCATTGACTCTAGTTGTTGAAAGTCTCATCCAGGAATATTGAGCCCTTTTGCCTCAATAGCTGTCCATAAATACGAAGTTTTTTTCGGTGGATGACTTTGTGCACAACTTTCTCTCAATTATGTCAAATACATTTTTGATGGGATTCATATCAGGCGATATGGGTGGCCAAATCCTTCGCTCGACTTGTCCATAATGTTCTTAAAACCAATCGCGTACAGTCGTAGCCCAGCGACATGGCGCATTGTCGTTCATAAAAATTTCATCGTTGTATGAGAACATGAAGATCATCAATGGCTGCAGCTCGCAATTTTTCTGGTGTCCATTCCGAAAGCACCTGAAAAATAAAGACCGTTAAATACGTATCTACAGGTGGAGCATGACCATGGGGTATGATTCACTTTCTGATAGGAAACGTAGATAATGCTGCGTCTTTCCTCACCTGTAATCCTTGCATCGTGATAAGAGGTTCCTTTGAAAGCCACAGCTGACATTTTATTCAACAAACGTGAGGAAATATCATGTTTTCCTGTTACATATACTATAACACCAATTGAGCACACATCTGAAACGTAAATAAGTGAAGAAATAAACATCTAGTAGATAGCCAATACTATAGCCTTTTCCTTGGCATCTGTGTGTTACAAAGTGTGACTTACATACCAGTCCGATATATTTCTATATATCCCTCGATGGCCCAACATGGTACGAAATATTTTGGAGAGTTTAAGATGACTTTTTGGTAGGTTAGCCCGAATATTGAGTTTATTTTCTATTTATTCCACCTGGTGATGGTTATATAGCACACATCTGAAACATATGCATCGATAAGATTAGTTTTTGCACGATGACCACCGGAACTACGTTCTGCGTAAAGCTGCACTTACCTTCGAGTCCGAAATATTTTCATCCATTAAATGACTCGGAAACTGCTAAGTAGCATTTTATCTGTGTGAAACCCTATCCAGTCATCAAGATATTTGAAACGAGTTTTCATGCACTCACAAAAAAACTGCATTAAATGTGATGACACCCTGAAAAAAAATAGATGAATAAATTCTTTTTTTTAAGCTGAGTACTATAAGAAGATTAAGCATCATAGACTTTTGTGTCAATGTACGACTTACATTCAAGAGACCTTCATTTTCACTGTTTACTTTGACTTCCAGTGCGATAGTTTGCTCTTAACGTAATAAGCACCATCTTTCTTCATGAACACAAAGAATTAACTTCTTTTGAGGTTCGCAATTCGTTTGGTATACATTCCCTAAGAACCTGAAAAAAAAGTAAAGTTAAATTCGAATCTACATATTGAGCATGACGATGTGGCTTTACTCACCAATTGATAAAGCCACGTGCCTCCCTTCTTGTCAGCATTGGATTGTGCTGGAGACTGCTTTGCAAGTCGTAGCTGACATCGAATAAATGTGCAGTAATGTCCTGTTATCATGTCACATATACTATGCTGTCAATTCAGCACAGATCTGAAACATAAACAAGTGAAGAAATTAACTTCTAGTAGATACGCAATACCATTCCCTTTTCCTTGGCATCTGTGTGTTACAAAGTGTGACTTACATACCAGTCCGATATATTTCTATACTTCCCTCGATGGCCCAGGATGGTACGAGGCATTTTGGAGACTTTAAGATAACTTTATGATTGGTTATCTCGAAGATTGAGTTTATTTTCTATTTGTTCTACCTGGTGGAGGCTATATAGAACCCATCTGAAACATATGAATGGATAATATTAGCTTTTGCACGATGAAGACTGGAACTACATTGTACGAGATGGTTATTTCTTGTAAATCTGGGCTTACCTTCGAGTCCGAAATATATTCACCCATTAAATGAATCGGAACCTGCTGGGTAGCATTTTATCTATTTGAAACCATTTTCAGTCATCAAGATATTTGAAATGTGTTTTCAGGCACTCGCAAACAGCTGCATTAAATGCGATGACATACTGAAATACAATAGATGAATAAAGTCCTTTTTATGAAGATGTGTACTACAGGAAGACAGACCATCACAGACTGTTGTGATGATGTACGACTTACAATCACGAGAGCTTCATTTTCACAGTTTGACTTGTACTGTGATATATATTCTTAACGTAATTAGCATCATGATTCTTCATGAACCAGCAAAATTTACTTCTTTTGTGGTTCGCAATTCATTTGGTATACATTCCCAACGCATCAAAAGAAAAGAAACATTAAATTCGCATCTACAGATTGAGCACGAAGATGTGGTTTCACTCACTTTTTGATAGACAATGGGATGCCAAAGTATAATTCCACGTCTCTCCTTTCTTGTCAGCAGTGGATTGTGCTAGAGACTGCTTTGCAAGTCGTAGCTGACATCTTATTCAATAAATGTGCGCAAATGTCCTGTTTTCATGTTACATATACCATGCAGTCAATTCAGCACATATCTGAAACGTAAATAAGTGAAGCAATTAACTTCTAGTAGATACGAAAAAGTGTTGCCTACTCCTTGGTATCTCTGTGTTACAAATTGGGACTTACATACCAGCCCGATTTCCTTTGAAGGCCCACATGGTACGAGGCATTTTGGAGAGTTTAAGGTGACATTTTGGATGAATGGACCGAAGATTTTTTACCTGTTCTACCTGGTGCAGGCTATATTGCACACATCTGAAACATGTGACTGGATAAGAACAGTTCCTGCCCGATGACCACCGGAACTAAGTTCTACGTAATAGTAGCTTCTTGTAAACTGGGCTTATCTTCGATTTCGAAATATATTCACCCATTACATGAGTCGGAAACTGCTGGGTAGCATTTTATATGTTTGAAACCCTCTTCAGTCATCAAGATATATGAAACGTGTTTTAGGTACTCGCATAAATCTGCATTAATTTTGATGACATCCTGAAACAAAATAGATAATTAAATTTTTTTACAATAAGTACTAATGGAAGATTGTACATCGCAGACTTTTAGGTCAATACACGACTTACATTCATGAGAGTTTTATTTTCACAGTTTACTTTGACTTGTAGTGTAATAGTTGCTCTTAACAAATTAGCAGCATGTTTCTTCATTAACCAGCTGCATTAACATCCTTTGCGGATTGCGATTCTTTTAGTATACATTCCCAAAACACCTGAAAAGAAAAGAAATGTTGAATTCTCGTCTACTGAGTGAGAACGACGATGTGGTTTTACTCACTTTTTGATAGAAAATGGGAATCTAAAGTATAAAGCCGTGTCTCTCCCTTCTCGTTAGCATTGCATTGTGCTAGGAGACTGCTTTGCTAGTCGTAGCTGAAATCTTATTGAATAAATATGCGCAAATATCCCGTTTCCATAATACATATACCATGCAGTCAATTCAGCACACACCTGAAAGGTAAATAAGTGAAGAAAGTAACTTCTAGTAAATACGCAATACTATTGCTATTCCTTGGCATGTATGTGTTACAAACTGTGACTTACATACCAGTCTGATTTATTTCTACACATCCCTCGATGGCCCAGCATGGTACGAGGCATTTTGCAGAGTTTTAGATGACTCTTGGGATGGTTAGACCTAAGATTGAGTTTATTTTACACTTCTTCTACCTGGTGCATGCTATATAGCGCCTATCAGAAACACATGAATGGATAAGATTAGCTTTTGCACTATGACCAACGCATTTACGTCCTCCGTGATAGTTGTTTCTTGTATAGCTGCCGTTACCTCCGATGTCGAAATTATTCACCTATTAAATGAGTCGGAAACTGCTGGCTATCATTTTATCTGTTTGAAACCCTCTTCAGTCATCAAGATATTTGAAACGTGTTTTCGGGCACTCTCAAAAAAAAATGCATTAAATGTGATGAGACCATGAAACAAAATAGATGAATAAATTCTTTTTTTTTTAAGATGAGTGCTGTAGGAAGATTGAACATCGGAGACTTATGATTTAATGTACGACTTATATTCAAGAGTGTTTTATTTTCGCAGTTTACTTTGACTTATAGATTGATAGTTGCTCTTAACAAATTAGCAGCATGTTTCATCATTAGGCCGCTCTATTAAATTATTTAGCGTTTCGGGATTCATTTATTATACATTCATAAAACACCAAAAAAAGAAACATTGAATAGCAATTTACAGTTTGAGCACGACGATGTGGTTTTACACTCTTTTTGATAGAAAATGGGAATCAAAAAAGTATAATGCATGGTCTCTCCCTTCTTTTCAACATTGGATTGTGCTGGAGGCTGATTTGCAAGTCGTAGCTGAAATCGTTTGAGTAAATGTGTGTAAATATACCGTTTCCATGACACATATAATATGCAGTCAATTCAGCACATTCCTGAAATTTAAATAAGTGAAGAAATTAACTTTTAGTGGTTATGCAATACTATTGCCTTTTCCTTGGCATGTGTGTGTCACAAAGTGTAACTTACATACCAGTTTGATTTATTTCTATATTTCTCTCGATGGCCCAGTATGGTACGAGGCGTTTTGGAGAGTTTGAGATATCTTTTGTGATGGTTAGACCGAAGGTTCAGTTTATTTTGTACTTCTTCTACCTGGTCCAGTCTGAAACATATGAATGGATCAGATTAGTTTTTGCACGACGACCACCGGAACTACGTCCTACGTGATAGTTGTTTCTTGTAAGCTGGGTTATTTCTTAAAAAGCTGGACTTACATTCGATTTCGAATCATAATCACCCATTAAATAAGGTGGTAACTGCTGGGTAGTATTTTAGATGTTTGAAACCCTCTTCAGTCATCAAGATATTTGAAACGTATTTTTACGCACTTGCAAAACAATGCATTAAATGTGATGACATCCTGATACAAAATACACTCCTGGAAATGGAAAAAAGAACACATTGACACCGGTGTGTCAGATCCACCATACTTGCTCCGGACTCTGCGAGAGAGCTGTACAAGCAATGATCACACGCACGGCACAGCGGACACACCAGCAACCGCGGTGTTGGCCGTCGAATGGCGCTAGCTGCGCTGCATTTGTGCACCGCCGCCATCAGTGTCAGCCAGTTTGCCGTGGCATACGGAGCTCCATCGCAGTCTTTAACACTTGTAGCATGCCGCGACAGCGTGGACGTGAACCGTATGTGCAGTTGACGGACTTTGAGCGAGGGCGTATAGTGGGCATGCGGGAGGCCGGGTGCACGTACCGCCGAATTGCTCAACACGTGGGGCGTGAGGTCTCCACAGTACATCGATGTTGTCGCCAGTGGTCGGTGGAAGGTGCACGTGCCCGTCGACCTGGGACCGGACCGCAGCGACGCACGGTCGCACGCCAAGACCGTAGGATCCTACGCAGTGCCGTAGGGGACCGCACCGCCACTTCCCAGCAAATTAGGGACACTGTTGCTCCTGGGATATCGGCGAGGACCATTCGCAACCGTCTCCATGAAGCTGGGCTACGGTCCCGCACACCGATAGGCCGTCTTCCGCTCACGCCCCAACATCGTGCATCGCGCCTCCAGTGGTGTCGCGACAGGCGTGAATGGAGGGACGAATGGAGACGTGTCGTCTTCAGCGATGAGAGTCGCTTCTGCCTTGGTGCCGATGATGGTCGTATGCGTGTTTGGCGCCGTGCAGGTGAGCGCCACAATCAGGACTGCATACGACCGAGGCACACAGGGCCAACACCCGGCATCATGGTGTGGGGAGCGATCTCCTACACTGGCCGTACACCTCTGGTGATCGTCGAGGGGACACTGAATAGTGCACGGTACATCCAAACCGTCATCGAACCCATCGTTCTACCATTCCTAGACCGGCAAGGGAACTTGCTGTTCCAACAGTGTCGCCCTAACCGCCGTCTGCTTCACGTCTGCTGTGCAGCGAGCTACCTTAATTTAAGTATTATCTGTATTTTTCTTACTTGTCACTTCTTCTTCTGCGTGTTTTTGCTTTTAGGAAGCTTTAATAGTAGAGTGCTATTAAGTGTTCCATAGATCTCGTGTGTGTTTCGAATACAGTCAGAGAGTCCCTTTAGTCAGCCATAGTGCTCGTAGTGCTAGTGTTTGTTTTCAATACCGTCCAGAGATAGGTAGTGCTATTTTCCTTGTTTCTACAAGAAGTGGTTAGCAATCACAGTTTAGTCAATAATCAACCGCCTTTAGTGAATTAGCAGTCTAGGTAAAAGCTGATTAACACTCTATAGTAAATTGATTTCTTAGGATGGCTAGGATGTGTGGCTGCTGTGTACGGACGCAGGAGGAGCTGGCCACTCTTCGCGAACAGCTGAGCGTGTTGATGGCCGCGGTCAGCCGTCTTCAGGCTGCTGCCTCGGAGTGTAGCGGCAGTGGGGAGTCTGGTGCGTCGCATGGTGCACCCCAGGTGTTAGATGCTTCACCCACTGTCCCTGCTGTCGAGACATCTTCGCGGGTACCGGGCGCGGTTGGGCCACCCTCTCCCCAAGGGGAGTGGCGGGTTCAGCGGCGTTCGCGGCGCACGAGGCGGAGGGTCAATGTGGAGGCTGGCCGTGTGGCATCGCCCGCTCTGCCTGTGAGTGGACATGTGGCTGCTCCTTCAGCAAGGTCCGAGCAGGCACACGGGGGGAGGGGTTTATTAGTTATTGGGAGCTCCAACGTTAGGCGGGTGATGGAGCCCCTTAGGGAAATAGCGGAAAGGTCGGGGAAGAAGGCCAGTGTTCACTCTGTCTGCTTGCCGGGGGGTCTCATCCGAGATGTGGAGGAGGCCCTACCCGCGGCGATAGAGAGCACTGGGTGCACCCGACTGCAAATTGTTGCTCATGTCGGCACCAATGACTCTTGCCGTCTGGGTTCAGAGGTCATCCTCAGTTCGTACAGGCGGTTGGCGGAGTTGGTGAAGGTGGAAAGCCTCGCTCGCGGGGTGGAATCAGAGCTAACTATTTGTAGTATCGTTCCGAGAACCGATCGCGGTCCTCTGGTTTGGAGCCGAGTGGAAGGCTTAAACCAGAGGCTCAGACGATTCTGCGGAGAGCTGGGGTGCAAATTTCTCGACCTCCGCTATCGGGTGGAGAAATGTAGGGTCCCCCTGAATAGGTCAGGCGTGCACTACACGCCGGAAGCGGCTACGAGGGTAGCGGAGTACGTGTGGAGTGCACATGGGGTTTTTTTAGGTTAGAGAATTCCCTCCCTAGGCCCGACAAGACGCCTCCTGAGACGCGGCAAGGCAGGAGTAGGCAAAATGCAACAAGGAATAACAATATTAATGTGCTAATAGTAAACTGCAGAAGCGTCTATAGAAAGGTCCCAGAACTGCTCTCATTAATAAACGGTCACAACGCCCATATAGTACTAGGAACAGAAAGTTGGCTGAAACCAGACGTAAACAGTAATGAAATCCTAAACTCTGATTGGAATGTATACCGCAGAGATAGGCTGGACAGTGAAGGGGGAGGCGTGTTTATAGCGATAAGAAGTGCAATAGTATCGAAGGAAATTGACGGAGATTCGAATTGTGAAATGATTTGGGTGAAGGTCACGGTTAAAGCAGGCTCAGACATGGTAATTGGATGTCTCTATAGGCCCCCGGGCTCAGCAGCTGTTGTGGCTCAGCACCTGAAGAATAATTTGGAAAATATTTCGAGTAGATTTCCCCACCATGTTATAGTTCTGGGTGGAGATTTTAATTTGCCGGATATAGACTGGGAGACTCAAACGTTCATAACGGGTGGCAGGGACAAAGAATCCAGTGAAATATTTTTAAGTGCTTTATCTGAAAACTACCTTGAGCAGTTAAACAGAAAACCGACTCGTGGCGATAACATATTAGACCTTCTGGTGACAAACAGACCCGAACTATTTGAATCAGTTAATGCAGAACAGGGAATCAGCGATCATAAAGCGGTTACTGCGTCGATGATTTCAGCCGTAAATAGAAATATTAAAAAAGGTAGGAAGATTTTTCTGTTTAGCAAAAGTGACAAAAAGCAGATTACAGAGTACCTGACGGCTCAACACAAAAGTTTTGTCTCAAGTGCAGATAGTGTTGAGGATCAGTGGACAAAGTTCAAAACCATGGTACAATATGCGTTAGATGAGTATGTGCCAAGCAAGATCGTAAGAGATGGAAAAGAGCCACCGTGGTACAACAACCGAGTTAGAAAACTGCTGCGGAAGCAAAGGGAACTTCACAGCAAACATAAACATAGCCAAAGCCTTGCAGACAAACAAAAATTACGCGAAGCGAAATGTAGTGTGAGGAGGGCTATGCGAGAGGCTTTCAATGAATTCGAAAGCAACGTTCTATGTACTGACTTGGCAGAAAATCCTAAGAAATTTTGGTCCTATGTCAAAGCGGTAGGTGGATCAAAACAAAATGTCCAGACACTCTGTGACCAAAATGGTACTGAAACAGAGGATGACAGACTAAAGGCCGAATTACTAAATGTCTTCTTCCAAAGCTGTTTCACAGAGGAAGACTGCACTGTGCTTCCTTCTCTAGATTGTCGCACAGTTGACAAAATGGTAGATATCGAAGTAGACGACAGAGGGATAGAGAAACAATTAAAATCGCTCAAAAGAGGAAAGGCCGCTGGTCCTGATGGGATACCAGTTCGATTTTACACAGAGTACGCGAAGGAACTTGCCCCCCTTCTTGCAGCGGTGTACCGTAGGTCTCTAGAAGAGCGAAGCGTTCCAAAGGATTGGAAAAGGGCACAGGTCATCCCCGTTCTCAAGAAGGGACGTCGAACAGATGTGCAGAACTATAGACCTATATCTCTAACGTCGATCAGTTGTAGAATTTTGGAACACGTATTATGTTCGAGTATAATGTCTTTTCTGGAGACTAGAAATCTACTCTGTAGGAATCAGCATGGGTTTCGAAAAAGACGATCGTGTGAAACCCAGCTCGCGCTATTCGTCCACGAGACTCAGAGGGCCTTAGACACGGGTTCACAGGTAGATGCCGTGTTTCTTGACTTCCGCAAGGCGTTTGACACAGTTCCCCATAGTCGTTTAATGAACAAAGTAAGAGCATACGGACTATCAGATCAATTGTGTGATTGGATTGAGGAGTTCCTAGATAGCAGAACGCAGCACGTCATTCTCAATGGAGAGAAGTCTTCCGAAGTAAGAGTGATTTCAGGTGTGCCGCAGGGGAGTGTCATAGGACCGTTGCTATTCACAATATACATAAATGACCTGGTGGATGACATCGGAAGTTCACTGAGGCTTTTTGCAGATGATGCTGTGGTGTATCGAGAGGTTGCAACAATGGAAAATTGTACTGAAATGCAGGAGGATCTGCAGCGAATTGACGCATGGTGCACGGAATGGCAATTGAATCTCAATGTAGCGAAGTGTAATGTGATGCGAATACATAGAAAGATAGGTCCCTTATCATTTAGCTACAAAATAGCAGGTCAGCAACTGGAAGCAGTTAATTCCATAAATTATCTGGGAGTACGCATTAGGAGTGATTTAAAATGGAA
Organism: Schistocerca gregaria; assembly: GCF_023897955.1. Lineage (NCBI taxonomy): Eukaryota > Metazoa > Arthropoda > Insecta > Orthoptera > Acrididae > Schistocerca > Schistocerca gregaria. The sequence continues at coordinate 122,755,188 of NC_064921.1, forward strand.
TGATCATATAAAGTTGATCGTCGGTAAAGCAGATGCCAGACTGAGATTCATTGGAAGAATCCTAAGGAAATGCAATCCGACAACAAAGGAAGTAGGTTACAGTACGCTTGTTCGCCCAATGCTTGAATACTGCTCAGCAGTGTGGGATCCGCACCAGGTAGGGTTGATAGAAGAGATAGAGAAGATCCAACGGAGAGCAGCGCGCTTCGTTACAGGATCATTTAGTAATTGCGAAAGCGTTACGGAGATGATAGATAAACTCCAGTGGAAGACTCTGCAGGAGAGACGCTCAGTAGCTCGGTACGGGCTTTTGTTGAAGTTTCGAGAACATACCTTCACCGAAGAGTCAAGCAGTATATTGCTCCCTCCTACATATATCTCGCGAAGAGACCATGAGGATAAAATCAGAGAGATTAGAGCCCACACAGAGGCATACCGACAGTCCTTCTTTCCACGTACAATACGAGACTGGAATAGAAGGGAGAACCGATAGAGGTACTCAGGGTACCCTCCGCCACACACCGTCAGGTGGCTTGCGGAGTACGGATGTAGATGTAGATGTAGACAATGCACGTCCGCATGTATCCCGTGCCACCCAACGTGCTCTAGAAGGTGTAAGTCAACTACCCTGGCCAGCAAGATCTCCGGATCAGTCCCCCATTGAGCATGTTTGGGACTGGATGAAGTGTCGTCTCACGCGGTCTGCACGTCCAGCACGAACGCTGGTCAAACTGAGGCGCCAGGTGGAAATGGCATGGCAAGCCGTTCCACAGGACTACATCCAGCATCTCTACGATCGTCTCCATGGGAGAATAGCAGCCTGCATTGCTGCGAAAGGTGGATATACACTGTACTAGTGCCGACATTGTGCATGCTCTGTTGCCTGTGTCTATGTGCCTGTGGCTCTGTCAGTGTGATGAATTCACGGTGTTCTTATTTCAATTTCCAGGAGTGTAGATCAATAAATTATTTTTTTAAAGACTATAATAAGATTGAACATCGCAGTCTTTTGGGCCAACGTACGACTTACATTCAAGAGAGCTCTATTTTCACAGTTTACTCAGACTTGTAGTGCGATAGTTGCTCTTAACAAATTAATAGCATGTTTCTTCATTAACATACTGTATTAACTTCCTCTGAGGTTCGCGATTCAATTGGAATACATTCGCAAAACACCTGAAAAAACCGAAACGATAAATTCGCATCTACTGAGTGAGCACGACGATGGTTTACTCACTTTTTGATAGACATTGGGAATCAAAAGTACAATGCCACGTGTCTCCCTTCTTGTCAGCATTGGATTGTGATAGAGACTGCTTTGCAAGTCGTAGCTGACACCTTATTGAATAAACGGGCGCAAATATCCTTTTTCCATGATACATATAATATGCAGTCAATTCAGCGCACTCCTGAAATTTAAATAAGTGAAGAAATTAACTTTCAGTACATACACGATACTATTGCCTTTTCCTTGGCATCTGTGTGTTACAGAGTGTGACTTACATATCAGTCTGATTTATTTCTATATTTCCCTCGGTGGCCCAGCTTTGTACCAAGCATTTTGGAGTGTTTCAGGTGACATCTTTAATAGATAGAACGAAGATAGAGTTTACATTGAATTTCTTGTACCTGGTGCAGTCTGAAACATTTGAATGGATATGAATAGTTTTTGCACGATAACCACCGGAACTATGTCCTACGTGACAGTTGTTTGTTGCAAAGCTGGGCTTACCTTCGATTTCGAAATATATTCACCCGTTAAATGAGTTGGAAACTGCTGGGTTGCTTTTTATCGGTTTGAAACACTCTTCAGTCATCAAGATATTTGTAACGTGTTTTCAGGCACTCGCCAAATTCTGCATTAATTGTGATGACATCCTGAAACAAAATAGATGAATAAAATATTTTTTCTGCAAGATGAGTAATATAGAAAGATTGATCATCGCAGACTTTTGTGTGAATGAACGACTTACATTCAAGAGAGCTATATTATCACAGTTTTCTTTGACTTGTTGTGTGATAGTTGCTCTTAACGTAATTATCTGCATGTTTCTTCATTAACCCGCTGGTTTAAATAACTTTGCGGTTCGGGATTCATTTGGTGTAGATTCCCAAAACTCCTGAAAAAAAAACATACGTTAAATTCACATCTGCCGAGTGAGCACAACGATGGTTTGCTCACCTTTTGATAGACATTGGGAATCCGAAGTATAATGCCACGTGTCTTCCTTCTTGTCAACATTGGATTATGATAGAGACTGCTTTGCAAGTCGTAGCTGACACCTTATTGAATAAATGTGCGCAAAGATCCTTCTTCCATGATACATATAATATCCAGTCAATTCAGCACACTCCTGAAATTTAAATAAGTGAAGAAATTATTTTTCAGTAGATACGCAATACTGTTGCCTTTTCCTTGGCATCTGTGTGTTACAAAGTGTGACTTACATTTCAGTCTGATTTATTTCCGTATATCCCTCGGTGGGCCAGCATGGTACGAAGCATTTTGTAGAGTTTGAGTTTACATTTTTAATGGTTAGACCGAAGATTGAGTTTACTTTATACTTCTTGTACCTGGTACAGTCTAAAACATTTGAATGGATATGACTAGTTTTTGCACGATGACCACCGGAACTATGTCCTACGTGAGAGTTGTTTGTTGGAAAGCGGGGCTTACCTTCGATTTCGAAATATATTCACCCATTAAATGAGTTGGAAACTGCTGGGTAGCTTTTTTTATCGGTTTGAAGCCGTCTTTAGTCATCAAGATATTTGATACGTGTTTTCAGGCACACGCCAAAAGCTGCATTAATGGTGATGACATCCTGAAAGAAAACAAATGAATAAAATATTTTTTCTGCAAGATGAGTAATATAGGAAGATTGATCATCGCAGACTTTTGTGTGAATGAACGACTTACATTCAAGAGAGCTATTTTTTCACAGTTTACTTTGACTTGTTGTGTGATAGTTGCTCTTAACGTAATTAGCTGCATGTTTCTTCATTAACCCGCTGGTTTAAATAACTTTGTCGTTCGGGATTCATTAGGTGTAGATTCCCGAAACACCTGAAAAAAACGTTAAATTCGCATCTACTGAGTGAGCACGACGATGGCTTACTCACTTTTTTGACAGACATTTAGAATCCAAAGTATAATGCCACGTGTGAATGAAAGACTTACATTCAAGAGAGCTATATTTTCACAGTTTACCTTGACTTGTTGTGTGATAGTTGCTCTTAATGTATTTAGCTGCAAGTTTCTTCATTAACGCGCTGTATTAAATAACTTTGCCGTTCGGGATTCATTAGGTATAGATTCCCAAAACACCTGAAAAAAAAAGAAACGTTAAATTCGCATTAACTGAGTGAGCACGACGATGGCTTACTCACTTTTTGATAGACATTGGGAATCCAAAGTATAGTGCCACGTGTCTCCCTTCTTGTCAGAATTGGATTGTGATAGAGACTGCATTGCAAGTCGTAGCTGACACCTTATTGAATAAATGTGCGCAAATATCTTTCTTCCGTGATACATATAATATGCAGTCAATTCAGCACACTCCTGAAATTTAAATAAGTTAAGAAATTAACTTTCAGTAGATACGCAATACTATTGTCTTTTCCTTGGCATCTGTGAGTTACATAGTGTGACTTACATATCAGTCTGATTTATTTCTATATTTCCCTTGGTGGCCTAGCATTGTACCAAGCCTTTTGGAGTGTTTCACATGACATTTTTAATGGATAGAACGAGGATAGAGTTTACTTTGTACTTCTTGTTCCTGGTGCAGTCTGAAACATTTGAATGGATATGAATAGTTTTTGCACGATGACCACCGAAACTATGTCCTACGTAACAGTTGTTTGTTTCAAAGCTGGGCTTACCTTCGATTTCGAAATTAATTCACCCGTTAAATGAGTTGGAAACTGCTGGGTAGCTTTTTATCGGTTTGGATCCCTTTTTATCTCCAAGATATTTGAAACGTGTTTTCAGGCACTCGCCAAATCTGCATTAATTGTGATGACATCCTGAAACATAATGGATGAATAAAAAATGTTTTCTGCATGATGAGTAATATAGGAAGATTGATCATCGCAGACTTTTGTGTGAATGAACGACTTACATTGAAGAGAGCTATTTTTTCACAGTTTACTTTGACTTGTTGTGTGTAATTAGCTGCATGTTTCTTCATTAACCCTCTGTATTAAATAATTTTGCGGTTCGGGATTCATTGGGTATAGATTCTCAAAACACCTGAAAAAAAGACACGGTAATTCGCATCTACTGAGTGAGCACGACGACGGTTTACTCACTTTTTGATAGACATTGGGAATCAAAAGTATAATGCCACGTGTCTCCCTTCTTTTCAACATTGGATTGTGATAGAGACTGCTTTGCAAGTCGTAGCTGACACCTTGCTGAATAAATGTGCGCAAATATCCTTTTTCCATGATACATATAATATTCAGTCAATTCAGCACACTCCTGAAATTTAAAAAAGTGAAAAAATAACTTTCAGTAGATACGCAATACTATTGCCTTTTCCTTGATATCTGTGTGATACAAAGTGTGACTTACATGCCAGTCTAATTTATTTCTATATTTCCCTCGGTGGCCCAGCATGGTTCGAGGCATTTTGGAGAGTTTTAGACGGCTTTTGGGATGGTTAGACCTAAGACTTTATTTTACACTTCTTCTACCTGGTGCAGGCTATATAGAACCCATCTGAAACACATGAATGGATAAGATTAGCTTTTGCACGATGACCAACGGAATTACGTCCTGTATGATAAAAGTTTCTTGTAAGCTGGGCTTACCTTCGATTTCGTAATATATTCACCCATTAAATGAGTCGGAATCTGATGGGTAGCACTTTATCTGTTTTAAACTCTCTTCAGTCATCAACATGTTTGAATCGTGTTTTCAGGCAATCTCAAAAAAATGCATTAAATGAGATGACATCCTGAAACAAAACAGATGAATAATTCTTTTTTTTGTGATGAGTACTATAGGAAGACTGAACATCTCAGACTTTAGCGTCAATGTACTACTTACATTCAAGAGAGCTATATTTTCACAGTTTACTTTGACTTGATGTGTGATAGTTGCTCTTAACGTAATTAGCTGCATGTTTCTTCATTAACCCGCTGTATTAAATAACTTTGCGGTTCGGGATTCATTGGGTATAGATTCCCAAAACACCTGAAAAAAAAAGAAACGATAATTCGCATCTACTGAGTGAGCACGACGACGGTTTACTCACTTTTTGATAGACATTTAGAATCCAAAGTATAATGCCACGTGTCTCCCTTCTTTTCAACATTGGATTGTGATAGAGACTGCTTTGCAAGTCGTAGCTGACACCTTACTGAATAAATGTGCGCAAATATCCTTCTTCCATGATACATATAATATCCAGTCAATTCAGCACACTCCTGAAATTTAAATAAGTGAAGAAATTATTTTTCAGTAGATACGCAATACTGTTGCCTTTTCCTTGGCATCTGTGTGTTACAAAGTGTGACTTACATTTCAGTCTGATTTATTTCCGTATATCCCTCGGTGGGCCAGCATGGTACGAAGCATTTTGTAGAGTTTGAGATTACATTTTTAATGGTTAGACCGAAGATTGAGTTTACTTTGTACTTCTTGTACCTGGTACAGTCTAAAACATTTGAATGGATATGACTAGTTTTTGCACGATGACCACCGGAACTATGTCCTACGTAAGAGTTGTTTGTTGGAAAGCGGGGCTTACCTTCGATTTCGAAATTAATTCACCCATTAAATGAGTTGGAAACTGCTGGGTAGCTTTTTATCGGTTTGAAGCCGTCTTTAGTCATCAAGATATTTGATACGTGTTTTCAGGCACTCGCCAAATCTGCATTAATGGTGATGAGAACCTGAAACAAAATAGATGAATAAATTCTATTTTTTAAGATGAGTACTATAGGAAGATTGATCATCGCAGATTTTTTGTCAATGTACAACTTACATTCAAGACAGCTTTATTTTCACAGTTTACTATGATTTATTGTGTGATACTTTCTCTTACCGTAACTAGCAGCATGTTTCTTCATTATTTCGCTGTATTAAATTACTTTGCGATTGGCGATACATTTGGTATACCATCCAAAAGTACCTGAAAAACAAGAAACGTTAAATACCCATGTACAGATTGAGCACGACTATGTGGTTTTACTCACCTTTTGATAGAAAACGGGAATACAAAGTATAATGCCGTGTCTCTCCCTTCTTGTCAGAATTGGAGTGTGCTAGAGACTGCTTTGCAAGTCGTAGTTGTCATCTTATTGAGTAATCGTGCTCTAATATCCTGTTTTCATGTTACATAAACTATGCAGTCAACTCAGCACACATCTGGATTATAAATAAGTGAAGAAATTATTCTTTAGTTGTTATGTAATAGTATTGCCTTATCCTTGGCACGTGTGTGTCACAAAGTGTCACTTACATACCAGTCCGATTTATTTCTATATTTCTTCAATGTCCCAGGATTGTACGAGACATTTTGGAGAATTTAAGATGACTTTTGGGATGGTTAGACCGAAGATTTAGTTTATTTTGTACTTCTTCTACCTGGGGCAGGCTATATAGCACCCGTCTGAATTATATGAATGGATCAGATTAGTTTTTGCACGACGACCACCGGAATTGCGTCCTACGTTATAGTTGTTTCTTGTAAAGCTGGGCTTACCTTGGAGTTCGAAATGTATAGAGATAGTGAGTAAGTGAGTCTCCGCTACATTCTGTGTCATCCTGTGCCACTGGTCAGAGACGAGGAGCAGCCGTGCTAGGGAATTACTGTCCCACGCTTAGGCTACCGTTAACACCACAACACAATCGGTTGCGTTTGAGTGGTGGCGTGATCGAGAAGCACGGACATGGGCTGCCGCAGAATAGCCTCACACAATTTTCTACACTATTCCGGATGAGAATCATCGGTGAATGTAGCGGCGTTCGGTGTAGTTGTTCCGTTCTCCCATGTTTTGGAGAGACACTTCGGTGTCAGTCCTGGCGTCGTGCAGTGGAGAGCTACTGGATATGACATCAGACCACGGCTGGTAGCGGTCGCAGTATCTCTGATGGGACAACGGTACGTCAAGGACCTGCTACGTCCTCGTGTGTTAACTTGATGCAGCAGTAGTGCGCTACCATTTTTAACAGGACAATGCCCGTTCACACTGTTTACTAAGTTGCGTATTGGGCATCTGCCAAGTGGTAACCCCCACCGCTTTGTTCTCATTTTCATCAATCTTTACCGAGCGAGGTGGCGCAGTGGTTAGCACACTGGAATCGCATTCGGGAGGACGACGATTCATATCCTGATTTAGTTTTTTCGTGATTTCCGTAAATGCAAATGCCGGGATGGTTTGTTTGAAAGTGTACGGCCGACTTCCTTCCCCATCCTGCCCTAATCTGATGGGACGGATGACTTCGCTCTTTCATCTATTTTAATCACTTGAGTTCTACTGCATATTTGCCGTCTGAGTTATCGGCCGTTTTAGCGAAAGACGTGCTGGCTGTTGACCGCGTTATACAATATGGCGAAGGACATCTAATTTTTAGCTCAGGACCTCCGTTGCCTCCAAGGCTATTTTGTGGCCCTTTCTCCTTGCGGAAGTTCTTGTTTTTAACTGTCCTATCTTCCGTCGATCGGGCTTAACGTGTAGTCCCTTCTAAATCCTTTCTCGTCTTAGTGTTCTAAGATTCTGACATGGGCGCGTATCACCTTACTTCTTTATGCGCCCTAAAACAAAACAAAACAAAGAAACACATGGCACATGTCTCTATGACCTGGCTGTGTGACGTTGCGGTACTCCCATGACAAGCATGATGCACAGATCCGTTCCTGACAGAAAATGTATGGAATCTGTTCAGACGTCAATTCTGTCCCACTTTCTGTATACACGATATCGAGGGCCATTTGAAACAGCATTGTGCTGACAACGTCATACGGATAATTGGGCTCATACTGCGGAGTTCTTCGTAAATTTGACTCGATTGTGTAATGACTAAAATAACGCCACGTACCCTCTCAATTTGTGAAGTTTCTTTTCGTTTCATCGTCCCTATAAGGGTGCTTCAGTTTTTTTTTCATGCACTGTATATGCAAACTTCAAGTCTTATGAAGTTGCAATGTTCTTTTGCCCAGACACATTCATCGGCCCCATTACCACAATGAAGTGCAGGCAGCATCAGTGACTCGAGTCGTTACGCAGCGACTTTCCTCTAGATTCAACGTGTCCAGCGACTCACTTTCTTTCCTGAATTTCAAAGATGCAACTGTGCGTGCAACAGTATTGGAGGACTTGCAGAGATGCCGCGTTATTATAGGAGGAGAAGGCGGTCGCGTGGTACTGTTTATAAGTCTGTTGACAACACATCAGTTACTACGCAGGGTCAGTTGTGATCCAAACCTATGCTTCACGGGCCGTCTGTTTTTGTTGCAGGAGTTTCGAACTTTACGTCTACGAAGAATGATACTGCCCAACATGGATGTGGACGGGTAGCAGCCGCAACTGGATGTTGCGATACTGTTGAGGAATCTTTCAACGCTTGTGACCTTATAGCTTATCGCACATTTCAGATACCAATCGTTTTTAATAGGGGCATTGGAACGTCACCGAGCGAGGTGGCGCATTGGTTAGCACACTGGACTCGCATTCGGGAGGACGACGGTTCATTCCCGTCTCCGGCCATCCTGATTTAGGTTTTCCGTGATTTCCCTAAATCGCTTCAGGCAAATGCCGGGATGGTTCCTTTGAAAGCGCACGGCCGATTTCCTTCCCCATCCTTCCCTCACCCGAGCTTGCGCTCCGTCTCTAGTGACCTCGTTGTCGGCGGGACGTTAAAGACTAAGATGTCCTCCTCTCTCTCTCTCTCTCTCTCTCTCTCCGAACATCATACTTCAGTTCTAGTATGCCTCTAGCTGCAAGGACCCGGAGTTTTCGTGAGGCCAAAAGGACGGAGTCAATTTTTATATGTTTTAAAGGTGACGGCAGTTGGGCAAAAGTGAAATTGTTGCCGATTTTACAATGCGCTGGGCGTACGAGTTCTTGTAAAGATATCACCACCACCACCACCACCATTACGATTGGCATCAACGCCTGTTCCGCTGCTTTCAATCGACGTATCGTAATTTTTTTTATTTTGCCTTAAAAAATTATTGAAACAATCCGCATTTGCCAAAGTGTTCCGTCTGCACCTGATTTTTTAATATTAAAACATTCTACCAGGTACTAAAAGAACATGTGTCAAATAGACTAAACGACATTCATCTCATTTAGTTCTGCAATATTTATACTTTCCCATATATGGTGGATTAGTACAGCACCACAAATATGTAAAATTCGTATAATGAATTGCTAAAGTCGTTATGATAGCAAACATGAATTGGTCAGTTAATTTACCGGTCACTAAGACTTCTTAAAGGTGTCAAGTACCCTATTAGGCACAAATTCATACATATGAAAAAGAGTACAGTAAGACAAAGGACACAAATAGGGTCTAATAAAATGTTGATTCTGTCACTAACACCCAATGTAGATGCTGTGACTGTATTGCAGCAAAATGGCATCCACGGTTGCATTAATTATTATAAAAGTGTTTTTCCCTACAATCACCAAGTAAGTCAATAATATGTCATACCTTATGAGAAATGTTCTCAAAATGTGTAAATTAACATTTCCTAACGATAATCATTGTAAATTGTTTAACTGATGACGTGTCATATTTCTGTACTTCATTGTGATGAAAAACGTCTTGAACAACGCGTTTTTGATAAATGTTAAAATGCATGTGGCTCCAAACAGCCTACTTCCAGCTAATGGAACAATCGTCACGTGTTTCTGAAGTAGTAGTGTGTGATTTTTTAAAATATGTCGCGTCTGCAGAAGTACTGGTCATACCTGACAGACCAGCTGCTATTGGCTGACGCCATGTTAGGTTACATTGTGTGAAACGAAAATTTTGTATTAGTTAGGCATTACACACTGATCAGCCAGAAGCCTATTACCACCTACCTAATAGATGGTATGTCCACTTATGTCACGGATAAGAGCAGCGACGCGTTGTGGCGTGGAAGCAATGAGGCCTTGATAGGTTGCTGGAGGGAGTTGGAACCACAGCTGCACACACAAGGCACCAAATTCCCGTAAATTCCGGGGTGGAGGGGCGACGAGCTTCGACGCCACGTTCAATCAAATCACAGATGCGTTCGATCAGGTTCAGATCTGGAGAGTTGGGGGTCAGAACATCAGTTGAAACTCGTCACTGTGTTCCTCGAACCACCCTATCGCACTCCTGGCGTTTTGACATGGCCCATTACCTTGTCGAAAAAATGCCACTGCCGTCGGAAAACATGATCGACATGAAGAGGCCTGCTGCCAGTGTGCGGTACTCCTTGGCCGTCATGATGCCTTGTATAACTTCACCGGTCCCATGGATGCCCACGTGAATGTTCCCCGGAGCGTAATGGAGCCTCCGCCAGCTTGCGTCCGTGGCGCCGTCTAAATGTCAGGGAGTTGTTGCCCTGGAAGACGACGGATTCGCACCCTCCCATCGGCATGATGAAGGAGGTATCAGGATTCATCACACCATGCCACGTGCTGCCACTGCGCCAACGCCTAGTGCCGATGATTACGCGCCCGTTTCAGTCTTAGTTGCCGATGTCGTGGTGTTAATATTGGCACTTGCACAGGTTGTCGGCTGTGGAGGCACGTCACGAGGGGTGTTCAGACACTCTTGTACTCAGCTTAGCATTAATTTCTGATGGTAGTTCCGCCACAGTTCACCGCCTGTTCTGTTTTACCAGTCTGCCAAGCCTACGACGTCCGACATCTGTAATGAGTGGTGACCACCCTAACCTACGACTTGTGCACGTTGCTTCACCTCGGTTTCGCCACGTGTTGAAGACAAATCACCACAGTTCTCCCCGAACACCCGACAAGCAATGCAGTTTCCCAAATGCTCGTGCCGAGCCTCCGGGCCATCACAGTCTGCCATCGGTCAGAGTCAGATAGATCACGTGCCTTTCCCTCTCTACACAGGACAGCATGGCCAGTGATACTACACACACCAAAATAAGTTCTGCATCACCTCGTTTCCGAGAGTCCCGAAACCTGTACAGAAAATTGGAATAGAGATCAATGTAAACATCATTTCCGCCCTTTTTATTGCTGATGAAAACCACACATTTCATATTGTACCACCATACAGCGAGACCTTCAGAGGTGGTGGTTCAGATTGCTGTACACACCGGTACCTCTAATACCCAGTAGCACGTCCTCTTGCACTGATGTATGCCTGTATTCGTCGTTTCATACTATCCACAAGTTCATCAAGGCACTGTTGGTCCAGATTGTCCCACTCCTCAATGACGATTCGTCGTAGATCCCTCAGAGTGGCTGGTGGGTCACGTAATCCATAAGCAGCCGTTTTCAATCTATCCCAGGCATGTTCGGTAGGGTTCATGTCTGGAGGACATGCTGGTCACTATAGTCGAGTGATGTCGTTATCCTGAAGTCCTGAAGGAAGTTATTCACAAGATGTCCTCGCCGTATACTGCCGATATGGTTGCACCATCGGTCGGAGGATGGCATTCACGTATCGTGCTGCCGTTATGGCGCCTTCCACGACCATCAGTGGAGTACGTCGGCCTCATATAACGCCACCCCAAAAAAAGCAAAAGAACCTCTATCTTGCCGCACTCGCTGGACAGTGTGTGTAAGGCGTTCTCCCTGAGGTGGTTGACACTAAACACGTTTCCGACGATTGTCTGGTTGAAGGCATAAGCGACACCCAACGGTGAAGAGAACCTGATGGCAATGCTGAGCGGTCCATTTGGCATGTTGTTGGGACCATCTGTACCCCGCTGCACGGTGTAGTGGCTGCGAAGATGGACCTCGCCATGGACGTCGGGAGTGAAGCAGCGCATCAAGCAGCCTATTGCTCACAGTTTGAGTCGTAACGCGACGTCCTGTGGCTGCATGAAAAGCACTATTCACCATGGTGTCGTTGCTGTTAGCGTTCGTCCGAGCCGTAATCCGTAGGCAGCGGTCATCCACTGCAGTAGTAGCCCTTGGGCAGCCTGAGCGAGGCATGTCAACGATAGTTCCTGTCTCTCTGTATCTCCTCCATGTCGGAACAACATCGCTTTGTTTCACTCCGAGACGCCTGGACACTTCCCTTGTTGAAAGCCCTTCCCGCCACAAAGTAACAATGCAGATGCGATCGAAGCGCGGTATTGACCATCTAGGCATTGTTGAACTACAGACAGCACGAGCAGTCTACCTCCATCCTGATGGAATGACTGGAACTGACAGGCTGTCGGTCCCCCTCTGTCTACGGGCGCTACTCATGCATGTTTGTTCACATCTTTGGGCGGGTTCAGTGACATCTCTGAAAGTCAACGGGACTGTGTCTGTGGTACAATATCCACAGTCAACGTCTGTCGTCAGGAGTTCTGGGAACCGGGGCGATGCAAAACCTTTTTGATGTGTGTACATGCATCATGCGTGTCTGGCTATCAGTCATTCCTTGTCAGAAGACGCTGCTAATTTCCTGGGCGGGTTTATATCGATAGTAGATCGAAGGTCATAATGTTCTGGCTGATCAGTGTATTATACATTTCGCGTTCTGAAAACACAATGTTCAAATCGTGAGTAGCTCCATTTAGGATCCGTGGAAGACGTGTTATTTTCTTTGTACGAGTTGTTATAATGTCTAAAAATGGCACGTCCACAAAAAAAATCTTTCAGCTTTAAGCACTAGCCTCTGAAACAAATTTAATCGTGTCATTGACAAAGTATACTTTACTTCCAGCTTACCGTTATGTATGGTGAAGACACTGTTAGTGGTTAAATCTCCGATTCAGGAGTCTATTTTACGCTATTAGGCCGGATCCAACGATAGAAGAAGAAGGTTGCGAAAACCACGTGGCTCTGTTCATCAACGAGACCGATACAGCAACAGATAGCGGCGCCCAGGTTCAGTTCTTTTTGAATTTAGTAATGCCTTCGGTGTAGTTCTGCAATGGCATATATGAAGATAGTAACTGTTCTCGAAAGAACAGATACCATTGATGACCGTGCAGCTTCTCAAGAATAAATGATAATTAATTAATGTGTGCCCCAGTGGTATTTTAACAACACCTGCCGGCAGGTGAGTGTTTCAATTAATTATCATTTCTGCAATGGCGCCTATCGAAAAAATTACGAACTTACGGAATATCGGATTAGCTGCGTGACTGGATTGAAGAGTTTCTAGAAAGCAGAATGCAGTATACCATTCTCAGCGGAGGAAGTCTTCATACATAAAAGTAACTTCGGGCTTGCCCAAAGGGAATTTAATAGAACCATTACTTTTCACGAAATATGTAATAATGACATAATAATTTCGTAAGGCTTTTTCGCGGATGATACTGTAGTATACAGAGGAGTCGCAACTCTAGAACATGAATGCAGTAAGATCTGTAGGGGATCGACGCTTGCAGTGAGAGGCAACTGACGTTCATAAGGCAATGTGACGTATTGCGGATACAAAACAGAAAAACCCTTCATTATTAGTTGTTGCAGAACTATCACTCGAAGCAATCGCATCTATAAAATATATATGACTATGCACACTGAGCGATTTAAAGTGGAACAGCCACATAAATCTAATGGTAGGTAAGACAGATGCCAAACTGAGACATTCTAGAAGAAACCTCAGGGAGTGTAGTCCATATACAGTGGAGTTATCTTACAAAACTCTCGTTCGACCGATACTTAAATACTGCTCGTCAGCCAGGGATCCGTAAGGATTGGTAGAGGCTATAGAGAAGACCCAAAGAAGAGCACCGCGTTTCGTTACAGGATCGTACAGTCAGCGCGAAAGTGTCACGGAAAAGTCCAGACAATTCCAGAAGCAGGAACTGCAAGAGAGGTGGTTCACTGCTGAAGTTCCTAGAGCATACTTTCCTTGAAGAGTCACCCAATACACTGCTTTGTTCCATGTGTATTTTGGCAGTAGATCATGAAGGTAAAATGAAAGATATTCAGTCTCACATGGATGCTTACAATGAATCGTTCCTCCCGCGAAATGTTCGTGGCAGGAACGGAAAATGGGGAGCTTACAGTGAAGTAGAACTATAAGTTATAGCACAGTTACAGTAAAAAGAAATCACCAAAATATTGTCATAGCCAAAAATAATAAATTATTTGTCAGTTAATGCGCAAGATGTTTACAAAGCCTGCTATAGAAGTATAATATTTTACACTACCCGTCTACTTATCCTTCTAGGTTAGTTGTCTATAAAATCTATTCGTATGTAGCATGTGAAAAGCACTCGTAATGGTTCAGAATGGTTAGTTCCCAAATCACACCGCCTAACACGCTGTTGCACATCAAATAGTCGTTTGTAGCCACTGTAACGCGATCTGCAACTTTTAGTCTTTCCCACTGCTCTTACGGTCAGTCTGGTCCCCGCGGAGGTTCGAGTCCTCCCTCGGTCATGGGTGTGTGTGTTTGTCCTTACGATAATTTAGGTTCAATAGTGTGTAAGCTTAGGGACTGATGACCTTAGCAGTTAAGTCCCATAAAATTTCACACACACATTTTACGGTCAGTCTACAAGAGGACAACTCAATCAAGATGTGCCAATGCATGCCGAGCCAGCAACGAACTACGTGCTCTACGTCCAGTTTTGCACTCACAGCCACATCTTTGCACAACTGCTCTGTTTCTACAGTTCATACCAGCATAATTCTACATATCTCAAGAATGAGCACTGAGATGTGCAGGACAGGTTTTGTTTTGATTGTCATATACACTGCCAAGCTGGTCACGTGATTATGGGACGGCATGGGTTTCTCAGTAGAGAGCTATGAATATTTAGAATTACAGAACTAGTACAGATAGATTCACTTCGTCAGCGCCGTGGACCTGGTATAGGCGTTCCGTAAATATCATAACAATTTGCATTGTGGAGTAAAATGAAGCGCCATTTCGTTTCTTCTCAACAACTGTTGCAGCTCACATGTGGCTATTTTTGTTTCAGTGACGGTCACCGCCGTTTTCCGGTTTTAAGAGGTGGTTTAATCAAACTTCCGATTCTTTTGTAGTAAATGTTTGCTTCGATGCCATTGCAAAACGACTTTATAGTAACCCACTGTCTTTGGAAGTGTGCCGAAAAACGCCGAACTGGCGAACATCAGCAACTGTGCGAGCAGCTTCTTCATTATTTTTGTGTATTTATTTTTCTATTTTTTTGCAGACTGACACATAATTTTGCTTACCGGTAACACTTTGACATTTTTTAGCGCATTTTATATGCAAGCTCCCACAACATTACAGAATAAGTTACAAGTGAAAAAAACTAAACATATAAAAATGTAGCCAAATAGTAAAAAATATAACACGTTTAACTCCAGTAAAAGTTAAGTCGTGAAGTGACCTAGCATTTCTCGTAGATTGCGGTTCGATATTCATAAACAATGAGCACCAAAATATTCGTCGCAAAATTTTCCACTGTTTGTTACTGGGTGGGCATAATTAAAATCCAGCTGCTTAGAGAGATCCAATGTTGGCTGTGATGCATCATTGCGGAACCGATTTACACTAAAAAACGTTGCAATTTCGGCCAGCAGAACAAATCGGGCGCTGTGAACTCAAAAAAGACTTATAGGTACATTTCGGTATGTAATGGCTAAGGAACGGGACGTGGGCAGGAAAGAAAGTGAGAAAGCATAATGCTGATTTTATTATAAACTGCCTCTTAGACAGTTTGTTCAATACAAGCACAGGAGACGTTGACGAGTTTTTGTGTCCGTAAAATGACGTAATCAAAGAGTTGCCCACAACTTTTACAATACAATATGAGCAACATGTTCCTATGTAATGGCCTTCAGATCAGGTAGAGACCAAATGTGTCCCTGGCAAACGCGTTCTTTTAGATGTCGTGAGAACCAAATCTCACACTGATTCAGGTCAGATGGTCTTACAGGACATGCATCTGGAAATCCTCTGGAGATAACACGTTCGTGGAAAAGTTGTATTAAGCAGATCTTTCACTGGGTGAGCACCTTGAGGTGTTGCCTCTCCCTGCATGAAAATAATGGTTTCCACACTGTAAATCTATTCCACAGCAGGAATCACATTCTGTAAAAAAAGATCTCTATAACATGTAGACGTCACGATATATCTGACAGGCTCTCTGTGAGTATTCTCTTCAAAGAAGAATGGATCTACACTCATGCTTATAAATTAAGGATAATGCTGATACATGGTGAAACAATGTTCTGGTGGGCAGTTTGTAGGTATGACCATGCGTTGCATTTGACCTGCGGTCGTCGCACGGTGGCGCTGGCAGCAGTCCACATACGCAGAGGTGTGTTGGTGCATGTCAGAGTACGGTGCAGACGTTTTCAGACGTGATAATGGTGACTGTGTGTTGAAAATGGCTCAAAGAACACATATTGATGACGTTATGAGGGGTAGAATACTAGGGCGACTGGAGGCTGGTCAAACATAGCAGGTCGTAGCACGGGCCCTCCGTGTGCCACAAAGTGTGATCTCAAGATTATGGCAACGATTCCAACAGACAGGAAACGTGTCCAGAGGCTACAGTACGGGACGTCTACAGTGTACAACACACAAGAAGACCAATATCTCACCATCAGTGCCCGCAGACGGCGGCGGAGTACTGCAGGACCTTACCGCAGCCATTGGAACAGTTGTCTCCAGTCACACAGTCTGCAGACGACTGAACAGACATGGTTTATTCGCCCAGAGACCTGCAAGTTGCATTCTGCTGACTCCTGGTCACAGGAGAGCCCATAAAGCTTGATGTGAAGAACACAGTACATGTTCATTGGAACAGTGTTCGCAGGTTTTCACGGACGAGTCCAGGTATAGTCTCAACAGTGATTCTCGCCGGGTTTTCATCTGGCGTGAACCAGGAACCAGGTACCAACCCCTTAATGTGCTTGAAAGGGACCTGTATGGTGGTCGTGATTTAATTGTGTGGGGTGTTATTATGATTGGTGCACGTACACCCCTACATGTCTTTGACAGAGGAACTGTAACACGTTAGGTGTATCGGGACTTCATTTTGCACCAGTATGTCTGCCTCTCCAGGGGTGCAGTGGGTTCTACCTTCCTACTGATGGATGATAACGCACCTCCCCATCGAGCTGCCATCTTGCAGGAGTACCTTGAAACAGAAGATATCAGGCTGCCCGTTCTCCAGACCTAAACCCCACCGAGCACGTCTGGGATGATCTCGGTCGACGTATCGCTGCACGTCTTCAAACCCATAGGGCACTTCAGGAGCTCCGACAGGCACTGGTGCAAGAATGGGAGGCTATACCTCACCAGCTGCTAGACCACCTGATCCAGTGTATGCCAATCCGTTGCGCGGCCTGTGTACGTGTGCATGGTGATCATATCCCATATTGATGTCGGAGTACATGCGCAGGAAACAATGGCGTTTTGTAGCACATGTGTTTCGGGACGGTTTCCTCAACATATTACCAATACCGTGGACTTACAGATCTGTGTGTGTTCCCTATGTGCCTATGCTATTAGCGCCAGTTTTGTGTAGTGCCACGTTGTGTGCCACCACCTTCTGCAATCAGCCTTGATTTATGAGCATGTGTGTAGAATAAACGTGCTTGTGAATCCACACCTCACAGTAACATACGGATAGTGCAATGGCTCTTCATGAATAACGGCTCTTTATGTGCGGTTCAACAATATCCCAGATTCAGCAGTTCTGTATATTACCTGCACCCTGTAGTGTAAAATGTGCCTCGTGACTCCACAGAATGTCATAAACTTTGATCCGTACCAGAAAAAGAGTAAATTCAGAATGTTGTTGCGGAGCATAAGGTTTCAATTGATGCACCGTCTGGATCTTGTACGGGTACCAGTGCAATCTAGACCGCCAAACTTTTCATACTGGTGACCATGGGACGGACAACTCTCGTGGCACTGTACGAGCACTAACACTACCCGGGCCACGTGCTACATGATCATCTACATCTACATGACTACTCTGCAATTCACATTTAAGTGTTTGGCAAAGGGTTCATCGAACCACAATCATTCTATCTTTCTACTATTCCACTCCCGAACCGCGAGCGGGAAAAACGAACACCTAAACATTTCTGTTCGAGCTCTGATTTCTCTTATTTTATTTTGATGATCATTCCTACCTATGTAGGTTGGGCTCAACAAAATATTTGCGCATTCGGAAGAGAAAGTTGGTGACTGAAATTTCGTAAAAAGGTCTCGCCGCGACGAAAAACGTCTATGCTGTAATGACTTCCATCCCAACTCGTGTATCATATCTGCCACACTCTCTCCCCTATAACGCGATAATACAAAACGAGCTGCCCTTTTTTGCACCCTTTCGATGTCCTCCGTCAATCCCACCTGGTAAGGATCCCACACCGCGCAGCAATATTCTAACAGACGACGAACGAGTGTAGTGTAAGCTGTCTCTTTAGTGGACTTGTTGCATCTTCTAAGTGTCCTGCCAATGAAACACAACCTTTGCCTCGCCTTCCCCACAATATTGTCTATGTGGTATTTCCAACTGAAGTTGTTCATAATTTTAACACCCAGGTACTTGTTGAATTGACAGCCTTGAGAATTGTACTATTTATCGAGTAATGGAATTCCAACGGATTTCTTTTGGAACTCATGTGGATCATCTCACACTTTTCGTTATTTAGCGTGTACTGCCACCTGACACACCATACAGCAATCTTTTCTAAATCGCTTTGCAGCTGATACTGGTCTTCGGATGACGTTACTAGACGGTAAATTACAGCATCATCTGCGAACAGTCTAAGAGAACTGCTCAGATTGTCACCCAGGTCATTTATATAGATCAGGAACAGTAGAGGTCCCAGGACGCTTCCCTGGGGAACACCTGATATCACTTCAGTTTTACTCGATGATTTGCCGTCTATTACTACGAACTGCGACCTTCCTGACAGGAAATCACGAATCCAGTCGCACAACTGAGACGATAATCCATAGGCCCGCAGCTTGATTAGAAGTCGCTTGTGAGGAACGGTGTCAAAAGCTTTCCGGAAATCTAGAAATACGGAATCAACTTGAGATCCCCTGTCGATAGCGGCCATTACTTCGTGCGAATAAAGAGCTAGCTGCGTTGCACAAGAGCGATGTTTTCTGAAGCCATGCTGATTACGTGTCAATAGATCGTTCCCTTCGAGGTGATTCATAATGTTTGAATACAGTATATGTTCCTAAACCCTACTGCAAACCGACGTCAATGATATAGGTCTGTAGTTAAATGGATTATTCCTACTACCCTTCTTGAACACTGGTGCGACCTGCGCAATTTTCCAATCTGTAGGTAAAGATCTATCGGTGAGCGAGCGGTTGTATATGAGTGCTAAGTAGGGAGCTATAGTATCAGCGTAATCTGAAAGGAACCTAATCGGTTAACAGAACAGCAGTCTCGTCAATAACTTTCATCTGGATGGGACGCCGTCCTCCCCCAGGTGCCACACCATGTTCACCCGTTATTTTCTCAATTTTCATCATTTTCTTTAAACCAGTTAATGATATCGGAGCTGTCGTCAGACCTTTCAGTGGGCGATACTCTGTCAATGCAGCGCTACTGTGCCAACGCAGCGCTCTGATTGCTGCAGTCCACATAAAAGTGTTTCACTAACAGTGCTCGGTATCTCTTCTCGATAGTTACACTGCCCACTCACGTTATGACTTGTCAAATGAAAGTGCGGATGTCACACCGTCATACACGCAATGTGGAGCGCCAGGTTTGCACCTGGTGGAGAAAGTTGGAATTATTTTTGTCCGCCGTAAATCGGTTCCATGTTCACGCATTAGCGTAGCTACCTAGTGGACCTTCGTGAGTAGCTGCACTTTGATCATAACCACTCTGCGAACGTTTTCTGGCTTTACCTTGCAGTTTTAGTTTACACGGAGAAAAGTGTGTTAAATACGCTGCAAAGATAGGTTTTACACGGAGAAAAGTGTGTTAAATACGCTGCAAAGATAGGTACCAAGTTACACATTCGTTGGTTTCACTAACTCAAAAACGAATTATCACTTTCCAATCTGACAAGAGCTCGGGTGAAGCTACAGATCGGTCTGGCGCCAGAACCAAGATTTCGGGGCGTCCACTATCACACACTCGCCCAGTTGCCCCTTGTAGCATTTATTTTAACCCTTCAGTGCCATCTCTTGAGCCACAGACCAACGTTAACAGAATCAAGGGAAGTGAAAAACATAATAAGTACGATGGTTACTCTGTGCTTGTGCTGCTCTTGATTTGTTTGTCTGATACTTGTCCCGCCTTATTATGAAACACATGTAATCTTTTGATTTCAGAAGAAACAGCTAAGAGCTAAGATTGCCAGGGATGCTACAAAAATAAACAAACGAAATGTTTTCACAATTGTGCAAAAACTATTTTATGATACACGTTGAAGTTTCACCCACTGCAAGATTTTATTTTTTCCAGCTTTCATTTACTTCTCAGACCTTCATTAAGTACTGGTACGGGCTCATGTTTCAGTTACTATTTCCTTTCAATTTTCTGTAGGATACAGAGCTGTTGCTTATTGCTCAACGTCATCCTCCCCCCAAAAACATATTCAAAATTTCTTCTCTGCTGAGAAAATAATATTTTCTGACACGAGTGAAATATTTCACAAACACTTAGCTTTTGAATTAAACACAAAAATGTTTCCCCACGTTGAGTGCCATTTTGTAAATATATTCCAGTTTAAAACAACCAAACTGGCCTTAAATAAAGGTGGTGTGAGCTATCAGAAATGAATCACGGGGAAGGGGGGGGGGGAGGTGGGAGTCTAAATGCTAAAAGGACATTTTTAGCTGTAGATTTTATTGCCTTTTACTTGTGTGAAAACAAACACTTTATTCAGTATTAGAAATGACTGTTTCAAATGAAAAAAAAAACTTTCCTCAACAATCCTACATATTTTGCATGTACGACAGCCGGCCGTTGTGGCCGAGAGGTTCTAGATGCTTCAGTGCGGAACCGCGCGACTACTACGGTCGCAGGTTCGAATCCTGCCTCGGGCATCGATATGTGTGATGTCCTTAGGTTAGTTAGGTTTAAGTAGTTCTAAGTTCTAGGGGACTGATTACCTCAGATGCCATTTGAACTATTTTTGAAAATGCAATCAAAACAGCATAATACTCCAACGTAATCATATAAAACAAACTTTTTCTGCTTTTACGTATCCTTTGATGAACTGTAATTCATAACTGCTATTACGAATACACAAGTATTAAAAACGCAGCAAATACGCCTAATATTAAACTTTTGGACTGTGCAGGATGCGTGTGCAAACAGCGGTATCATGAGGTCACGTGACAATCCCAGTTGAACCATAGTATAGTTTAATGTTGATAAAATGATTAGAACGTAATGTGCATTCCACAGATTTTTCTCCTATATGTAAATCTCCTGCAACTGTGTTTAAAACGTACGTGTTTACAAACTCATCGTGTAATATTGTCACCACATGTTCTAAGAATGAACACAGAAATATAGAAATTAGAAAGGACGAAGAATTTCACTGAACCAAACATTATACAGATATCATACAAATGTCATTTTGAAGAGAAACCCTGAAACTTTTTTTTATTCATGTATACCGCTACAGCGTAGTTTGGTAATTTACCGACAGTCAGCGGTAGTCGCAAAAGTGGCGAATTCAGGTGCGGAGCGAGCTTTCTGTGTGCTCGAGTTAAACAAAAACAAGTGTTCTACAGCTGTTCAACGGATGTTTAGAACCAAGTATGGTAAGATGCATCAACGAGGAAGGCCTTTTTACACTGGAACAACAAATTCGTGACGAATGTGTCTGCACGAGTCCCTGAACATAACTTCTGACGATGAGCCACTCCTTTTGCGCAACAGTTCAGTGAGGGACATAACTTCCAGAAGCCGCTACGTGTATCTCCATCCAGCTTCTTCCACAGCAGTGGAAGGCTGAAATTTTGGCTGCCAGTTGCAGAATATTTGTCTCATTACTTTGAAAGGATGAATTTAATGAAAAGAGTTTTTCAAGAATGTCACATAGATTTGGCACCTCCAATACAGTCACTGTCTACAAACTTCTCGGAATGCAAAGGTCTTTCTTGAACAAGGTAAGAATGAAGTTCATTCCTGAGTTCACACACCGTTTTCCACATATTCCTATGTGAAACCCAGTCTCTTATCAGCGCATATTTTTTGAAAACATATTGATTTCAGTGGCCAATTTTTAACGAAGTTTACCACTCCTATCACTGATAGTAGAAATTCATGAAGGACAGAAATCACGCATTTTGGTGCTAGTGCTTCTCGGTGAATAAAACAGTGTGCCCAAACAATATGAGCAATCTCTTTACGGAGCAAAACTTGCAATCCAGCGTGACAACCAGACATA
The DNA here is from genome assembly GCF_023897955.1 of Schistocerca gregaria. NCBI lineage: Eukaryota > Metazoa > Arthropoda > Insecta > Orthoptera > Acrididae > Schistocerca > Schistocerca gregaria. The sequence goes on from NC_064921.1 coordinate 122,777,649, forward strand.
TTAAGAGCTCCCTCTGTAAAAAAATTTCCATATAAAAATTCGCTGCACCTTCGTTGAGTAATTTACTCTTAGTCACACATAGCTCATAGAAATTGCTGTCCCACTGAAATTAAGTTTATGTGTTCCAATGATTGAAAATATCCTTTTCGAAAATATTTTCATGTCATTAAGAAATACATAGGAGCTACAAAAAGAAGCATTAACACCCGCCTTATGGAACACAAGAGCAAATGTCACCTAGGCAAGATGGATAAATTAGCGGTAGCAGATCATCATCTAGAACCGGGAAACGAAAAAAATGGCGTCTCTCACACTGTGGTTTTGGCAAGATCTATTAATTACTACACTGGGATGTACAGAGACTATACAAATTCAAAATGATTTTCACAGAGAGGAAGAGGGACTGAAATTAGACAAGTTGTTGGCCTTAGTGCTAACCAAAAGAAACAGCGCCAGCGCTCCCCCTGCAAGCTCCATAGCATACGTCTGTAACTGCTTTCTCAGTCGGGAAGCCTCTAAGGGAAACTTCAGCAACTACCCAAATACTGGCCGTGAAAACTCTCATAGTATAACAGCAGTAAACATTCCGTTAAGGTGACCCCCTGACAAAGTATTTCAAAATAAGCGTTTAAATTGCTTGTTGTGTGCTGACGTCGATAGGGAGCGGCTGGTTGAAGGCGATATTGCTACCGAGATTGCCAGCGATGTAGCGATCGTTGGCTCTAAATGAAACCTTCATCGGTGGGACTATTGGATGTACCAGACCAGGAACACAAGGTCGGAGATTTTCGCTGCAGCGCAGTGTGCGCTGATATGAAACTCCTTGGCAGATTAAAACTGGATTTCGGACCGGCACTCTAACCTGGGACCTTTGCCTTTCGTAGACAAGTGCTTCATCGAATTTTCTTGTTGATTTCATTTTGTTCATTATTCTACGTTGTATTTTGTAGAGGCGGACGTCCCATGGCGGTTGTTCAATTTCATTGTTGGTCCAATAATTCTGTCCGAACACCCTGAGCTACCGTGCCGGCCGCGACTCTGCTACCTGAACACACCGCAGAACCTGTCGTCATAGCTTTACTTCCGTCATAATTTGCCCGCGAAAGGCAAAGGTTGCGAGTTCGAGTCTCGGTCTGCCACACAGTTTTTATCTGCTAAGAAGTTTCAGTATCGTGTGATTACTTAAGCTTTTAGAGAGACGAATCAAAATATGAAATGCAGTGACACAAAGTCGATGAAGCTGATCCATGGTGTTTCACTATACTTCAACAGAAACAACTATTTCAAATCGCAGCAATATCAAATTACATTTCATTCCGTTAACCTCTACAGTTTCTAAGACCGACTGAAATGGAAAATTAGTTTCCTAACCCAAAAGAAGCAGCTTAATGTATGAAATCCATCTACTACGCTGTACAAATTCTTTTAATTATGTATGATGTGGGGGTTAGAGCAAGGTCCGATTCCAACCGTCTGCTTTCATCCATGACGTAATTTTTCGAGTATACAGCGAAGTTTGCACGAGATGCGAAGACAACCGAAAGGAAGAAATATCTCAGGAGTGAGCATTGAGATGCGTGGAATTGATTTTGTATTGTTAATATACACGGCCACTGTGGTAATATCTCGGGACGGCGTAAGTTTGTCCGTAATGTGTCTTATTATTTTGAATATAGCAGTAGTAGTAGTAGTAGAGGGGTTTTGGGCGCACGACAGCAAGGTCTTCAGCGGCCGTTCAATACTTAGTGAGACGGGTGTCAAGAAAAATCCCAGAACAGGAATATAAAACGGAACAGAAAACATGGGTAACAATCGTTGAAAAACATGTGCTCACCCACACCAAAGCGTGGGATGAAGCAGAGCGTCAGCAGTAAAACATGGACAACACAGGAAGAAAATGAAAGAGGGAACTAAAACAATGTAGCACATGGAAGTGGCTGGCTGACCGCAAGGAAAAAAGGGGAGGAGTGACCCACTCTGCAATACACTAAAACCTACAGCCGAAAATTTTAGGCCAGAGTCCAGACACATCACAAAACTTAAACACCCTAGACACACACGTCTCATCATTAGCTAAAATAGGAGGCAGATCCCCATCAACTTGTGCTTCTGCCCGGTATAAAATGCAATCTGTTAAAATGTGCCGGACAGAGATGTGCACACCACAAGCATCACAAAACGGTGGATCCTCCCGCCGTAATAAAAAGCTATGTGTGAGAGCACAGTGCCAGATCCGAAGACGTGTGAGGGCCACCTCCTACCGCCTGAGCAACCGGCAGGAGGAACGCCATGGCCGAGTGGTTTACTTTATCAACCGCAGTTTATTGGCCGTCACCGCCAGCCATTCGTCCTCCCACAACTCCATGCACTTGCTGTGGCGTGCAGCGATGACTGACTCCAAGGGAATAGGACACTGGACCACATCCTGCTCTCTCCAGGCCTCCTTGGCAGCCTGATCGGCCTGTTCATTGCCCCAGATGCCGACATGACCAGGCACCCAGCAGAAGGATACTTCTGTACCCCGCCGTTGGAGCAAGTACAGTTGGTTATGTAACAGCTGGACCATCTCCTCAGTCGGGTACAGGTTCTGCAGTGATTGTAAGGCACTAAGAGAATCGGAGCAGAGAAGAAATCGATCGCCCCGAACACGATTCATCTGCTCCAGTGCCTTCAGGATCGCGTGGAGCTCCGCTGCGGAAACGGTATATTCAGCAGGGAGGCGAATCCGGGTAACTTGATCAGGGAACACTACACCAAGGAAATTCTCCTGTTTGGAGCCATCAGTGTACACGACAGTGAAACCGTGATGCACATCTAAAATGTTAAAAAACAGAGATTGGAATGTATAATCTGGTGTGCGATCTTTCTTAAAATTAGTCAAATCTAAAATAAGTTTGAGTCTCCGGAGGAGCCAAGGTGGAGATCTGCTCCAACCGCGACGCAAAACACGAAGACCAGCCATAGACATCGCAGCGAGGTAATCCTGTACGCGAATCCCATAGGGCTGCGTCGCACGTTGCCGGTTATGAAATAACTGTGCCAGAGGAGGCTGAGCAACGGCAGGGTATGCAGGGGTGTATGGTGTGGGCAAAGTTTTATACGCCTGGCGCACTGTAAGTAGCCGTCGCCGCATAGAAAGTGGCGGTGCACTAGCCTCCGCACAGAGGCTTGGTATGGGGCTAGTTCGGCATTCCCCAGTGGCCAACCGAAGCCCTTCATGGTGCACAACGTCCAACATCTTTAAGTAAGAAGGCCTCGAAGACCCATACACCGTGCATAGCTTTTTATCTCTTGGACAAACAGATTCCCTTCGTAGGTGATGTGGATTTGGTACAGGCGTTTCCTAGGCAACATAACAATTTTTATTTGGTATCTGGAATAAACTGCGCCCTTAGGTTTGAAGAGCAAAATGAACGCGCACCTCGTCACCGTACTGTCATGTCACGGTGTATTCGCACTGACCGGCATGTAACTTCACGTCAGTTCACTTAGCCCAGGATAGCGAAAGCGAGGTAATGAGTCACCATTCGTGAAACAAAAAGTCAGAGGACAGTATCGGAATTGACGAACTAACAATACAAAGTTTATTACTGACGACAGAAAACTTCATAACGTATGCTCTTGATCAACTTCGTTTGCTAATGCGCTGAGAAGTGAAACAAAATCTCAGAACATCGACATTTACTTACTAGCGAAAATATACACATACAATATGCAAACACATCTAACAATAGCTGTAACAAAGTAAATGGGGCCTCTTTACCTTACCTAGTACGGTAACTTTTTTCTTATGTAATTAATAATGGCCGGCCGCGGTGGTCTCGCGGTTCTAGGCGCGCAGTCCGGAACCGCGCGACTGCTACGGTCGCAGGTTCAAATCCTGCCTCGGGCATGGATGTGTGTGATGTCCTTAGGTTAGTTAGGTTTAAGCAGTTCTAAGTTCTAGGGGACTAATGACCAATGCAGTTGAGTGCCATAGTGCTCAGAGCCATTTGAACCATTTGAATTAATAATGTCATAAACGACTTTTGTCTCCTTCATTAAAGCTGACCTTTTCACTTAACATGTTCTCTAATGGAAATTACTTCGTCAACTTAATTCTTATTTAGATACATTATGGACGTCAGCACTGCTCTGTTACTGTTAACCCTAAATAACTTTTCCCTTTGAGGTATCTGATGTCACTTGACTAAGAATACTCAGTGGAAAAAATATTCAAGTTATCACGGAACATTTGAAATTTTCCACGGATGCAAAGCGTAATAATAAGAAAATAAAGTTTACAGAGAAAGAAAGCATAAAATCTACTACTATAACACGAGTAAAATAATTTAACTTACGACGTTAGCAGACGACGATACCGTGAAAACTTTCTTCACGAGAAACCTTGACGTCCCGTGACACGACGTGATGATACATTGATGAACTGTGTCAATGTTGCCTTTTTAAATGCACTGTGGAATATCTGACGTGACGTGAAGTGACGGCCAGTATGAACTGACCTTATAAAGCGTCGAACTGTGTTGAAAACATGCGCAGAACGCAGTGCTCAGTCCAGAGATATTTCTGCTCTATGAAGGCAACCAGAGGTAACATTTAATAACAGAACGGTTACGTCGCTCAAGATAGCAAGCAAAGACAGACGATTATGGTAATATATATATATATATATATATATATATATATATATATATATATATATATATATGGAATATTTCCAGCAGTAACGGGACAACCGTAGGTATTAAGGGGGATTAGGAGGAGACAAACTAAACAAATAACAAGAAATGTGATATTACCTCAAAGCATTCGAAAATCCAAGACAGCACACACACGAATTCCTCCAGAATAAACTGAAGGAAGAAAAACATAGCCGGCCGCTGTGACCGAGCGGTTCTAGGCTCTTCAGTCCGAAACCACGTGGCTGCAACTGTCGCAGGTTCGAATCCTGCGTCGGGCATGGATGTGTGTGATAGGTTAGTTAGGTTTATGTAGTTCTAAGTCTAGGGGACTGATAACCTCAGATATTAAGTCCCATAGTGCTTAGAGCCATGTGAACCATTTTGAAGAAGTACATACACAATCATGGAATCGAACATTTTACTTGAATTATATAGTGCAAACGAAGACAGCGACACCAGAAACACCTCCCGCCTCCGCACCTAATGGAGCCACATAATCGAAAAGTAGCACATAGAACTACCTCCAGGATAAACGGACCATAAAATCCAAAAAATACACAACCGCAATCGTATATTTCACTTGATCTAACACAAATATCAGATCTCTCATTTCAAAGAGATCTCCCTTCCACAAACTAATTACAGTTTTACAGTAAATGGTAAAGCTCGCAAAAACACACTTATGAACCATAGACAACTCCAGATTAATCAAGGCTGACCACAAAACATATTAAACGCACACACACATACACACACACACACACACACACACACACACACACACACACACACACGAACCACACTACAAACAACAAAATAACCAAACACTACTCCAAAGCATACCACAAACAAAAACATTCAATATAAGAAACTAACAAACTGCAAAGAAAACTAACAGATTAGAAACTTAAACCAAATAAATAAGCAGTAACTAGCAAAGACTCGAGCCCGTTCAACTGAACCATTACTACAACACATAATTCAAACATAGACGTCCATCATAACGAGTGAGCCATTGCTAACAACAACACGACCCCTATGAGAAACAATTAATTTTAAATACACTGCTTGTCCACGACGTCACGTTCGAAAATTGGCCTCGTTACAGTCGCAAACATTTGAGATATGCACTCGAATTCCTGCCTAACTTCACCATCTGCAAATGTATCACATTACGGAAACAGCCAAATGATAAGACACAGTAATTTAATTATAATCAAAAATCGTTTCACTTGAAAAATTTAAGCTGTGCTCTCAGTTTCCACCGTAACCATACCCTGGTAATTCATGATATATTTAGAATAAATAGCATATTTTATAAACATCATAGTTTACACCAGTTGCTAAGACAACCACAGATAAAATTTAATAACAGGTCACTTACCTCCTTCGCGTCGTAAACTCATAAGGAATGATGAAGATAGGAAGATTGTGTTTAACGTCCCGTCGACATAGAGGTCATTAGAGACGGGGCGCACACTCAAATAGTGTCAAGGAAGGGAATGAAATAGGCCTTGCCCTTACAAAGGAATCATACCGGTATTTGGCTAGAGCGATTTAGGTAAATCACGGAAAATCTACATCTGGATGACCGGACGTGGGTTTGAACCGTCGTCCTCCCGTATGAGAGTTCATTGTGCTAAACACTGCGCCCAAAACTCATATCGGTACAGATGACAACATGGGTCAAACTGACGAATGGAATCGGGCCGAGTCCCTGATTTATGATTTGCTATGGTATGTCTACGGAAAACGTGTATGCCAAAACGCGTTGCTTATACAGTGACTTACTGCACATTACCAATGTGACTGAATGCAGAAGAGCCCTTGCACGGAAAATGAGTAGGAGAGTGTATAACTTGCAGAATGTCTATTTTCCTGTAATTATCAGTTTAAGATCTCCGTATTCATTACACATTCGTGCTTCTAAGAAGTTATATTGTCCATCTGGTAAAAGGTACGATGGAATTATGTTTTGGGTCCCACGAATTGGCAGAACTGAGATGTTTGATGATGCCTTACCTTCTGACTGGTGTCGTAGTTCCGTGTTCTTGATTCACAATTCAGTTTTCTCAGGGATTTTGTGACTGAACCCAATACATTCGTGTTACTCGTCTGTTGTCTCATCTGGAACTGTTGCTGCGCAACGCTGTGGGCCGCCGCAGCGACTTTTCTATTGTTAAGAAGCGCGGCACGACGCGATTCGTTGTTAATTCTTACAACGGGAGGCCACGACGTTGGGATCACTTTGTACGCCTTTAGTAGGCCATTAAAATACATATGCGTAAGTAGTAAGGCGCACTACTCTGGCAATTCCGAGAAAATTGCAAGAGAAATTTTAGTGGCTATTACGTAACTGATGTATTGTGCAAAGGCTCCGGTTGCAAAAAGGCTTTGTGGTAAAGGGGTTAGCGTTCGCGCTAAGAAAGTGGGTTGTGGGCGACGTAACAATTCGAATCCCACTACCAATTAATTTTTAATGTAATTTTTTTCATGACTGGTCAGGTTATTTATTTTATATTGCATTTGAGAGGCAATCTAATGAAGTGAACGTCCCACGTTATTTGACCGTTTACTATTTGTAATTAAATTTTCATCGACGATGGAAAGGCTTGGGAAGCCCAAGTCAAACTCAATAAATAATGATGCAAATGACGTTATTCATAATCATTAATATAGTAAGTTACAATGTGCCAAACCACAAGGGTAATGTAAAAGTATGTGCTCGCGACATCCTATGTTGCAGGAAGGTATTTGTCATACAGACGAGGAAAGCATAAATTGAAACTTCATGCAAATACTACACGTAAATAAACGTGTTTTTTTAATATATTATGTCTCAAATGTAGTATAAATCAAATAATATGACCAGTAACGAGAAAATAGATTGAGAATTAAGTTTGAGCGGGAGTTTAGCCATCAAGTCTTTTATGTTTGTCTTACAATGCCCGCACGCTAATCAAGTGACCACGCTGAGCTCTAACGTCCAGCACCTACTCATAGACATGTAAGCACATAATCGATGCGTAAAACTTTTCTTGCAATTTTCTCGGAATTGCCAGAGCAATGCACCTTATTACTTGCACATTATGTTGTTTTAATGACGCACTGAAGGCGTATAGCCGGCCTCGGTGGTCTAGCGGTTCTAGGCGCTCAGTCCGGAACCGCGCGACTGCTACGGTCGCAGGTTCGAATTCTGCCTCGGGCATGGATGTGTGTAATGTCCTTAGGTTAGTTAGGTTTAAGTACTTCTAAGTTCTAGGGGACTGATGACCACAGATGTTAAGCCCCCCATAGTGCTCAGAGCCATTTGAACCATTTTTTGAAATTTGAAGTAAATCTGTGAGCCAAAGTCGTGGCCTCTGCTTGTTAGAGTATGCGCGGAAAATGATCACATCTTGTCAAGGTAATTATCCAGCAATAACAGCAGGACGTAACTAGGCTGGGGCACCTTGTGCAAGGCCCTAGGACCCCCGACGAAAAAGACACGAAAGAAAAAATAAGGAAGAACTAAAATATAAAGAAAAAGTGCAAAATTAGTGAAATCGATCAGTTAGGTGAACTCTTTCACCAAGAGCAAGTGACAAAAGATGTTTATGGAGATTCGGAGGTATAAGCGAATCGCATACCTCCTCTGCCCCGAACAAAAAATCATCATACAATGTGACTCGGACTTAATTCAATTCAGTCACTAGAACTCTTTCACCCTTGTTCGAAGCATATTTAGATGCTCAGGAGATTACAAGGAAGATCATTAGAGCAGCTAGACCAGGAGCGTCCAAGATTTCGGCTCCGCTACGAGTGCCATATCGCTCACCTGAGCCTCGCTGCACGTTTTACCCACTGGCACACCATACTGTATGTGCTCTTGGAGGGGGGAGAGGGGGAAACTACCAACAAGAGGGGGAAATTGCGAACGCAGCTCATTTAAATGACAGTACAGTCGCACTGCATGTCTCAGTTATGTGACTGGATTCGTGATTTCCTCTCAGAGAGGTCACACAGTTCCTAGCAATTGACGGAAAGCCATCGAGTAAAACAGAAGTGATTTCTGGCGCTCTCCAAGGTAGTGTTAATAGACCTTTACTGTTCTTTAACTTCATAAACGATTTAGGAGACGATCTGAGCAGCCGTCTTCGGTTGTCTGCAGATGATGCTATCGTTTATCGTCTATTAAAGTCAGCAGGTCAAAACAAATTACAAAACGATTTAGAAGAGATTCTGTATGTTGGGAAAATAGGGAACTGACCTTAAGTAACGAATGTGTGAGGTCATCCACATGAGTGCTAGAAGGAATCCCTTAAACTTCGGTTGCGTTATAAATCAATCAAATCTAAAGACCTTAAATTCAACTAAATACCTAGGAAAAACAATTATGAACAACATAAACTGGAAGGAACACATAGAAAATATTGTGGGGAAGGCAAACCAGAGACAGCGTTTTTTGGCAGAAGACTTAGAAAATGTAACACATATACTAAAGAGACTGCATACACTACGCTTGTTCTCGACTTTTGGTGTATTGCTGCGCCGTATGGGATCCGTATAAGGTAGGATTAACGGGGAACACCGAGAAAGTCCAAAGAAGGGCAGCACGTTTTGTATTATAAAGAAATGGGGGGGAAAGAGTGTGACTGACATGATACAGGATTTGGTGTAGACATCATTAAAAGAAAGGCGTTTTTTGTTGCGGTGGAAGCTTCTCACGAAATTCAATCACCAACTGTCTCCTCCGAATGCGAAAATATTTTGTTGACGCATACTTACATAATGAGTAACGCTCCCGGTAGTTGAGTGGTCAGAGCGACGGACAGTCAATCCTAAGAGCCCGGGGTCGATTCCCGGCTGGGTGTTGTGTTGACCTAATCATCATCATTTCTTCCCCATCGTCACGCAACACGCAAGACACCGAAGTGTTGTGAAATCGAAAGACTTGCACCAGGCGAGCGGTCTACCCGACGCGAGGCCCTCGTCACTCGCCATTATTATTATCATCGTAATAAAATAAGGGAAATCAGAGCTCGCAAGGAAAGATAGATGAGTTCGTTCTTTCTGCGCGCTAGTCGAGATTGGAATACCAGAGAGATATTATGAAGGTGGTTCGATGAACCTCCTCCCAATAACTTAAGTGCGATTTGCAGAGTATCCACAAAGATGTAGATGCGGCAGAATATGAGGTAGCTGTTGGTTACAGTGTTCAAGAATATTAACCAAAAATAAATCGTGCTTGGTTAAGGACTGTATGTGTCGTGGAGATCATCTGGGAGCTTCGTCTGCAGTACTTCGGGAGCTTGCCAAGGAGGTTATTCTAGAATACAAGAAAACTATGAGAATGCATGTGGGGCTATTTAATGAGTTGTATAATTTAACTGAACGTAAAGTATAAAAAACCGGTACGTGAATGGAGGTTGCCTTACGATGTTTAGGTAGTGGCGTAATTTACCAAACCCTAGCCATCACGTTTCGAATACTACCCAGAAGTATACAGCAATAACTACGGCATTAAAAAAATATGCCAAGGTAAGACAGCGCATTTTATTGCGTCCTAAGTAGTTAATTTATAGTTTATGTTAGAAGAAAAATCAATAACGGGTCTGTCTTTTATATCACGTAATAACTATTTGTCGAAAGAGCATCCATTCTTAGAAATACCGATGCGTTAAAAGTAAATAACTGCAGCAATTTGCATATGTATTCAGGAGTTGTCATTCCCAAATATGTTCTAACCGTACAAGGGATGATTAAATAAAATATGTAAAGTTCATTTAGTACAATTTATTATTAAATACTGGACGTAGAACAAAACTTATTTGCCAGGCTGGTACATTTTACTGAAAATGTCCTTAAAGTAAATCTCCTTCAGTTATAAATTCGCCATATGAATCACCAGTGTTAGACGAAGCTCTAGATAACATCGGAGTGGTTGATGGTTGTGAGGCTTCCAAAAAGTTTCATCTCCCTTTTGTCCGCGTTGATTTAATATGATCTTGGCATGTAAGTTTATTTTTTACGAGAAGGTACTCCAACTGAATCGTAACAAATTTTCCACATGCAGGTAAGTCAACCTCGTCATGCTCAGGTGTATTTGAAGTTGATATTTTTCGTAACTTCTCAATGGCAAAATCAACTTTCGCCAACTTGCTTACATGCCTTTTTATATTGGTCGTTGGCAGAGTAGACACAAGTGGGGGTTGTTGTGAACCATCGGCATTCTGTACGATGTCAGTAGTTTGACCATCACATGCACCAGTTTCGTTATACGTCCCATTATCTGTAGCACTGGTAGTTGTTGTAAATGAAATTAAAAGTCTACGAAGAATTAACCGCAACCACAGTTCTCAATGCTTTTGTTAACGTGTTTCTACCCACTTGCAAATTTTAGTTTGTATCTGATATTTCTTTTTTAAGTTCCGCAAACATCGGACGGATAGATGGAAAAAAATGAAACAAAATGGAATTTTCCGTTGCATTGTGGTATTATTGACGGAAAGCATGTGCCACAGAGCATCCATTTGGGAATTTTCGGAGTCTTACAATTACAAAGGAGGCTGCAGCGTTATGCTTTTGGCACTGGTAGACGCTGACTGTAAGTTCCTGTACACCGGTCTGGGAACTAATGGTAGAGCCAATGACGCAAGTGAATGCCGGTTGTCCTTGCTTAAGTCGGCCTTAGTCAACAGTACACTAAATTTTCCTAATGAACACTTTATTTTCGGTGATAACGCATTCACTTTGTCACGGAACTTACCCTTTTCAAAACGAAATTTCACATTATGGGAAAGTACATTCTAAGACGAAAAAAGAAAAAGCGACGACCCCAAAGAAATAATCTGAATGGTACGGAAATCGGTAGATATGATGTACATGTACAGTCAAGCAAATGACTACAGTTTCATACAAATTGGATGATGTACTGTAAAGAAAGAGCTTCACAAACTGAGCATGTCAATAATGCGTTGTTCCTCCTCTGGTCCATATTCAAGCAGTTATTCGACTTGGCATTAATTGATAGAATTGTCAGATGTCCTCCTGTGGGATAACAATGGCAAATTCTCTCTAATTGGCGCGTTAGCTGGTCAAATTCCCGGCATGGTTGGAGAGCCCCAGCCGTAATGCTCCTAACGTACTCAATCAGTGGGAGATCCGGAGACGGTGGCCAATATAAGGTTTGACAAGAACGAAGACAAGCAGTAGAAACTCTCGCCGTGTGTGGTCGGGCGTTGCGATGTTATTATGTGAGCCCAGGACGGCTCGCCATGAAGGGCAACAAAATGGGGCGTAGAACATCGTCCACGTACCCCCGTGCTGCAAGAGCTGCAAGTGTGCCGCAGATGACAACCAAAGTGGTCCCGCTATGAAAAGCAGTGGCACCTAATACCATCAGTCCTGGTTGTCTACATCTACATCTACAATTATACTCCGCAAGCCACCCGACGTTGTGTGGCGGAGGGCACTTTACGTGCCACTGTCATTACCTCCCTTTCCTGTTCGAGTCGTGTATGGTTCGCTGGAAGAACGACTGTCTGAAAGCCTCCGTGCGCGCTCTAATCTCTCTGATTTTACATTCGTGATCTCCTCGGGAGGTATATCTAGGTGGTAGCAATATATTCGATACCTCATCCAGAAACGCACCCTCTCGAAACCTGGCGAGCAAGCTACACCGCGATGCAGAGCGCCTCTCTTGCAGAGTCTGCCACTTGAGTTTGTTAAACATCTCCGTAACGCTATCACGATTACCAAATAACCCTGTGACGAAACGTGCCGCTCTTCTTTGGATCCCCTGTATCTCCTCCGTCAACCTGATCTGGTATGGGTCCCACACTGATGAGCAATACTCAAGTATAGGTCAAAAGAGTGTTTGGTAAGCCACCTCCTTTGTTGATGAACTACATTTGAAACGTCCCCTTAGAAAAATTGTAGAAGACTGTGCTTAAACTGACACACAATATTTTTTTAGCGCAACGCAGTCTGACTCTCAAAAATCCCTACAAAAGAATGGCCCTGAATAACATTAACCTATACGTTTCACAAATCACTTACCTCACAAAAATCTTGGTTACTCGAACTACTGCAATACAGCGAGCGCCACTAGTGCCAGCTAAATAAAAGATTCAAACTACTGAAGGTACTAACTACTGATAGGCATAGTTAGCAAATGAAAGATTTTGATAGAGAACAAACAATGTATTTACCTCAATAGTGTTCAAAAGTCATAATGTATATAGCAATTCATGACATCCAGTCTTACAAATTTCAAAACTCCGCCATCTCTCTCCCCACATCTACCACCGCTGGCGGCTCACCTCAAACTGCGCAACGCTATGCGCTGTTAGCATCCAGCTGCCCAACACTACAATGGCGAGTATTACAATAATGCCAACCAGCCACTGACTGCACACAGCACAGCCAGTGATTTTTCATACAGAGCGCTATGTGGCGTTACCAATAAAAAAACCTAAGTAGCCTACTTACATAGCCCCCATGCTTCCCACAAAAAATTTTACATATTGTTTTGTGCACTGGCCAATACAGACTTGAAAAAAATTTTCATAATTACAATAACAAAGAAATGAAATGCACACACTTATCGATACAATGTTGGTGAAAAGCTAAACTGTTCTCACAGTCCATAAAGACAGTGATGATCGTTGATCACAGTAAAATTGCAGTTTTTTTTCTCAAAGTCTGAGCAATAAAAGAAATTGCACTTGGAAGTAGTGGATTTCTAAGCAGTCTTGAAGAAGTAGTGTTGTCCTTCCAACGGAAAGACAGTGCTGACTCTTGACATGAAGACAGGTAATGGGCCACAATAGAGCAAACCCACAGCAGAGTCAGTCGAAGTTTTGAAGAATATTGGTAGGTTGGTCATCACAGAGCAGACCCACTGTAGTCCTAGTAGATATTACGGTATTGGTGGGCCACCAGAGGTGCCGACCCAGTGCAGTCCTTGTAGAAATAGCGGAATTGGTGGATCATCAAAGATGCAGACCCATTGTAGTCCTTGTAGAGACGGCCAGCAGCGATCTGTTGCGAGTGTGCAGGTGCACAATCACCATCGAAGAGTCTTGCGGAGAATATAGCAAGTTCATGAACCACCACTTGTGCACTCAAAATTTTTTTTTTTTTTTTGAAATGTCCTTAGAACCAGCAATGCTGTTATCCAGTCCCATGCTGAATTATTAACACACGTGCAAACACTATCAGGCCCTACTTCTCAGATATTGTCCATATACTATGACCAACAGAAACGTGTGCAGTGAAATGTAACTTACAAGTTACTTAGTTTGAAGAACTGGTGACAATTACAATTTTATAACATAAGAATACAATTACAAAGGTACAAAATGCATGACTAAAGAACATAACAATGCAGATAACATTTGCAGTAATAGGGGCTTTCCAAAAAATATAAATAAACATATACATCATACATGACATAAGTACATACATAAAAGATCAGAATAACTTTTGAAACATCAACTTCACACATGAGCATTGGAACAAAACAGAATGAATAATCTGTAAACATCTTTACGAAGCAAATAACATGTTATTAAAGAAAATTATATTTGAGGATAACATTATTCCTCATCATAGTGAATATAGCTTAGTATTAGAAGAGAAAAAATTCTATGAAACAGTACACAGAGGCAGGAAGAAAACAACTACAAAAGGGTACACAAACACATAGTGGGATAACACAAAAGGAAAGGACAGGGTTTGTTTTCAGGGTAACATTTGGTACTGCAGTCCAACCCAAAACTTCATTCCATAGATCGTCCCTCTTATTTCAACATTTGCTCCATCCAAAAAAAAAAATACTATCCAAGCATGCTTTCTGTTTTCTGTTCACATCCTCTTTCAAAACTAGTTTTTCTCCACTGTACACTACTTTTTTGGCCAAACCATTTTCTTCTAGCTTCTCAATGCTTTTCTTCCAATTCATCATAGTTAGTTTCTTATATAGTCTACCCCCTCTTAAGCTAACTTAAACCTACTGAGCTCAGATGCTAAACTAAGGGACGACGCAATGCAGCAGCACAAAACAATTAACACAAACAGCAATGACAAAAAAATGCAAATTGGCGAAAAAAAGGCAGCAATATAGAACTTAGCAAAGCAAATGCAACATTACAACTAATATGAAGCAATGAACAGCAACAAAAAAATAAATCGGTAGTAAAACTGGCTTAAGGGAGTAATACAAAGTGAAATTCAGTAGCACTATGCCTTGCAAACAGCAGCAGCAAATGCAATAACTTATATCTAAACATGACAAAGCTCAAGCAGAAAAATATTACAGGAAAGACAACAATGCAGAAAAGGGAAATGTCTACTCACATATTAATATCTATGTCATTAAAGTGGTGCACCACAAAACGAATTCTACAAAAGGTATTACGAAGTAGTTAAAAAGAAAATTATTGTTCTTTCGTTTCCAAGTGCTCCTTTTTCGAAGAAAGTGGATCATAAAATGATTATTTAATAAATCTGTTGACAGAAAGTGTTCACATTAGCAAATGCATTTAATTTTATTTTATAAAACCAATGCTACAATACAGCTGGAAACCAGATATCAAATGAAATAAGCAACTATGAAAGGCAAAACATAAAAATATCATTCAATAGTCATGTGACATTTCATAAGTTAGTACAAATTCTCTCAACTCTAGTAGAAAGTTGCTTGTCATTATCA
The DNA here is from genome assembly GCF_023897955.1 of Schistocerca gregaria. Classification (NCBI taxonomy): domain Eukaryota; kingdom Metazoa; phylum Arthropoda; class Insecta; order Orthoptera; family Acrididae; genus Schistocerca; species Schistocerca gregaria. Next base: position 122,793,027 of record NC_064921.1, read on the forward strand.
GATGTGCAGATGTAAGTAAGTATCTTTCCAAGTAATGAGCGTGTCGTGTTTGCGATGCTTTCTACAAAGGAATGTCAATAGCGTGGATAATGGCCTCTTTTTTTTCACCTAATGGCTTTCTTTTGTCAGGTGGCTGTTGCGCAGCTGGGTGCCCACGACTCATTACTTGCAGGGGGTCACTTAACTGTGTTACCGAAATATTTACGACACCAGTTTCCGCTACAGTGGCAGTCTCATATAAGAAATTTCACAGGTCAAGAATTTGCGTTACACATCCGTAGAAACAAAATCCTATTGATATAACAGTGTCCAAAAAATTTTCGTCGACATTGTAATACATTCACGCATTTACATACATTTCATAACTCTTAAACTACGATTCTTGGTTTCCAACAACCTTTTTCACAAACTAGAGTCCCTAACCACTACTCATTATTCCATACCTTATTCATCGACACTTCTTCAATATTTCATCATAACAGATACGTAGCATAATCAAATAACTCATATAGCATCAGATTACTGATCATAAACATACCGCAACAGCATAATACACATAGTCATCGTAATAATAACATCATAACACCTCAATCAACTCTCAAAATGGTCGTAGCTTCCTCCAATAATTTCAAAGCCTAAAATATAATTCTCAGCTCATGTCAAAAGTGTCATCTGCCTCAAACGTACTTTAAAAATCATGATCCCATACCAAATACATTATTCAGAGCTCTCATAGTATCACAATGATTCCGAAAAAATATGAACATTTCACAAAGTACAGACAAAATACAATTTCATAAGTGTGAAGATATCCAACTGTGTAATTACGTAAACATCTGTCACTGATGTAGTAAAATAAATGTTTGTTTCTCTCAGTTAAATGATCAGATAGCTGTGTAATTTATGTGTTAGAGAAATATGGTACCGATGTGTAAAGTTGTATAAGCAAATACCATATTAGCTAGGGCTCCTTGTGCTTGCCATAAACATGGTACACAAAGTATGCGTGTACCCCCTGAGGAATATTGTAATTATACCCTCAGGTGTTACAGATTACAGCAATGGAATGAAATGTATCAGGGAAAACCTTTATATCATTGAAATTCAAAAATCTTTAAAAATAAATGTTATAAGTACAAAATTAATCACTCAAATACGTGTACTGTAGCGCTAAACTGTGCGTCTTGTTGTAAGATAATCTCTGTGGAAGTGTCGTAGTTGTCGTCCCCCGAAAGCTAAGTTCTGCAGAAGTCAATGTACTTACCTCATGATAAACAAAAGTGAAGTGCTTTGCGTATAGATATCGTAGTTACTACGCTTATTGCTATGATGAAGTAAGTACTGTACTGTAACATATTGTTGTGCTACAGAAGGCTGTCTCATTGTAGCTATACCACAAAGTTAATACTAAAACATGTTTTCCTTTCCAGAAGAATTCAGAAAAACTGTGTAGATGTAAAACAGATACACCGCAAAAGCACAATGTAAATTGTGTCAGACATTAGTAGCGTCATGATATAATCGTGTAGCTATCAAAGAAACCAAATGCTAAGTTATCTTTAATCTCACACACAGTACTTTAAATAAAGAATGTCATTTCAACTAAACCAAAATGTTGCATTAAAATCTCATTAACAGTATATGCTCTAAGTACATAGGACTTATAGTCGTTACGTAATTGTGCAACTAACATGCAAGAATGTACACACACAGTAACACTGTGTCGTCTGTTCACAATAACAATGCATTCGTAATTTCTGTTTAAATAAGTTCTCTTGGTTCTTGACTGGATATTTAAGTTCAAACATTGTTGCATGTTAACAGATTCTAAGTCTGACAAAGCATACTAGTAATGTAAAGTGGAAAGTTATATGGCAAAGACAAAGTTAAAAAGCAGATTATCTTTGACAGGTACTGATTCTTGTGCAACATGTCTTCAAAATATTTCACAAGACTGGAAAATTCAGATTGTTCGAAATGTTTCATCATTATGATGCTATGTTTTACTCGGTCTTGTGTAGCTTGAGACCAATATGCTGAGAGGAAGGCATGATAAAATTCTCCTTCACTGTCACAATCGTGAATGACCGATCGCATTCTTACAGCTGGTTCATTCTCCAAGTAGCCACACATAAAGTCTAATCCATGCTCTAATGACCAGTTGGGAGGAAAGCAATGAGAGAATTGATGAAGCCATGCTTGCGGATGAATGTCGTTGTCAGAATTCTTAAATATTTTGAATTTATGTGTAGTAATGAACAGCTTATAGTCAAAATCATCGTGTCGGCGAGTAGCATATCAGTCATTGTTACGTCGTGTCGGCGGTTCCATCTCAAAATTCGGTGTACCTTGCCAATTTCTTTCATAATTTACGAAATGCCCTGTGTTATTATTTTGTGGCTTTTCCGTATTTCTAAGTTCTTCTTCCCGTGTTGGAGCGCGAGTGTCCTCTGAAATACGTAATTCTTGTATTACCTGTGTCAGCTGATCTTGTACTTCCCGGATTTCTCTTTGGTGTTGCGTATTAATTTAATTCTGATTTTGTTTGAATTTCCTATTTTGTTCGCACATTTCTGTGTCATTCAGATCATTATCTACCTTTGCAGATAAGTTAATGAACTGATCCGAAAGTTCGACTACTTTCTGCGATAGTGTACTTATTTCCTCAGTGTGTTTTTCTGAACCAAATTTCAGAATGTCCTTTGTGTTGGAATCCTTTAAGTTTTGCTGAGTTTTTGCAAGTTTCGTAACCGAATCGGTAGATGCAACTAAGTCTCATGATTTTCATGAACAATAGTTTGCAGTTCTTTCATGGCTGATTCGTGATTCTGTAATGTATTTTCATGCCGCGAAAAAATAGGGTGGAAATGCTCACAAATTTGTGTTTTTACGTCATTACAGACTTTTTGAGATTTCGATTCGATTTTATGCAACTCAGTAGTTAAATATTCACGAGTTTGTTCAAGCGTATGTTTTACTGAGGCTAACTTTTGAAGCTTTTGTTCCATTGTGTCTGACTTTTGAAGATTTTGTTCCACTATCTCTAACTTTTTAAGATTTTGTTCCACTGTCTCTAACTTTTGAAGATTTTGTCCCATGTGTTTCTGATTTTGTTCCATTTGTTGCATTAATTGCAATAATAATGTATTAGTGTCTGGAATCTGTTTCTCTATGCTTTTTGGCAGTGCAATTTCACAGGAAACAGTCACATTTTGACAAGCAGAAAATGTGTCTTGACTCATTTGAGAAAACGGTGAGGACCCAAAACCTAAGTCTACAGTATTTGCAATATTGTGTTCTGTCATTTCGGATTCCTGAGGCGAGCTGTTGCCGACCGATCGATCGATAATGGTTCCCTGTTCACTACTTGTTTCATTGTATACACCATTATTTGCCGCCCGCCCCATGTCCCTATGCACAATTACCAAATTACTACATTGAATGTGTGTTAATTCACTACACAGTGGTGCTGATAAGCTATGCTCGTCGTCACTGTTATTTCTCAGTTTACTATGGAGCCTAGTGTTACCGTTTTCACACGCCATTATTGTCACAATATTTCACACAACAACACAGAAAACGACAATTTGAAGAGCAAAATAAGAGAACACATTAACGTAGCATTGAAAATAATATTTAGTTAATTGCAAGCGCAGCTGCGAAATACTTGGTGCAAATCTACATGCATGCCACAACTGTTTTACTGCACAACAATGAAAAACTACAACTACGGAGGAAATTCTCTCTACAATTACGCGCTAGCAATAAACAAAGGCTACACTAACTACACAATCTACAAGAAAAAAATCAGAAGTTTCCAGTGAGGTATCCTCGCCTAAGGGTCGACATGTGAAACGTCCCCTTAGAAAAATTGTAGAAGACTGTGCTTAAACTGACACACAATATTTTTTTAGCGCAACGCAGTCTGACTCTCAAAAATCCCTACAAAAGAATGGCCCTGAATAACATTAACCTATAATCTTCACAAATCACTTACCTCACAAAAATCTTGGTTACTCGAACTACTGCAATACAGCGAGTGCCACTACTGCCAGCCAAATAAAAGATTCAAACTACTGAAGGCACTAACTACTGATAGGCATAGTTAGCAAATGAAAGATTTTGATAGAGAACAAACAATGTATTTACCTCAATAGTGTTCAAAGGTCATAATGTATATAGCAATTCATGACATCCAGTCTTACAAATTTTAAAACTCCGCCATCTCTCTCCCCACATCTACCGCTGGCGGCTCACCTCCAAGTGCGCAACGCTATGCGCTGTTAGCATCCAGCTGCCCAACACTACAATGGCGAGTATTACAACAATGCCAACCAGCCACTGACTGCACACAGCACAGCCATTGATTTTTCATACAGAGCGCTATGTGGCGTTACCAATAAAAAAAAACCTAAACAGCCTACTTACACATTTTCTAAGGACTCTCCCAATGAATCTCAACCTGGTACCCGCCTTACCAACAATTAATTTTATATGATCGTTCCCCTTCAAATCGTTCCGCACGCATACTTTCAGATATTTTACAGAAGTAACTGCTACCAGTGTTTGTTCCGCTATCATGTAATCATATAATGAAGGATCCTTCTTCTATGTATTCGCAATACATTACATTTGTCTATGTTAAGGGTCAGTTGCCACTCCCTGCACCAAGTGCCTATCCAGTGCAGATCTTCCTGCATTTCGCTACAATTTTCTAATGCTGGAACTTCTCTGTATACTACAGCATCATCCATGAAAAGCCACATGGAACTTCCGACACTATCTACTAGGTCATTTATATATATTGTGAAAACCAATGGTCCCATAACACTCCTCTGTGGCACGCCAGAGGTTACTTTAACGTCTGTAGACATCTCTCCATTGAGAACAACATGTTGTGTTCTGTTTGCTAAAAACTCTTCAATCCAGCTACACAGCTGGTCTGATATTCCGTAGGCTCTTACTTTGTTTATCAGGCGACAGTGCGGAACTGTATCGAACGCCTTCCGGAAGTCAAGGAAAATCGCATCTACCTGGGAGCCTGTATCTAATATTTTCTGGGTCTCATGAACAAATAAAGCAAGTTGTGTCTCACACGAATGCTGTTTCCGGAATCCATGTTGATTCCTACATAGTAAATTCTGGGTTTCCCAAAACGACATGGCACTCGAGCAAAAAACATGTTCTAAAATTCTACAACAGATTGACGTCAGAGATATAGGTCTATAGTTTTGCGCATCTGCTCGACGACCCTTCTTAAAGACTGAGACTACCTGTGCTCTTTTCCAATCATTTGGAACCTTCCGTTCCTCTAGAGACTTGCGGAACACGGTTGTTAGAAGGGGGGCAAGTTCTTTCGCGTACTCTGTGTAGAATCGAATTGGTATCCCGTCAGGTCCAGTGGATTTTCCTCTGTTGAGTGACTCCAGTTGCTTTTCTATTCCTTGGACACTTATTTCGATGTCAGCCATTTTTTTGTTCGAGGATTTAGAGAAGGAACTGCAGTGCCGTCTTCCTCTGTGAAACAGCTTTGGAAAAAGGTGTTTAGTATTTCAGCTTTACGCGTGTCATCCTATGTATCAATGCCATCATCATCCCGGAGTGTCTGGATATGCTGTTTCGGGCTGTATAGGGAGAGACAGCCAGGTTCGTATCCCATCGCAGTCCGTGACATCTCGAGAGACGCCTTCGGCCTGGAATCTCATTGACAGGAGTAGAAATGTCTTCAGTGACGAGTGCTGCTTCGAACTGAGCGTCTACGACCAGTGAAAACGTGTCTGGAGACGCTCTGGACACCAACGGGATACCAACATAGCACTCGCCAGCCATACGGCGTGAAACCATGAGTAGTGGTCTAGACTGCTATTTCATTTCATGAAAGGCACCCTTACAGCACGGCGAGACCCCGACGACATTTCCCACCCCGTTTTGTTGTCTTTATGTCAAGGCATCCTGGACTTACATTTCAGCGAAATAATTTCCGCCTGCATACAGCGACAGTATATACTGTTTGTCTTCGTGCTTGCCAAACCATATATTGGCCAGCAAGGTCGTCGGATTTCTCCCCAGTTGAGACCCTTTCGAGCATTAGGGGCAGTTCCCTGGAACCAACTTGAGACTTTCACGGTCTAACGCGCCAATTGGACGAAGTTTGGAACGATACCTCTCGAGAAAACATCCAGCAACTCTTTCAGTCAATGCCAAGCCCAAAAACTCCTTGCATAAGGACCAAAGTTCGACCAACACTTTATTGACTTGTTCAGTTTGTGAAGCCGTTCCTTTTGACTAAATCGTTGTAAAAGAAATCTTAATTTAGAAACGGTAGATTTGACTGTACTATGTACATGTACTCTCCAGAACTGGTTGCAAGGAATGTCACCTGAAATGATATTTGAAACAGGATGGGTTGACCATGAGGACACTGACATTGGGGTTTTTCTCCCTGGCCACTGGAACAGAACTACCGTCATTGAGACGGGCTTACGCGACGGACACATATTTCAAAACTGCTTTTGAAGGAAAGATGAAAGTGACTGAGTTCTTCAGTGGCAAAGGACGAGCTTCTTGGCAGATGAAAGCTGTTGGCTTGTATGGAATAGCTCTGCAAATGTACTTACTGTCTACTTCGCTACTGATGAACTCTGTAATACAAATCGTTCTGAACATCTTACTACTGTCATTTTACAATGACTCACAGTTAGTTTACATGTTAATAGTATATAACAATAGTCGTTTGATATTGCCTATTATGTTATTAAATCATTTAGTCTAGACAGTGTTTTTTAAATAACTGGTATTGTCATTTATTCCTTATGGTTATAAATATGTTCTATGCTTTTACCTTTTTGAAAGTAATCGAAATTACGTTACCTAACGTCTAGGAAAGTGACAATTATTTGAATACCATATTACCGGTTAACCTGTGCTCACGGTTCACATTGGACACACACAGAGACTAAAAATTACTTTCGAAATCCGCTGTCGACCTCCTCGTGATGAACACATATCTCAAGAAACTATCGGCTGCAGTAAATCATGGTAGCTCCTGCACGCAAATACTGTCAGTGCCCGCTCCGCTTGTCTTTGATGAACTCTCTCTCAAGAGTTCACCTCTGTATGTGGTCTTTATTATACGGGCTCTCAGAAACACACGTCAGGAACTGCAACCCTTAGGCCCGCTAAGTCGCTGTTTAACTTTGCCATAGTTCTCTCCCTCTTCGCCTTATTGGTATAATCACAATGACGTATATAGTAGTTCATAGTTTGCGTAAGTGCTTAAAAACATACCTATATTGTCAGCACTCCATTTTAGACTAGCAGTTTGTTTTGACTGCCCTTATGAAGATACTAAAGACCTTCCGCATTGAAAGTGTAATTTGCACAACATAGTTCTTCCCTCTACTAGCGACTATTACCCTTATAAGACATGTACGCCACTAGATCACGTGACCTTGTTACTGGATCTTTAGTGTCCGACAAACTCAAACTAGCTTGAGTTTGTTGGCCACTACTAGCGTATTAGTCGGTGAAGCGGAAGTACCCTTATACACGGCAAAAGTGGACGGATAACTACTTGCGGCAGGTACTGGCTGATATTACTGGTCGCCACTACGGTCCATATTTGCAGGGGCCTAAGTTTGGCAGTATCTTCGAAACGTTTAACAAACTGTCCTTGTAATTCATTCAAGGCCACAGAGAATTCTCAAAACGTCGCTCTTCCATTTAATGGGAGTGAGCTTGGCGGACTGAATGGTGTGTATCAGAATTTGTTCCGTGTACAACGGGATTTTCTTTTTAAATGCTTCCTCATCAAATTAGAAAGAAGTTGATTCTCATCTTGCGATATCTTCTTGCGGACAGTGGACAGTCAAGTCCAATCCATTGCGGTTGTTATAATTTTTATTGCTGCACTCCTTTCTCCTTCGTAAGTTAAACAGTAGAGATATTTAAACCGAAGAATGGTTCCAGACACTCCCCTTGATTTAACTAACGTAACTTTGCAGTAATATATTAAGTCTGCATACTCTTCATTCAGTTCCATAGAAAAACTGTTGCAACTGACAGTGGGATAATTCGTGCGGCTTCAGAAATTTTACTAGCCATAGCACCAATTTCTTCACGAGCTGAAAGCCCGCAAATGTGGCATAGACTGCTTCTTCATGTACTGAACAATGAATTCCATCCGTCGATCGTTGTAATTTTTTTGCTCTTTCATGGTCAACTAAATCTTGCAGTTCTTTCTGTATGATATTGTATTAGCGTTTCATAGCAAATTCGCAGAACCCATTGCTTATGGAACTGCATAACAGATAATGAGAACTTTCATCCTTCTCTTCCGTCATCCCCATTCATTTTTAAAGCCTTGCAGTGACAGACCTCTGGAATTCATCTTTTTGTGCAAGTAGCCACTGAGCTTATAAATGGATATGTGAACGTCCTTCATACAGCAAAGGGAAAACAGCGTTGACACCAAGATTCTGCCACACTGCGGCGTTACGAGAAACATCGCGCTGTACCTGGTGCTTCCGGGAAGGAAGGAGCAAAGCCAAGACAGGCCGAGCCGTGCCCCCCATGAGGCTTACTCACTCGGCCCGCATTAAGTTTAACACGTGATGGCCGACACTGACGTTTTTTTGTCTTTACTGAGATTCGATTCTCCCCGAAGGTTTTTTTTAAAAAAATGAAGATAATAAATAATAAAAGCAGGCGATAAAGTCGGCGACTTAAATGGTAAAATGGGGGAAAACTGTGGAACATAAAACATAAAACAAAGGGTTGACGATGCTAATAAAATATGCAGGAAGCAGACAGGTAAAATAATAGACACGCAATTAAAAAACACGGCGACAGTCTGGTTTCTGTTCGCAAGAGATATAAAAATCACACCCAGCGACAGCATGATTTCTGTTCACCATACTTTGGAAAGACGCACAACACTGAACACTCACTTATACACTGCACTAAAAAGTTGGCATAAATATGACACACCACTGCCGAGGGCAGATAGGGGGAACCTGGACAGATGATGGGAAAGAAAAGGGGAAAGGAGAAAAAACGAAGAGGGGGAGGGGGGAAGGAGCTGACGGAGGCCATGACCTAAACTAAATAATTTTTAGCGACCCATTCCCACAGAAATAGCCTACGTTGAACGTAATAACTTGCCTTAACCACGAGGCGGCGTTAAGTCATGCTCTGGAACGCCAGTCGGAAACTAGAGAGCAGAGAGGGCTGTGAAGAAGACGTCAGCCAATTGCAAGCCGACCGACCCCTCTCCAGGACGACAACGTGACAGCAGCGGTCTCTATGCGATGTGGACATAAGTGCCGCGCCGTGTGGTCGCGGATCACTTCCACAGCAGCATCAAGATGAGGCACTTACGAGTTATATATACTGAAGAACATTGTTTATTTTGTCTGTCGCTCTTCGCTTGCGACACATATGACAAACAGAAAGTTAAGTATTGTAGTCATTTCCTTTTGTAATATAATTCATTAATGCGATTTACTTGAATGTTTCCTAGCGATCCGAGACGGCAAGCTTCCTAGATCCCACATATTTGACGTCAAAGCAGGATATAACTTTGGCGTACGTTTCAAGACAGTAGGACGCGGAAAAATGTATCCTTACTAACAATTACAAACCCGCTGACCGTGTCGGAATGGCGTATTGCATATCATGTTTGCCGACGTCTGTGCTATTCAAGCTACCAAAGGAGGCGAGTATAATGACTGCACAACTTGTTGCGATACCAGAAACGCATCGTTTCTTCTTGCGGATAACGGAATCTCTATTATTTCCTACTCAATGACACTTCACATACTAGACAGTACTTAAAAATTGTAGCACCTGTTCGACTGAAAGCCCCATTGTATACTGTTGTAGAATTTTGGAATACGTATTATGTTCGAGTATAATGACTTTTCTGGAAACTAAAAAATCTACTCTCTAGGAATCAACATGGGTTTCGAAAAAGACGATCGTGTGAAACCCAGCTCGCACTATACGTCCACGAGACTCAGAGGGTCATAGACACGGGTTCCCAGGTAGATGCCGTGTTTCTTGACTTCCGCAAGGCGTTTGATACAGTTCCCCAAAGTCGTTTAATGAACAAAGTAAGAGCATATGGAGTATCAGACCAATTGTGTGATTGGATTGAAGAGTTCCTAGATAAAAGAACGCAGCATGTCATTCTCAATGGAGAGAATTCCGAAGTAAGAGTGATTTCAGGTGTGCCGCAGGGGAGTGTCGTCGGACCGTTGCTATTCACAATATACATAAATGACCTTGTGGATGACATTGGAAGTTCACTGAGACTTTTTGCGGATGATGCTGAGGTATATCGAGAGGTTCTAACAATGGAAAATTGTACTGAAATTCAGGAGGAGCTGCAGCGAATTGACGCATGGTGCAGGGAATGGCAATTGAATCTCAATGTAGACAAGTGTAATGTGCTGCGGATACATAGAAAGAAAAATCCCATATCATTTAGCTACAATATAGCAGATCAGCAACTGGAAGCAGTTAATTCCATAAATTATCTGGGAGTATGCATTAATAGTGATTTAAAATGGAATGATCATATAAAGTTGATCGTCGGTAAAGCAGATGCCAGACTGAGATTCACTGGAAGAATCCTAAGGAAATGCAATCCGAAAACAAAGGAAGTAGGTTACAGTACGCTTGTTCGCCCACTGCTTGAATACTGCTCAGCCGTGTGGGATCCGTACCAGATAGGGTTGATAGCAGAGATAGAGAAGATCCAACGGAGAGCAGCGCGCTTCGTTACAGGATCATTTAGTAATCGCGAAAGCGTTACGGACATGATAGATAAACTCCAGTGGAAGACTCTGCAGGAGAGACACTCAGTAGCTCGGAACGGGCTTTTGTTGAAGTTTCGAGAACATATCCTCACCGAGGAGTCAAGCAGTATATTGCTCCCTCCTACGTATATCTCTAGTAGAGACCACGAGGATAAAATCGGAGATCATAGAGGCATACCGAGAATCCTTCTTTCCACGAACAATACGAGACTGGAATAGATGGGAGAACCGATAGAGGTACTCAAGGTACCCTCCACCACACACCGTCAGGTAGCTTGCGAAGTATGGATGTAGATGTAGATTATCGACGCGCTGGAATCGATACGTGAGGAAAGTATTCGTCGCGCGGGGTAGCCTCGCGGTTTAAGGCGTCTTGTCACGGTCCGCGCGGCTGCCCCCGTTCGAGCTTCGAGTCCGCCCTCGGGCATAGGTGTGTGTGTCGTCCTTAACGGAAGTTAGTTTAAGTTAGATTAATTAGTGTGTAAGCTTAGGGAGTGATGACTTCAGCAGTTTGGTCTCATAAGACCTTACCACAAATTCCCAAATTCCCAGGAAAGTCTTCTATTAATTTCGCTTGGGTGGAATCACACTGTGGGCTCACTGGCAATGAAGCTTTCGTCTGCTTAGCCAAAGAAGCTGCTAGATTGTAATCCCAGGTGCTGATTATCGAAGTACGCATGTCCTACACAGATACTTGATAGAACACTGGAAATGGGAATGGGAGGATACGACAAGGCATAAAGAAAATAAATACACAACAATTCACCCACCGGACACCTACTCCACGAAATCAACACTAATTCAGTGCCTAGGAAGGCCGTCCCTCTAATAGACAGACATTGTACAGACACCTGTTCTCACTTGCAGAGAAGAAGAGAACGCATATCATCCTTTCTTTTGGAGCTATTGACTGCATGGGAGGACTGAAACCTGTTACACGAAATTGTACAGCTACACTATCCGTTGCAATGTGCGTGACGGCTTGGTTAACAACAAACGGTCACAGACTTTTGTACGTGACGTACTGGTTCACTGTTGTCACAGATATCCGCATCTAAGACCAACTTATGAATTACAATGGACTGCTCAAAAGTCTTACATAACTAGTAGGTTAGGGATTAGTTATTAATAATATTCCATCTTCAGTAACAAATTTCACTTTCGATTTGTTGTCCAGCGCATTTCGCAACTTCATCTCCATTCTCAAGGACTCTCTAGATGTACTGGACGTTACATCTATTTCGTTCATCTCATAAAGACTATTTTGTATGCATATGAAACATAAGCATGGATAAAATTAGATTTTACAGCTTGAGCATCCTAACTTCGTTCTAAGTGACAGTTATTTCTTGTGAAGTATGATTTGCCTACTAGGTCTACACATTTTCACTCAATAATCTTCCTTGCAGTGTGCTGGGTAGTATTGTAAATGGTTTGAATCTCTTTTCAATCAACAAGATAGCAGAAATATCTCCTGACTTTCCCAAACCAGTTTCGTTCTGATTTGTAACGATCTAAAATATAAAAGATGAGATTATATATCACAATTTTTTGAGACAAAGTACGACACACCTTCGTGTGCGATTGAATTCCAATGTTTAATTTAGCTTCAGTGTGCTACTGTAAGTTAAAAAACTGCATATTCAATCAATAATCAACAGAAATAGCTTCTTTAAGGTTTATTAAATCATGTGGTGTCCACGCATTTGAAAAATAAAAATGAATAAATTACTGTTTACAAGATGAACACTACATGGTGGTATTACTCTACTATCTGACACAAAACGAGACTACTTTGAATAATGTTGCGTCTCTCCGCTTTTGGCAGCCTTGTATTCTGCTGGACGGTGCTTTACTAGCTGCAGCTGATTTCTTAATCAAAAAATCAGGTAAAATATTATGTTTTCCCTTTTCAAATAGCGTCCAGTCAATTCTGGACATGTATGAAACATGTAAAATCAATAAATTAACTTCTGGTCGATAAGCAACACCACTGGCTTTTGCTTGGCAACTAAACACATCAAAAAAAGTTTGCATCACCTCGGTTCCTAGCCGGCCGGAGTGATCAAGCGGTTCTAGGCGCTACAGTCTGGAACTGCCCGACCGCTACGGTCGCATGTTCGAATCCTGCTTCGGGCATGGATGTGTGTGATGTCCTTAGGTTAGTTAGGTTTAAGTAGTTCTAAGTTCTAGGGGACTGATGACCTCAGAAGTTGTCCCATAGTGCTCAGAGCCATTTGAACCTTGGTTCCGAGGGTTCCGGAACCTGTACAGAAAATTGGAATAGAGATCAACATAAACATCATTTATGCCCTTTTTATTGTTCATGAAAACCACACATTGCATGTTGTACCTCCATACAGCTAGACATTCAGAGATGGTGGTCCAGATTTCTGTACACATCGGTGCCTCCAATACCCTGTAGTACGTCCTCTTGCATTGATGCATGTCTGTATTCATCGTGGCATACTATCCACAAGCTCACCAAGGCACTGTTGGTCCAGATTATCCCACTCCTCAATGGCGATTCGTCGTAGATCCTTCAGAGTGGCTGGTGGGTCACGTAATCCATAAGCAGCCGTTTTCAATCTATCCCAGGCATGTTCGGTAGGGTTCGTGCCTGGAAAACATGCTGGCCACTATAGTCGAGCGATGTCGTTATTCTGAAGGAAGTCATTCACAAGATTTTCACGATGGGGCCGAGAAGTGTTGTCAGTGGAGACGAATGCCTCGCCAATATGCTGCCGATATGGTTGCACTATCGGTCGGAGGATAGCATTCACGTATCATACAGCCGTTCCACAACCACACGCGGGGTACGTCGGCCCCACATAATGCCACCCCGAAAGATCAGGGAACGTCCACTTTGCTGCACTCTCTAGGTAGTGTGTCTAAGGCGTTCAGCCTGACCGGGTCGCCTCCAAACACGTCTCCGACGATAGTCTGGTTGAAGGCATATGCGACACCCATCGGTGAAGAGAATGTGATACCAATCCCGAGCGGTCCATTGGACATGTTGTTGGGCCCATCTGTACCACTCTGCATAATGTCGTGGTTGCATGGATGTCGTGAGTGAAGTTGCGCATCATGCAGCCTATTGCGCACAGTTTGAGTCGTAACACGGCGTCCTGCACAAAAGCATTATTCATCATGGTGGCGTTGCTGCAAGGATTCCTCCGAGCCATAATGAGTAGGTAGCGGTCATCCACTGCAGTAGTAGCCCTTGGGCGGCCTGAGGGAGGCATGTCATCGACAATTCCTCTCTCTCTGTGTCTCCTCCATGTCCGAACAAAATCGCTTTGGTTCACTACGAGACAACTGGACACTTCTCTTATTGAGACCCCGCCGGCCGATGTGGCCGAGCGGTTCTCGGAGCGTCTGTCAGGAACCACGTGATCGCTACGGTCGCAGTTTCGAATCCTGAATCTGGCGTGGATGTGTGTGATGTCCGTAGGTTATGTAGGTTTCAGCAGTTCTAAGTTCTAGGGGACTGATGACCTCAGATGTCAAGTCCCATAGTGCTCAGAGCCATTTGAACCATTTTTGAACCTAATTTCTTGTATCTTATCTTCGTGGTCCTTATGGGCAATGTTTGTTGGAGGGAGTAGAATCGTTTGGTAGTCAACTTCAACTGCCGCTTCTCCAAATTTTCTCAGTAGTGTTTCTCTCCGGGAATTTCCATTTGACTTCCCGAAGCATCTCCGTAGTACTAATGTGCTGTTAGAGCCACTGGCAACTCTGAATTGCTTCGATGTCTCCCTTCAATCCGACGTGATACGGATCATAAACACTCGAGAAGTGCTCAAGAATAGGTCGCACCAGCGCCCTATATGCGGTCACCTTAACAGATGAACAACGGTTTCCTAAAATTCTCCCAATAAACCGAAGTCGACCATTCGCCTTCCATACCAGAGTTCTCACATGCTCGTGCCATATCATATCGCTTTGCAATGTTACGGCCAGATATTTAAACAACTTGACTGGGTCAAGCAGGACACTAGTAATACTGTATCCAAACACAACACATTTGTTCTTCCCACTCATTAACTTACATTTTTCCGCATTTAGGGCTAGCTGCCATTCACCACAGCAACTGGAAGTTTTGTCTAAGTCGTCTTGTATCTTCCTGCACTCATTCAACTAAGGCACCTTACCGTGCACCATGGTATCAGCATCAAACAACCGCAGATTGCTGCACTCCCCGTCTGCCAAATCATTTATGTATATAGAGAACAATAACGGCCGTATCATTTCGCTGTGGCGCTTCTGGCGATACCCTTGTCTGTGATGAACACTCGCCGCCGAGGACAACATACTTGTTGTGTATGCTGAACCCCAGCTGCTGATGAGCAGACCTTTGAACAGATTGGCTGTGTAGCCTATGACGCTATTCCTTTATGGGCTGGGACACTTGAAAGAATAATAGAATTCATGCTGCGACATACAGTGTGGTCAGAAACAGCCCGTAAAGCTTGTAAGAGTGTTGCTGAATAGATTGCGCAGAGAAATAATCGCTAAGAAAAAGTTCCATACAATGCGCTGTTTTCAACTTACTTCGCATTGAAGTTAGCAAATCAGGCATATGCTCGCGCAAATTCAAGTGGCCTGTCAAGTACTGTTAATGTCAGATGTTCTCATACCGTAGATGATAGCGATCGAGACTATTCAACCTTTGGCTGGGGTTCGATACCAAGTGCACTTTTTGTTCAAAAATTCAAAGGGCTCTGAGCGCTATGGGACTAAACTGCTGAGGTGATCAGTCCCCTAGAACTTAGAACTACTTAAACCTAACTAACCTAAGGACATTACACACATCCATGCCCGAGGCAGGATTCGAACCTGCGACCGTAGCAGTCGCGCGGTTCCAAACTGTATCACCTAGAACCGCTCGGCCACCCCGACCGGCGCACTTCTTGTATCGCTCTCATGTTCGGTTTTAGGAATCCAAATGAAGAACACATTTGACGACACAGTCTCTGGCGGGCAGCTTGAATTTGCCGTGCTATGGCCTGATGGATAACTTGCATGATATTTAATTCTAAAATGGCGCAACGTATCGATACTGTTTCTGACCGCCTTATATTAAAGATTTCACTATAGCACTGCATACTAAGATGTGTTGTGGTGGCTTCTGCCACCGAATGTATCAGGATGACCAAATGCAGAGAGAAGACATCAAATGTAGTGGATGGTTGCCAGGAGGTGCCATATTGAAACTTAGTGAGAGCTTTCCAAATGATGTATTAGCTTCAACTACAGTGCTCCGTTCACCTCGGTGTGCGTCACAGGATCCCGCAATGCTGAAACCACCGCCCAGCGACCCAGTGCAACGCGCTGTGTCCTGCCGGCCTTGTACGCCATCTGCAGAGTTCCAATTACCTCAGGATGGATGCGCCAGCAGCCGACTCAGCGGCTACCGTCCTCGTTATTTCCGCGCTGCCCCGCCAGGAGCCGTAGGCCGGCACCGCTGCTGCTCCTGCCTCGCTGGCGTAGCTGAGATTCCGGTGGCAACGACCGTCCGCGATCCGGCGTCCGAATCTGCGGCCCTCGCCTCGTAAGTCACCGGTGCGTGTCGGGAGCCGAGACGACTGCCCGCGGTAGCGAGCTGAAGAGTGGCCCGCCGCTGCCCTGCTGCAGACACCATGTCGCCGTCAGAGGGTCGAACCAACGACCTGCCGTGGACTGGGACGTTGTCGCCACACCTGTTGCTGCGTGTAACCGGCGGTGTGATACGCCTCGCCGTCCAGGAGAGCTGCCACATTTGAATGAATCTCGTAAGAAAATGGCACCTATTTGTACTCGGTTGTGCACCTCTGTTTTTCCAAGCGCGCCGCTTTGCGTATGCATAACACTTAGTTTGGCCAGTGCTCCACTTTTGCCTGTGACTTGCGCCATGGAAACTGTTGTGTGCGCCCTCTCTGGCAGTTCTATGCCCCTGTGGCCTCTATTTGCCTTCACAACTGCTGGTATGCGTAACTTACTGCAATGTGGCGTACACTTGGCTGTAACTCGTGCTCTGAATATAGCACAAAACTAACTTTCCCTATTGTAAACGGTGGTGCACCTACAGATGGCTACTTTGAAGATCTTTTGTAGTATGAAAGATATTAATACCATGCAATGCTCTATGTAATATAGCAGTGGTACATGCTTTATTGCAGGCCCACTTCCACATACTATATGATACGAAGTTTTTAGATTCTTTTTCTGTCAGTTACTTAATATTCACTCTCTCTCTCTCTCTGTTCAATCTCTCCTCCCACCACAAACAAACTAACACACACACACACACACACACACACACACACACACACACACACACACACACACACACACACACACACACCTCTTAATATAGTCTGACACAGAAACTATGTTCAGGAAAGAAATCATGCTGCAGTATTTTAAGTGTAGTTATATGTGATGCATGTACTTATCCCAAAAATACTTCCTGTCTCACTCTCCTATATATGAAGACGCATGTACAAGTGTGCAGTCTCAAATACCTCCTACCTCTTTAACTAAAATTTTACCATAGTCATTCGATAGAGAGCGTAGAGCGTAGGACATTGCCAAGAAACATAACCATCTATTCCCTCCAGAATGCGCCTTTATCGAGATTTTTCCACAAGGATGCTACAAGACCGCCACGACAAGAAAACACAGATATTATCCTTTTTGCTGAACTAAATACACTTTGCAAAAGGAACCGAAAGGAAGACACATGATAAGACAAATTACACAACAATCCCCGAAATATTACCCTACAAAACCTAAGTTATTTCCTAGGTGGACACAATGTACCAGCTTCCTATACCCTACACATTACAAAGTACGTCCTTTAACTTTTGCACTCCTTCTGGTCGTCTCCGCTGTGTCTCTACGACGGGTTTGTTTTTAGGCTCCATATTGGTGGTCGACTCCAGTCATTGGTGGTTTGTACCGTTCTGCCGCTCATTGCGCTACGTGTCGGGCGCTCTCACTTCCACAATCTGGGCACCTTTACACTCTGCATTACGAACCTCTGTTCTTTCATCCTCCACATGGTTGGTCCAAGGACGCGCTCTGCTATTGGCATACTTTTACACTTGCGCGCGCCCTGCTTGATGCTGTCTCTTGCTCGATTTACTGTCTTCCTGTGTCGCAACTTTCATTGTGGTGGGAAGTCTCATCCAGATGCAATCTACTGAGTCGTAAGACAACGTAATGGTCGAAGACTTCCCCCGCTGCCGACCTCGCTGCCTCGATGACGGTTCACGATATGCGCCACTCATTGTTCGTGACAACAGGCACATGTTACAGTTTGGAGACTGTCTTCGGTCGCTTCTTACTGTAACTTCAAGAGCAGACGGAATGTTGCACTCGTTTGCGCTGGCACCAACCTCCGCTTCTTTGATTGCGGGAGCGCATAGTTCCTCGGCACATGAAGTCCGCCTGCCATTCACTTTCCCTATTGATATTTCCTTGCGGCTCAGAAAGTTTCACCCGTTCCTGCACTTGGATGAGAAGGAAACTGGTAGAGGGGCATCCTGTCTGAACCTACGTCCCGTTAAGCCCCCCCCCCCCCCCCCCCCCGACTCTGCATTTCATTTGAGCCAGAATGGCACGTACTGCCGTTACTACGTCTTCAGTTCTTTGTACTGCTTCTCCAGTTCTATCTTCCTGGTCATGCTTACGCCGTTCTATATCGGTAGCTTCCTGTTGTACTTGCTGGAATTCTATTTCTGGTAGTTTAGATTTCCTTTCTTCTTGGTTATGAGACTCCATTGAGACTTCCTTGTTGATAACATCTTGTTTTTCTTGGAAAGCCTAATCGGTTTTCTGATTTTCTTTCTGTCTTATTTTGATTTGCCTTTTTGTGTGTTGCCTCAGTAAATGGCTGCAATGTCGCCTCTGTCTTCTTAGCAAGTTCCTCCTGTGACTTTTCGTACTTCCTATCTCGTTCCTCTACACGTTGCTTCTGTAACCTCTTATTCTCTTCCCCGTCAGATATGATTTTTCTGTAGCATACTCATTAGGTCCTCGGCTCCGCATGCTGCTACTACCACTGTTGAAATCATTACGACCGGCTGAGTGAAAAGCGTTTCCGTGCCCTGCGTGTTTTATATGCTACCACCTATCTCGTAACTATCATCACTCATTGTGGCTGCCTGATCCAGATTTGTATCTAATAGGCTGTCATCCACATGACTACTATCTTCCACTTGAAACTGCTCCCCCATTTACAGACGTATCTACATTCCTGCTTCCGCAGGAATAAACGATGTTACGGTTTCCGTATTGCCTAATTGTCTCCTCTGGCTTCTAGTTCTCATTCTCTAAAAGCTCCGATGCACCTGCCTATTACTATGACGTGCAGTGCGCAGAAAGTTCACACGTTTATTGCTGACAATGCAGAAAGAATACTAGAAAAAATGTAGACGGTTCACACAAAACGCTAGGAGAAAAATTTACACAATTACGAAAAGCGCTGCACAGTTAGCTAACATCAAATATATTCCCAAAATTTAAACATATTTGTTAACAGTTGTGTACTCTTGTTCGTAACTTTATTGAATATTCGATTCTTACATCTGCGTATCAGAACGTAATAAAAAATTATATCTGACTGTGGATCAAAAGAAAGCAAGCTCGCATCCCCTATCCTGATGGAAAAGGAATGACAGGGAGGCTCGTTTATGCCAGAGGCTTGGTGTGCTGTGAACACGATCCCTTGCTTATCAGGTACTCCTTAGTTATGCTGAACCTATCCCCCCAGATTATATAAAATGATGGATTACCCCCAGGAGGCTAATAGGCAACTTGAAAAATCAAATCCCAAGCACATCGGAAAACGTGTTTTGATAAGTTCCTGAACTCGTCGGGAGCCTCATCTAGTGATTATGGCTGGAGGAGATGGGCACTTCATTTGAATAATTTACGTTAATGCTTGTTGAATTATAGAAATTGATCTGGTAAAATAACAATTATTCAAACTGTGTATAAAAATTACTCATGGCACATAAAGGTTGAAAGGTGGCTACACTGAGTCACAGCGCCAGAGATTGCGCCAAAGATTAATATTCCGCCGCCTCCACTGGGCGCATAGTAGTTCAGAGGATGTCGAGAGCAGTCGTCGTTCTGTTGGGCGAGAGAGTAGACGATCTGAGTGTTGACTGAAATGTTGTACTGTACATTTGGTGTAATGTATAGATGAAAGAAGATACAATTGTCAGAATATATTTGAGAAAGGAGATGGGCTTTTGATTTATGATGCTGGTGTAATGGAATATTTTCGTCACTATGTAATGAGGTAAAAAGGTATTACAGTTTTCTTTAATAACAATCCCTCTTGCTCACAGGTACAGTCAACAAAGCATCTGGCTTGTGTTCATTTATTAGACTTTTAATTCTGGTTTCTATGTCCAATTATAGTAATTCTGGTTTTTCAATTAGTTCACTGTAAATGGTGTTTAAGATATTTTGTTGTACTGGGAAAGAACCAAGCCACATACATGTACGTTAAGTCACACTACCACACACAGAACAGTTACACTTGTGCTTTGTTGTTTCTAGCTTTTATAGTTGCAGGGGACTTAATTACTCAATTGTGTTAAAGGAAATTCCTTGTCATTCTTTATTTTTATTTTATGCAGTCAGATTGTGTGCTAATACTAGTCAGGGCCAACCGGTTATGAGGCTTCGTAACCGGTCACACAGCTAGTACAATTATTGCATTTATTCATTAATATTAGTCATTTCCTTTTAATTAAGCCCCCTTTGCACGTGGTGACCCAGCAAGGATCCTCCTTGGAATTCTTTTGATAGTAGAAGTAGTAGACAGTAGTATTGTTGTAGTAATTTGTAGTTTAGTAACTGTAGTCTATATTGCATGTGTAGATTTTGTAATTGAACATTTGTAGTTGTCTTGTCATTCTTCTAACGGTATTTTTGTAGAATTTAATTTTTGGTGTGTTGTATATGGGTTTGTCAATCTTGTGCAATTGTGAAGGTTTTAATTGTTCGTTAATCGTCTTTGTCGGGAAGCATTTCGAGTAAATGGTATTATTGGTGATAAAGTGTTATATTGTGTGTAATTTTCGTATAGTGACGAGTTTTGAGCGTTTTGTAAATGATTACGCGATCGATGAAGAAAGCAAGAATGATGGATAGTCAAAATAACGAAACTGTTAACATGGTGAACTCATCTACACAGGACAACAGTATGGTGAATAATGAACTAGAAAACAATTTAATAAGCCGGGAAAATAGTGCGGAACCAGTTCAAATTTTTTCACAATCGGAAAATTTTCAGAATACGCGATTAACGATAGAAGATTCTCGAATAGTATCGAACACAGATAGCCTTACGGCTATGACGAAGTAAGTTAATGTTACAGGAAATGTTAGGGGCGAAGAGAAGTTCGAACCAGTTAATATGGAGCAGTTGATGAGTGCAATATTAAATTTGGGATCACAAATAGGAACAATTAAAACTGCTATGGGAACAATAGAAACACAGTTAGGATCTGAATTTAAAACAGAGATGGGAACAATGGCAACACGATTAGACTCACGAACAGGGACATGTTTTGAAAACATGAAAGATTAATTACAGAACTAAATTAGAGAAGAATTACAACCGATTTTGAATGCTCACACTAATAGATTAACTTGATAGAAAATAGACAAAAGGAACAGGATAGAGAACAGGAAGAAAGAGATCGTGTGATAGTAAAAAAATTTCCAGAGTTAAATTTACAACGTGTACACGATAAGGATGAAATATTTAAAAGAATCGAGGAATCGTAACCAAATGACAGAATAAATAACCTAACACGACAGTATGAACAGTTAACTACTAAACGTGTTAATACTGAAACCCGAGTCGCGACACTTATGGAAGATGTAAATAAACAGAAAGAACAAATAGGTGATTTTTTAAACATTCATGGTGGTGTCTGTTTGTTCTATATCGTGACTCCCTACCATTTTCGCGCAACGACACTCTGAGCGTGTTTTTTAGGGAATTAACTAGTTTGAACCTGGGACCTGTTGCTGGTAAGGAGACGCCAGACCACACGTGACGTGTAGAATTCAGAAGAGTACAGTGAGACTAGCGATGATATAACCAAATATTTAATGATCTCAGCGTCAGCTCCACTGCACTCCCTGTAAAAGAATCTTAATACTAACTAAATTTAGTCGAAGGGGTTCAAGGCATTCCTATTTTTAGTTAGCTAGTAAAAGAACGTCGAAAAAGCAGTTAAGTTTACCATTGGAAATTTTATTCTACTCACAAAACATTGTTTATAAATTGCACTATTGATAAAAGGAGATGTTTTAATACACAATGGTAAAAACCAACTGCGTTCAACAAAAATGTGAACGAATATTCCCTGAATGGGTTTCCAAGTTCTACAATCGATCGAAGGATGACCTATACCATATCACATCTATAATCTAGGTTTAATTTAAGTTTCACAAAAGAGAAAACTATCAAAATGGTCTACAGTGACCCTCAATTATCTTTAGTTACTTATCTAACTTGTCGTAAATTACAGTGGCTGATGTGGCTTCTCAATAACTATATAAAAGAAAAATCATCGCGTTTCAGATCTGTTCTTCAAGTGCCAAATGTGAACACCATGAGTTTTAATTAACGATCGACACTAGTATTATGCAAAAAAGGGGGTGTAACAGATGAGACTTCTGCAGTTCTGAGTGATGCCTTATGCGCTCAAAAATGCGGCATCGCGTGCGTTCATTACCTTGTCGGTGTTTAGGCAGCGTCAGGGCAGCGGCGGGCAGCACAGCTCCGCTCACCTCGCCATCTCGGAAGCCACTCTCGCCTAACTTCTCCTTACTACAATTTCCCGAAGTTGGTTTAAAAAAAAC